>NC_136759.1:28546406-29146406 GCF_936440315.1 Barbus barbus | reverse complement strand
AGTGTTCCGGGCAGTTTCCAGGGTGTTGCTAGGCGCTCGCTGGGGTGTTCCAAGCAGTTTCCAGGGTGTTGCTAGGCACTCGCTGGGGTGTTCCAAGCAGTTTCCAGGGTGTTGCTAGGCGCTCGCTGGGGTGTTCCAAGCAGTTTCCAGGGTGTTGCTAGGCACTCGCTGGGGTGTTCCAAGCAGTTTCCAGGGTGTTGCTAGGCGCTCGCTGGGGTGTTCCAAGCAGTTTCCAGGGTGTTGCTAGGCACTCGCTGGGGTGTTCCAAGCAGTTTCCAGGGTGTTGCTAGGCGCTCGCTGGGGTGTTCCAAGCAGTTTCCAGGGTGTTGCTAGGCGCTCGCTGGGGTGTTCCAAGCAGTTTCCAGGGTGTTGCTAGGCGCTCGCTGGGGTGTTCCAAGCAGTTTCCAGGGTGTTGCTAGGCGCTCGCTGGGGTGTTCCAAGCAGTTTCCAGGGTGTTGATAGGCGCTCTCTGGGGTATTTCGGGCATTTTCCAGGGTGTTGCTAGGTGCTCGCCAGGGTGCACTGGGCAGTTTCCAGGGTGTTGCTAAGTGCTCTCTGGGCTGGTGCTTTCTGGGCGGTTTCCAGGGTGTTGCCAGGTGCTTGCTGGGGTGGCGTGTTAAGCTGGACTCCGGATTGTGATTATTTTTCCTATCGATGTGATTAATTCCATAGTGTATTTTACATAAAACAAAATTTGCACCATGGTAATGAGTGTGTTTGATAAGGACTGGAGCAAAACTCCGCAGGACAGCAGGTAAAAGAGAGAGAATTCTAAAGATATAAAGAATTCCTGCCCTAATTTCTTCAGCCTTCACAACTTAATTTGATTCCACTAGTGGAGATAAGCATTTATGTGGCATGAAGACTTATATCTCATGAGTACATCAGGGGAATATCTATGACAATTATAAACAGGAGTGTTTGTTGTGGGTTACTGGCATGTCAATACAAATGAATTAGCGCATCAAAAAGAGTCAAGAGCATCTACCGTCTGCTGCTGTAATGGACTCTCTGCTCTGCTGACAGCCTGACAGACATGCTGCTCAGTTTATACCTTCTGTTTCTCAGTTGGTTCAGTACTATCTGCATCATACAGACACACACAGTCAGTTCTGGACGTCTGTTAGGTGACTGCACCTCATCTGTATAGCTGTAAGGAAATGTTTGATTCAGAAGGTCGGGAGACTCATATCCTGACAGGACGTTCACTAGGATCTTTATATCTTTGGTTCTTCCAGGTCAAGGACTGCATTACCTTAATATTATTAATGATCTGCACAGTAAAGCTGTTTCTCTCTTTATTTTATTTAGTTATTTTGCTTTTTGTTAATGTAATTCTCTAAAGTCTGCAACTGATTAGATTAAATGCAGGTATGTTCAGCAACAATGGAAAATAATTTTTGCTACTCACATCATTAAAACTCTAGTTTCCAGCATGCTTTGATTGGAATTATTGAGGAGCGTAAAAATGCTGGAATAAATTTTCATTTGAAGTGTATGAAATTAAGCTTCTGGAAGCCTTGATGCAAAACCTGAAACATGATAAAGCCTGATAAAGTTGTTTCAACTACAAGCAAAGCCTTTGGATTGATACAAACCACATGTAAGGCAACACAATACAAAACCGTGTCTATCGTCAGATGCAGTGGTGCCAGCCTCATGCTTTGAGACGGCAGGCAAATCTCTGATAAACCTGTCTCAGTTTAACACAGATCTGTGTTTAGGGTTCATTATCCAATAAGAACTGCAGGAGTGAATCTAAAGGTCCTGTATGTCCAGCATAAGATGTGATGATTGACAGTGAAGTTGAGTTTCAGCAGACACGTTTGTTTGTTTGTTTTTGTGTGTGTGTGTGTGTGTGTGTGTGTGCATGTTTATGTGGTTTATGAGGACACAAATGTGTATAATGACATGGGTATGACAGAGGTATTACAATATGAAGGTGGTTTATGAGGACACTGCCTATGTCCCCGTAATTCAAAAGGCTTAAAAAACATACTAAATTGTGTTTTTTTGAAAATCTAAAAATGCACAAAGTCTCCTGTGAGGGCTAAGTTTAGGTGTAGGGTTGGTGTAGGGCAATAGCACACACAGTTTGTTCAGTATAAAAACCATTACGCCTATGGAGAGTCCCCATAAACCACACAAACCAACGTGTGTGTGTGTGTGTGTGTGTAAGGTGACAGGAAGGGAAGCACTTTGATCTCTGAATGAAAAACAGATGTTGGGTCTCTCGCACACACACACACACACACACACACACACACACACACACACACACACAATGTGGAATGTCACGGAATTTGGTCAATTTGAATTAATCCATCAGGAAGAAGTGCTGCACAACTGATCAAATTCAGATTGTGATATGGACTAACGTCAGCAATTATTCATCTGTTGTTCTGCAATCTTTGTTCACAATCAGAATAGGTGCATTTCTTTTTTAATTCACATTTGTATTATTGATATCAAGTTTGTTGAATGCTTTTGTGTCATTATTTTGGTGGTCGAAAGAACATCAGTGTGTGGATGTCAAACGGACATGAAGTTTTTGACGTCAGGTTGATTTGCATTTTCAACTTGTTTTTTGATGCCAATGTTTAATGTCAATCTAATGCCTTTTCAACATCAAGGTGCCGCTGGGTCATCTCACTGAGTTTTAGAACGTAATGAGGGTGAATAATAACTGACTGAACCGGCTGTATTTAGAAAGTGAATATCTAGTATGAATGCATGGAAGTGAATCAGAGAACTGTCACTGGCCACATCATGCATTCACTCTCTGTCTCTCTCTCTCTCTCTCTCTCTCTCTCACACACACACAGAGCAGTATGTTTGTGCATCAACATCCAGACAGATGTTAAAGTAATGTGAGTCAGCCAGAGGAAACACAGAGTCTGCATGAATGTCTTCGTTAAGTTCATTAAGTGTCTCAGTGTGGCCCCACATTCCACACACAGGTCAGTTGGAGGCTCTCGGTCACATGACATGAACACGACCTATAGCATCTCTCCTTATGTTTGACATCTCACTGGCCTGCTGTTCCAGTGACTGCAGTGACAAACGCATCCCCCCGACAGATTGTGGAACTTCAGAAAATCTAGTTCTGAACTGCATTGTTCATAAAATTATCCATTATACACTGGTGTCTTTTATCTTACTGTTGTTGAGGAGCTGTGTTTGTGTCAGTCGAGCAGCAGCCATTAGCAGTGGTAAATAACGTATAACACTGAACACATTGTAGCAGCTCTCCGGGCTTCTGTCGCCAGTGTCTTACAGGGTTCGGGCTGTAAAATCCTGTTCAGAAGCAGCAGTGATCCAGGCCTGTCATCCAAGTCAAGTCAGGTCAAGTCACCTTTATTTATATAGCGCTTTTAACAATGTAAATTGTTAAATCCAGTGTTACATCCAGCCTGTTTACTGCTTTCTGTCTGCGCCAGGCACATCTGGAGGCATTTATGGCACAGCTGCAGCTCCACACCCCGTCTGTCACCTCCACCAATCCAGTCTGAAACACCAGCTCTGAGTCCAGAGCACCTTCAGACCAAAGCGGTCCGATGAAGGAAGGGTTATTCCAATGCTTCATATTCCCTGAAAGAGTAGGTGATCTACAACCAGTTTCACCTTTTGGTATTAAAGAGTGAAGAACTAGTCAAACCTGATGCAGTAATAAACACATGCGACCCTGGAGCACAAAAGCAGTCATGAGTAGCACAGGTATATTTGTAGCAATATCCAACAATACATTGTATGGGTCAAAATTATCCATTTTTCTTTTATGCCAAAAAGCATTAGGATATGAAGATATTTAGCAAATTTCCTACCGTTAATATATCAGAATCAGAATGAGCTTTATTGGCCAAGTATGTTTACACATAAAAGGAATTTGTTGTAGTGACAGAAGCTCTACAGTGCAACAGAAAGACAGCAACAGGACAGGACACAGATAATATAAGAATAATATACAAATATCTAAATAGGCAATGTACAAAGCAGCAAAAACACAATATATAATATAGACAACTATGTATGTACAGGTCAAGTATGTGCAAATTAGAAATGAGAAAATAAAAATAAAATAAGTGAGTGTGGTGAATGAATAATGCATTATAGTTGTGTGGTCCACATTGATTGTTGCGTGTTCATGAGATGGATTGCCTGAGGGAAGAAACTGTTTCTGTGTCTGGTCGTTCTGGTGCTCAGAGCTCTGTAGCGTCGACCAGACGGTAACAGTTCAAAGAGGGAGTGTGCTGGATGTGAGGGGTCCAGAGTGATTTTACCAGCCCTTTTGCTCACTCTGGATAAGTACAGTTCTTGGAGAGTGGGGAGGGTTGTACCAATGATTCGCTCAGCAGTCCGGACTACCCTCCGTAGTCTTCTGAGGTCAGATTTGGTAGCTGAGCTGAACCAGACAGTTATTGAGGTGCAGAGGATAGATTCAATGATGGCGGAGTAGAACTGTTTCAGCAGCTCCTGTGGCAGGTTGAACTTCCTCTGCTGGGCCTTTCTGACAATGGAGTCGATGTTAATATCTCACTTCAGGTCCAGATGGTGGTGCCCAGGAATCTGAATGACTCCACTGCAGTCACAGTGCTGTTCATGATGGTGAGTGGGGGGAGAGCAGGGGGGTTTACACGCTGTCATTCACACACATGCTCACATTCTGTCACACACATGCATCTGTTGAATGTTATAATATCAGTGTTAATGTTGTGGTTTATTTGTGTAATGTTATGCCAGAATAGTTTGTAAAGGACTTAACTATTAACTAATTGTACAATTATTGTATAACAGTGTTTTTGTATATTTTTATGTAATATATAAAATTTACCAAAAAAGTCCAATTTGATCAGAAGTTATATTCAATAAATGTTAAATGCTTCATTTATAAACTCTGTAGCTGTTAATGCCATACTTTTCTGCATTTCTTCTTACATGCATGTTACTTTTTGACTGTTTTCTCTTGTTTTTAATAAATATTTACCTTTTGAAAATCATTCTTTGTGTGATTTTAAAATGAACAAGATTTGTAGGTTTAATTTGGGATAATTTTAGCCAAGCAATGTAGTAATTTTAAACCATAAAAAAGCAACCCAGCATGCTGGGTTAAACATAATAACCCAACTTGCTGGGTTCGTCCCTTTTTGACCCAGCGCTGGGTTGCCAAAGAACCCAAATTGGGTTGTTTTTAACCCAGCAGTTTTTAGAGTGCAAAAAAACAGTTACAACTGCCAGCAAATTACTTGGGATAACACTACCAAGCATGGAACACATTTATAAAGATAGACTGGTGAAAAAGGCAAATAACATTATATGTGACTATACTCATCCTCTAGCATCTCACTTTAAACCACTGCCATCTGGGCGTCGTTTTAGTCTACCTTTCCTGACTAAGAACAGATCTAAATTCTCTTTTATACCACAAGCCATAAAAGCTTTAAATCAGTCAATAAGCTAGATGTCCAGCTGGCTGTATAGTGTAATGTAGGGTGTGATGCATGTTCTTTATGTTATGTCTGTCTGTGTCTAATGTATGGAATAATTGTTTGGTGTTATATGTTTGATGTCCTGTCATAAAGTGCCTATGCGGCTGTGCTGCAAACCTAACTGCCCCACGGGGATAATAAAGTTATCTACTACTACTACTACTACTTCTAAGCTTCTCACAGAAAATGGAGGAACTGGTGTATGCTGGGACCAAACTCTCCCACTCTTTCGCTGCAAGCCCCCAGATATCAACTAAAAAACGGCGGGCCCCACAACCACCAAAGACTGCAGGCCCAGCTCACCCTCCTCCTCCTGCGAGAGCTCTCCGGCCGCTGCCACAACGCCAGGGCCCAAACCCCTCTCCATCTGGTGTAGGTGAACCAAAAACAACTGATAACAGCTCTCAGTGATATGTGTCGGGTCCCCGCTATATTAGCAGCAACATTCACAAATGTTTACAGAACAAGCGGGAACCCAGTGTGCCTGTAGCCTCCTCTATTTCTGTTTTATCACGCGATAGAAAGTCTAAGGCCTTCTCAAGCCGTACGGCTGACCCATCTAACCTGCGGCCTATAATGCATCAATCTAAGATTGCTGCAGAGACAAAATGTAATTCCATCAAGTTAGCATTTTTAAACATTCGCTCACTTAAAAATAAATCATTTCTGATCAACGATTTAATAACCACAAACAACCTGGATTTTATGTTTCTAAATGAAACATGGTTAGAAGATAGCTGCAGTTCAACAGTCCTCACTGAAACAGCCCCTCCTAACTTTAATTTTATAAGTGTCTGCAGGACTGTTAGGAGAGGTGGAGGTGTAGCTGCTCTGTTTAAAGATGTTTATCAGTGCAAGCAAATGTCATTTGGTCAGTATTCATCTTTTTAATACCTAGGTATTGTGCTGAAAGGTGCTCCACGCACCCTGTTTATCATTATTTACAGGCCTCCAAAATATTCTCCAGCCTTTGTTGATGAGTTCACTGGACTGTTATCAATGATTTCCTCAGAGTTTGACTGTTTTGCTATTGCAGGGGATTTTAATATTCACATAGATAATGCAGAAATCAAAACTACAAAAGAAATTATAACTGTTTTAAACACTTTTGACCTGAGTCAGCATGTGCACGGACCCACACACAATCGTGGACACACTCTAGATTTACTCATCAGTAAAGGTCTAAACATCTCATCCATTGTAATTAAGGATGTAGCACTATCTGATCACTTCTGTATTTTCTTTGATATATTGATCTCAGTCACCACTGAATCTAGATCTGTCTCTATCAGAAAGAGAGGCATTAACGAGAACACTAGTGCGCTATTTATGGAGGCAATATCATTAACACCAAGCATTTCTGCAGACTCTGTTGATCTTCTCCTGGAGTCATTTAACTCAAAAGTTAAGAATGCTATTGATGATATTGCCCCGATAAAGTTTGTTGAATGAGCACTGTGCTATATGTCCGAACTGACTGCAATGAATTTTATGTTTAATCATTTTCTTTACATTTATTTTAAATAAATTTCTATATCATTTTAAAATTCCTTGTTTTTATTATTTTTATTTCCATGTTTTTATTGATTTTTAATGTCTATTTCACTTTCTTTTATGTAAAACACTTTGAATTACCACTGTGTATGAAATGTGCTATATAAATAAACTTGCCTTGCCTTGACTCCATGTAAATATCACTATATCAATAAGCTATTCATAATTTTTCTCTACCTTATATTGCTGCTATTTAAATACCCTGTACAACTTTTTTGCACATTCCTTTGAACATTCCTGTTATATTACTATTTAAGTCAACAACATACTGACCTGCACATTTATATTCTTTTTTTTATTTATTTTTTTCTCTACTTTTCTTCTTCTTAATATTTGTATTCTATATAATTGCACTGTCCTTGGAGCGGACCTGACTTACATTTCACTGCTGGTTATACCCTGTATAATTGTGTATGTGACGAATAAAATCTTGAATCTTGGTGAGACATGTAACATTCTGTGTATTTTGTATTTTGGCAGTTCGTGGGAGAGATTTGCTTTATTAAAGTCCCCGAGAATGATTAAAACAGAGTCCGGGTGTTGTTGCTCAGCGAGTTTCTGTAAAGCTGTGCTCACGTGCGCTTGCGGTGGAATGTAGACACTCACGAGAATGAACGAGCAGAACTCCCGCGCCGAATAGAACGGCTTGCAGTTAATGAAGAGCGTTTCTAGATCTGAACAGCACATCTTCTTTAACACAGTTACATCTGTACACCTCCTCTCATTGATGTAAAAGCATGTCCCGCCGTCCCGCCGTATCAAAACTTCATTTCTGATTAGTAATATGCATTGCTAAGAACTTCATTTGAACAACTTTAAAGGAGATTTTCTCAATATTTAGATTTTTTTGCTCCCTCAGATTCCAGATTTTCTAATAGTTGTATCTCAGACAAATATTGTCCTATCCTAACAAACCATACATCAATGGAAAGATTATTTATTCAGCAGTCCATGCAGCAGGTGGGTGAAAATTATCATAAAATAATGTAAAGATGAAACAGTGTTAGGGTTAGGAAATGGAAATGGAGCTGTAGTGAAAGGGAACGGCGTTTCTCTGACAGAAGATGTCATGATGGCTCACTGGGTAAACTGTGCACACAGAACATCTGCAAACTGCAGAACAGTAGATCAGCAATATTATGAAGATTCCCTCTGACAAGCATTTATCAAATGAGAGATCTGAAATGCCATTTTTCCTGACTGGTCTCTTTTAAACCACATGCCCAGCACAATCTAACAGCAGCCCTCATACAGCGCTCGGTGCCTGCCGGATCTCCTGGGGTCGCACAGAGCCATGAGAACCAGGCCGGGGTGTATTTATAGAAAAGCCTCTGTAAGGCCAGCATCTTTGGGTGTTCACAGGCATTCCAGAGTCATTCCAGACCACAAGACCGTGCTGAGCCAGAGATGACATCTGCGCACAGACACACTCGTACATGAATCTAATCCGTTTGCATTATTAGGATGTAATGTGTTAATATTTCATATAAGGAGCTGTAGTACATCAGATAAACCCAGTTGCAGGACAACTCATTTGGGGTTCAAGCATGTAGCACAGAAACCCCATTGTAATTGTTAGAATGGTCACGGATGAGCGATTTCCACGTAAAACTGATCGTGCAGACCAAACTGTAAGTCGTAGAGACTTGAAACTTGGAGGGATGGCAGTACTCACACCACCTACAACATGACCGAGGCTCGGCCCAATCGGCCAGACGGGGGCGCTACAGCGGGTAAAAGTACCAAATCACTCATAACTCCTAAACCGTCAGTGTCTTATGTCGTTGGAATCCTTGGCTCATGCTGAACAAAACAGATTTGATTGCGAGCCTGACAAAATTTTCACATTTTTTTCAAAACCTACTTTTGTGAACTTTTGTCATAGGTTTTTCGCCCAATCAGAACCAAACCAGTGCAGAAAGATTCTCTCGAGAGTGAATATCAATAACGGTTAAAAAAAAAAAAAGTTGAACTTTCGACTCACCGTCGCAAAGGGACACCAAAACCTTTGAAGGGGCCTGCCCCTTTTAGTAAAATTCCCTATAATTCCTGAACAGAACGAGATATCTTCGCCAAACTTGGAAAACTTACGTAAGAGCTCAAGCTGAGGTCACAGGGGAAAAAAAAACGCTTTTGCGAGCTAGTCCTAGGTTTTTTTGCTCAATCTGGAAAAAAAAACACCGCAGTGCAATTCACTGGACTCTATAGGTCAAAAATAATGTACCATTTGGGAAGCTATAACAGGGTCCTTTAGAAAAGGGGCCTGTCCAAATATACCCTAAAGCCTAAATAAAAACTCAAAACTTCACGAAACCCGCTGAGCACATGTGACAGGTGATGTTAAACAAGCATGCAAAGTTTCAGGGAGATCGGACCACATCTGGCACTATAACAGTCATAAATGTTATAAAAACATCATATTTCTAAGGTAAATCAACTGGATTTGCCAAAAATGCCTTTTTAATAATTGATTTAGGTGATTACAGGCTTCAGATGTAAAGTCTTTTTCCTTATGTGCTTTAATACCTACAGCACTTGATCCCCGATAATCGCTGCTTGCAGCTATATTATTATTATTATTTTTTAATGTATTGTTTGAAATGTAATACAAATTCAAATAAAGCAAAGACAAGAGTTTTCAGGTCGTGATTGTTTTGTATGATGTCTACAATGTGACAAAGAAACAGCATTATTATTTGATGAAGGCAGCACAAACTAGAGTGTTTAAGGTAGGCCTGTAAATAACATCTTTCAAACTACATCACAGCTCTTATTTCACTTTATTTTTAAATTTCAAACATTTCATGGACAGAGAGCTAGGGTTAACGAGGTTTGTAATGAGAAGTGTATTAGTAACTGATGCTGTAACACACAGAAGCTGCCAAATAAAAGCGTGGAGGTTCATTATTGAGCTTGGCTGCACAAAATGACAAAATTAACACCAAATTGTGAAAAATGACTGCACTGCAAAACAAAATTTCCCTCAATATTATAACTGGCTTTCAGATCTTATTTTGGGATTGTGGTAGTGGAATCGTTTAATTTGATCTATTTATTTATTTGACTTTCTGTTATAGGAAAGAAACCATGTTTAGTTAATTACAGTAACTAAACAAAGGTGCAGACACACACACACACACACACACACACACACGCATGTATTATTTATAACTAAGTAAAATAACCCCCTACAAGAAGCCAATCAGAGAGTGAGTGAGCAAGAGGATGTCAATTATTATCTGCAGACACATATTCTATAATTTATACACATTCTACATTCTATAATTTAGAATTACTCATCAACACTATGACAAATATATGCATGTACTCATCTGTTGGAGGCTTTTTGGAATAAATACAGGTTTTAACATTAGAACATGTTCTCTGCAGCCATAATCTAATAATTATTTATACAATAATAATAATAATAACAACAATCATTATTTAATCCGCCTATGGATCTACAGATTCTATACTTCAGTAACCGCTGTCAAAAAAGACCATGTCATTTCACTCCAACTCACAGAGCCCATTTACTTGATTCAGAAACAGTGCTTCAGTCTGACACTGCAGTCGCAGGAAGGCCCGGTGATGGACGGTTGAGTTGAGCTAGTGAAGCGAAAGCACTGCTGAGGTGTGTGTAGGAGTTGAGGAGGGTGGAGAGATGCCATGAGGCGTGACGTCATCGCTCACAAAGCCTGCTGGAGAGATGCTTTTGTTGTGTGATATTTAAAGCCGAGGCGGTACTGGGCGCGCAGGTCGGAGAGGTTCTGGGAGGAACCGCTGGGTGTTTCCAACGGAGGACGCTTGAGGACAGAGAAACAGGGACTGTGAGCGTGTGCGAGTCAACGTGCCAGCTATGGGCCCAATGAAGTCCAAATATAGGCAGGAACCGCAGGCATCAAACTCACACACTGTACAGTAGGCACATATCTGCGGTCAGAAGCCGTCTGCAAATCTGAAACCGGACACGATGACATCATAACCTCAGAGTTGGCTTCTCTGCCGCTTTGGGCCTTTTTCTGTGTTTATTGCACTAGAAGCAGCGCAGAGAGAGATCCACCACACCCAGAGCCACAACAATCACCAACATCCATCACATTACACTGCAGATGCTATGAATAGCATGTTATTGTAGAGCGTTTGTCATGGGCTGGTTTATGGTGGCTTGTGATTGAAAGCAAACACTGCTGTCAGTCTTCTTAGACCCCCACAGAACAGAATTCACAGCAGCCACTTTCACAGTCTGTGGGTCTTCCGTCAGAAACACCAGTGAAAATACAACATTTGAGAATAGTCTCATTGAAGGAATCTCTGCTTCATTCGTAAGTTCTAGTCAGAAATGAAACCTCTGCCCTGATTTGTTCATCCTCATGTTGTTCTGTGGTGCAGTGCATTTGGACAGATTCATCAGCACTATATTTTCAGAGAATAGTGACTTATCTTTGGGTCGGTTCCTCACACAGAGCTGTTGTAAGACTTACGTAGTGCATGGATCACTTTTATGGGATTTTTATGCTATATGAGGGCAACCAAATTAAAATAACCCCCTACAAGAAGCCAATCAGAGAGTGAGTGAGCAAGAGGATGTCAATTATTATCTGCAGACACATATTCTATCATATTTCCAATATGTCTACACTAAGGGTTGAGCTACTCCTTTAGCTATTTATAGCATATAGAAAAACTGTGATGTGACAAATTGTATTTTTAGAGTTGGAGCATGTTTCCATCTTTGCTTTTCTAATGGAGCAGAAAATACAAATGAGGAAACAGATAATATTATTGCAAGCAGAGAACAACAGCAGCATAGGAAAGAAAGATGACAAAACAGTTTAATAGCTTTACTGATTCTCCTAAACATCAATGAGATGAAATGAAGAGAGAGCAGAGATGTCTGAAAAAGAAAACTCAAATTCTCCCTCAAAAATGTCACGTAGGTTTGAGAAGATCTCAACCGATTCTGCGCAGATCCATCAGAAGTCTGATGAGGATCTCGAACATTAAACTCTTCCCTGAGCAGATGATCTGAGCTGATCAGGCGTTTGAGGAGAAGCATCTCAAACAGCATCTGCAGGCATGATAAACGTAATACACCAGACGCTCTTGACAGCAGCACACTGTTTGTCTGCTCTGTTTGGCCACAGATCAACACGTTCAAACACAGCTGCAGAGCCACGTTTCACTCGATGGCCCAGAGCATGCTGGGAAACAGAAGAAACACTCAGGATTCAGTCTTCTCTACACGGATGAAGATGAACATCGCCGCGCCTGCCGTTCATCCGGCAGCATTCCACAGAACCAGACGGGAATGTCAGGAAAAACTGGGTTCGGTGAAACCAGTGACCAAACCCTCTCTCGAGCAACAGCATGAATGAGAAACTGCTCAGGGTTTATTCACAGCATGAGAACTCATCTCTCATCATGAGCATGGCCATGACATCCCAGGATTCATAGCTCATTCTACAGCACACAGCATTTACAGAACATGGATAACGTCCTACAGCATCTGCCAAACATGCTGCGGTACACAATGCACTCAACTCCTGCTGATTGAGTCTTTGTTCTTTCTGTTTTTATGCAGCAGAACAGGTCATGTGACAACACTGAGGCACGTCTGGATAGAGGTCCTTCATCATGTGAAGAAATCACTAACACTTTACTTCAAGCCAGTCAAACGTGTTTGATCAGTAAGATTTTAATGTTTGAAAGAAGTCTCTTGTGCTCACCGAGCCTGCATTTATTTGATCCAAAAATACAGCAAAAGCAGTAATATTGTGAAATATTTGTACTATTTAAAATCACTGTTTTCTGTGTCAATATGTGTTAAAGTGTAATGTATTTCTGTGATCTGCAGCATCATTACTCCAGTCTTCAGTGTCACATGATCTTCAGAAATCATTATAATATACTGATTTACTGCTCAACAAACATTTCTGATTATTGTTATTATTATGATGTTGAAAACAGCTGATAAGAATATTTTCAGGTTTCATTGAGGAATAGAAAGTTCTTAAGAGCAGCATTCATCTCAAATAAAAATCTTTTGTAGCATTATAAATGTCATTATCATCACTTTTGATCAATTTAAAGCATCATTGCTAAATAAAAGTATTAACTTCTAAAATGTATTTTAAATATATATATATATATATATATTATTCTGACTCCAAGCTTTTGAATGGCATAGAGTATAATGTTACAAAAGCTTTTTATTTGAGGTAAATGCTGATCTTTGGATCTTTCTATTCATCAAAGAATCCTGGAAAAAAAGTCCTCAACTGTTTTAAATATTGATAGTAATAATGATAATAATGACGATGATGATGATGATGATGATAATAATAATAATAATCAGAAATGTTTCTTGAGCAGCAAATAAATGCAGGCTTGGAGAGCTGACGATAATTCATCAAAAACATTGAAAATCTGACTGTTGAAAAACTTTTGACTGATAGTGTAATTATAACCAAATTTAAAATGCATAGTGTAACAATGAACTGATAAATGTTAGAATGTATTAACTGTGGTTACAATTATTCACGAGATTGTACAATGCATTATAAGGTGCATTGCAATTAATGTATAATAACGACTTTTATATTGCATTATACATAAAGCCTTTAAATAAAATGTTACCAAGAATTCTTGAAGGTTTGCATTTGGCGTCCCCAGTTTGGTTACGATTGTGAATAACAGTAAACAGCCTGCAGTATACAGTACAGTGTGCTAATATTCAGGATTGTCCAGCATCAGTCATCACACAGCGGTCAGAGATCTGCAGCACACGTGCTTACCTCATCGTCTGATCAGCGCAGGGTTCGACCGAGAGGACCAGCAACCCAGAGAGAAAGAGAGCAGAGAACACACATCAACACACTTCAACATCAAACTCACTCTTAATAATGCAAACGAGACACAATAATACTGGAGTCACAATGAACGCAAGGCTTGAGTCAGGATTGCTGTGGCGTGATGATGGACGTGCAAACGGCAGATTCGTTTTCCTTACGCAAGATGATTTTCACAACACATGCACCTCCGGAGCTTATAGAGAGAAGAGAAGAAAAGGCCCTGCAAAAGGACAGGCTCTTTATCTGTATTAACAGCTCTTACTATACAATAACTGGGTGATAAGCAGCACAATCCTAATCTTAACCCATGCTGAATTCATGCAGATTACTTCTTTCTTGCAAAAGCACAGCGCAGTGCATGTACTGTCAAATAAAGTGTACAAAGAAAGAAGTGTGAAAGGAATAGAGACTTTCTCTGTAAACATAATTCTGTTCCTACAAACCACAGAATGCTGCTGCTGTCTGCATGTGTGTGTGTGTGTGTGTGTGTGTGTGTGTGTGTGTGTGTGTGTGTGTGTGTGAATCTGCAGTCAGTTGATGCTGAGCTCCACTGACGGCTGCCAAATCAAGCCAGAGCACATTTCTGCATTTCTGATCTAAGCAGAGATGTGTTTTGCGCTAGCCTCGATCTGGCATCCAGGAACCCAGTCCAGCAGGAGGAACGTCTCATCAGGTTTAGTGCATAAATGAGTGTGTCTCAGCTCTATCTTCAGAGTGTGACTGCAGTAATGATGACTGTGCTCAGAAGAGAACACTAGCATGCTGCATCAGCTGCAATACTCTCAACACTGCTAGTAAACAGTGTGTAAAACACTCATTTTGTAATCAAAGATATTCAATCAGCAGTGAAGTGCATTGCATTGTGGGATACAGCCTCTCGTACGGTCACGTGCATGATGCAGTAACAGTACAAGTAATGTAGCAACAATGTACTGTGATCAGAGTCAGTGCAAACGTGAGGCGTCTGACTCTGTGTTGCTTGCGCAGGAGCAGCGTGGAGCAGGCTTTATCAGAGCATCGATCCTGCTGGACCGAGCGGCTCACAGCAGCGTGACTGCAGATGGTCAACAGTTAGTGTGCTTCCTTTCTCCACTCTTCTCTCCACAGGAGCGTGACACAAACACTTCTCCACCAAGGAAGATATTTTGTAACCAGGCTGTTTTGGGGCATTGGAATACTATGGAAGTCAATGGTGCCCCAGAACTGCTCTGTTTCCCACATTCTTCAGAATATCTTCCTTTGTGTTCAGCAGAACAAACACATTCATACGGGTTTGGAACTACTTGAGGACGAGTAAATGATGACACGATTTTCATTTTGGGTGAACTATCCCTTTAACTACACTTTTTCTTTTATCAGTGACCGTCACTGATTAGTTCCATTTGTTTTGTAATTAAATTGCGTAATTCTGTGATGTGTAACTAGTCTCAAACAGCTTCCTCTGTGTGAATCACTAGATTGTGTTCATGAATCCAGGCACTGGGAAGTGGCTCACTACGCATCGGGACACTTAACTCTGTTAAGGGAACATAGTGAGCAATGATGCTCCCTGCTATCATGGTGCATTGTGGGAGTTTTTAGGGAGTGAATGTTTCAATACACTGGAAGCTACTCTATAATGGGAGTTGAGGAGCTGCCAAAAAACCCCAAACAAACAAACAAAAAATGAAAGCACAATAGCTCACAGCTGATGAAATATGTCTGTATGTACTGCTAGTCAACGCCTGCATACCTCATAGAAGATACTTCGCTCCCTACACCACACACATCTCTAGTGCAGAGGAAGCATGTGCTCAGTGACATGATTTCATTCAATCATGATTTACTGAAAATACTGTCCTGAGTACGTGTTATAGGTAGTGACTTTGATCAAACTTTGATTTGTTTGCCTCGCCTATAGGTTTGAAGGTTATATACTGTCCTGGGCGGTTGCTAGGGTGTTGCCAAGCAGCTGTGATATTCCGGCCTGTTGCTAGGTGGTAGCTAGGATGTTGATAGTTATTAATAATAATAATAATAATAATAATAATATGTTTAAATGTGTGTGTCTGTTCAGACTTCACTAGCAGCACTCTGATGGAGCTCGTGCAGAGCTGAGCCGCTGAGTTATGGTTATGACAGATAATAGCAAGTTAAACCACTGCGAACACATGCTTCAGAGTCACTGCACCAGAGACGCGGTTTCTCCCGCAGGAACGCGACGCGACGCGATATCGACAGACAGAAAGGCGTCACTCACCGTGGCTGAAGAAGGCAGTCCTCAAGCGGCTGCTGACAGTCGAGTTCTCCATCGCTCCTTCTGTCTTCTAGAGACTCTTCTGTGGGAAACCCAGCGACTACAGCAGCAGCGCGAGCGCAGGAGTTTGCGCTTTAAATGCGTGACGTCACGCGCATGCACATCCGCGCGCCGTCAAAACAATCGCACATGGACGAGCCGAGAGGACAGAGCTGACAAGTCCTTACTTTTGGATTTTGAACAAAGCTAAGGAAGTACATTTCAAAAGTCTTCACAAAATGCACCCATGCGAGTAGCTCTTTCTAAATTCATGGACACTGATAATTACGCACACGAGCACTCGATTCTTTTATTTGGGATTTGTCTTTCAGATTTTGGTAGTGCATTTTTATTTGTTCAAAGAAATGCTCTCATTAAATGATATTATTTGCACTTATTGAAGGTCGATTATATTCATAAACACAAATTTGCGAAATGCATATAATTTTTATTAGAAATGGAATCTTTGAAAAAGTCTAATGCAAATTAATAACAAAAAGAATGACATACTGTTCGATTTCAAGGAGGATTTTTTTCTTCTTCTAGTATAGTTCCTCAGGTGGAAAAAATAAAGTGCACTTCCATAATGTACTTAAAGTGCTCTAATTTCACGCATTAATTTTGCACTTAATATACTAAAAATGATTCTTTAGCACATCTTAAGATAATCTTGAGATCATCTAAGTGTACTCAACTGTGCTATTATGGGACACCATGAATATATGAATTAAATGGTGTCAAAAATAGCATCTCAAGTTTATCTGAAGAACTACTAAAGGATCATATTTTTATATGAAGTGCAAAATTAATGCGTGAAAATAGAGCACTTTAAGTACATTATGGAGGCATTTAGTTGTTCATATGTTCTCGTCTTTTAAATGTCCTACAGATTAAGATATTTTGTGTGTATCTGGATTTACTTGTCAGGACTTTCTGTAATGTTTAATAATTTCTGTATTAAAAAATAAAAAAGAAAGAAAACTTCATTCCTCATCTCCCTGTCAGGCCAAATGCATGGCAAATATAATGTAATCATGATAATACTATATGAAAACAATATTTACGATTATGATGTAATTTTCATGACAAATTAGTTCATTTCTGCGTATTCTTATTAAATAAATACAAAATAAATAGTATAATGACCAATGTTTTAATCATGTTTCCCCCTGATGCTACTTAAAGTTATGACGCTAGTCAAGGTTTCTTGCATGTCTTTCATGAGCATTTCTCTCTCTCTCTCTCTGAGAAATAAGCAGGCTGTTTTTGGCAATGTGCAGTAAATGTGCGACTGTAAATGAGCCCTGCTGCCTGAATACATGACACATTGTACTGCCACTGTATCCAGAAGAGTCCTCATCAGCTGAAGACCTCGTTAGTGGATATGAAACCCTGCATGAGTGAGTGTGAGAGAGGACAGAGACCGCAGCGTATCATCAGGAGCATCACTTTATTCTGTCCTGAATCACCTCCGTTCACCGCCAGTGCGTTTAAAGTGCAGAGTCATTTTCACAGCTTCAGTAAAAACATTAAATCACAGGAAACCGTAAACCTAAAACATCAAACTGAACATGGAAACGTGGAACATATAAATATCACGAGAACAAAAGGAAACCTGATTGAAACAGGTAAGCGATGATGACATTAACTCATCCGGCTCAGTCGTTGGCAAGGCTAGCATAAAACAAAGGCACAGCAATGTGGAGAGGTAAAAAACCATGGCTTCCAGAAGGAAAAGCTGCAGCATTCTGTCACCAGATGGACTTCTGGCTTCCTCAGCACGTCCTCACTGATGCGTATGAGCTTGTGAACAGATGTGAAGCGCTCTTGGACAGCAGCGGGACCCTGAGCTGGACGTCTGTGAAGTGCTCGTGTCCAGCCGCAGACTCCTCTAACGATGCACTCTTCATCAACTCTCTGTAATGGCTTTCATAGTCATATGGCTTTTTGTTAATGGCAATACTGAGATCGTTGTTATCCAATATGATCAACAGGGCTCTAATTTATTATCCTAGTAAACCAAGCCGGTGTTTGTCTGCGTGGAAAGCAGTAACTGGCTTGAGGTCAGCTAGACCAATACACACAGTATTAACCAATAGCCATACATCTGTCAGAATCACACTGATGGTGAACTCCGTCGGTTCACGCCAGCTTCGATGAGGTGCTTTATATGAGTAACTGTGCTGGGATCAGACGTGCATCTGCTGCTCGGGGCCCGCGGCTCCATCAGGGATGAGCATTCACACCATCACCAAACCAAAGAAAGCAGCCGCTTTCACACATAGTGCAAATCAAAGCATTCCAACATTTCAGAAAAGAGAAAATAGTGGTTCTATTCAAGAAGAGCAAAAAGAGGCTGTTTTTACTTTTTTTTCCCTGTCTGTACACGTGCTTTCCTGGCGGTCCTCCTTTGTGTTTTCTTAATATCATCTGTTGATCTTTACGAGAAGAGCTGGATCAGTAGCTGAGCACGGGACAGTGACATATGCAGAGCATCCAGAGAAGATATTTACACCAGCGGTGTTGTGTAAAGCTGAAGCTCCCATGAGGAGACACACACGCACACACACACACACACGCACACGCACACACTCACACACTCATTGAGGGTCGACCCTGAGACGCTCCGTCCCACATGCGGGTCTAAAATCCGGCGCTTCCTTTCAAACACAGGCCTGGGAACAAACTGCTCCAGATCAGTCCAAATCAAAAGAAAGAAATCAGAAATCCGATTTTGCACAAGAACATGAAGCCTGTGAAGATCTTTAAGAGAAATCACCATAAAATACATTCATTACAACAAATACTAACGTGATGCATATTTACTTTACAATTTAAATAATAAATCATCATTAAAACAAAAGGCTTCATTGCTTTATGCAAAACACATTTATACATGTATTTTTTGATTTGGGGGAAAGAGGAGAGTCAATCCCATGAAGCTTAGAGTTGCCCTGTATGACGTTTTACGTGTCGGACACGGACAGTTCGTTATTTTCCTGATCTTGCATTTCAGCAAACATCCAGATGAAAGTACGCTAATGCGCAATCACTATACAAAATAATGTCTGCGCATATACAAACATTTACAATATAACTCTATTTACACAGCAGGAAATGCCTGACATGAGGACTATTAGCTGATGTACCCAAGGAAAACACCGATGATGCTCGAGTCTCGTGTGTTCTGGTGCGCTCACATCTCATCGAGCCTGAACACCAGAGTCAGAGCTTCATCAGTGAGACATGAACGCGTGGAGAACAGCACGGCAGACGTGCTCTGAGGCTCCTGGATCTGCTCCGCTGTTACTCTGGGTGCGTGTGGAGGCCGTTCCTGCCGCTCGAGTGTTTCTGCCAGAAGTCCTGATGAATGACCTCCAGCTCGGACACCAGATGAAGGCCCATCTCCAGGTGCATCTTCAGGTTCTCCAGCCACGACTCCAGCTTCACAAACGGAGGCCTGCAGAGAGCAGACACACGTCTATCAGCACACGTTCACGCTTCTATTATTTTAGCTTTGTCAAAACAACATCAATTGCTTAAAAATAACTATCAAGTCAAGTTGAGCTTTATTGTCATTCCGCTACATGTGGGGACATACGGTGGAACGAAATGTGTCTCGCAGGACCACGGTGCTACATAAATACAGACATACAACAATGAAGTAAAAAACACTATAAACCTATACACTACTAACCTACTGACAGATTTAACTAGAAGTATACTATATATAAGTATTTACCCTATACAAACTAAAAGAATAAAGGATAAAAAAAATACAAACTATACGAATGCTTCACAAATACTGTACATGTGCAGAGAGATGCAAACCCCTACCTCCATGTTTCAGGAGCTAGGGGTTTGCATGGGGTTTCATGAGGGCAAATAAATGCTTTTCCTCTTATATTTATATCATATGATGGAGTTTAGTAATATCACACCAGCAAGAGTGCATCACTGCAAATGTGACATTGATTTATATTGTCAATATTACTATAAAGTCACAGCAGAACTGTTGAGCATCTCTGATCAACACACAGCGGTGATTCATTACTGAATGAATCCATGTTTTTTAACAGGTCAGTGATTCAGTAATTCATTCATAAAGACTTGCTCCATTTCTGAATTGAATCAGTTGTTTGAACGAATCACTTGAATGAATGACTCAATGACTCACTCGTTAAGTGCCTCGCTGCTACCTACTGGCAGTTTCAAATTTAGATGATCATTTCATTTTCTTTTAATCATTTCATATTTCAATATTTATGTATTTATTTTTAAAAACCCCATTGATACTCATTTGTTATCATAGTATATGCAATGCTGAATCAAAATATTTATTTCTCAATCTACCTTTTTTAATGTCTATACAATGCTTTTCTGCTGTAACACAATGACTTTGTTACATTGATCATGTAATTAATTAGATTAAGCTTGACAGCCCTGATAGTTTATATTAATGTTCAGATGCACATGTTGTTAGTGCTGGATAGTCTAACCGTTTCTCAGCGTCCAGATCGCAGCAGAGCACCGCCATGGGGAAGAAAGCGGCCGGGCAGTCAGGCGGGCAGTGATCCTCCAAAAACTCCTTCACGTTCAGCCCAAAATCCATGGCGCGGGGCAAGAAGTCGGGATCGGCGTTGACTCGGCCGATAATCTGAGACAGAGAGGAGAGACGGACTCAGAACAGAGCGTCCCTCAACCACAGCTTCCTCTGTAATGACGGAGTAACTCACAGCGTTTCTCATTAAACACAGAGCCCACAGCCTGATGTTAGAGAGCGGTTATTCTGAGCGTTTACAGCATGCACTCACCTCACACAGCATGATGCCAAACGAGAAGATGTCCACCTTCTCATCGTAGCTCTTCCCTGAGGACCAGATGGACAAACAGCAAACATCAGTCTCACACACTGACATTTTAACCATTTTTATTTGTTTGTTTGCATCTATTAACCTGCAAGTTCAGGTTCATCAAATGGAATAAGTAAAACAAAAACGATATATGTTTGAAACCCTTTTTTTTTTAAATAATGATGTGTGCACTCACATTCAAGGTGTAAGGAAAGTATTCAATTACTTTTTACATTTAGCAAACAAACATGATTTTACACATGATTTCTAAGAACTTGACACTTTTACTAAATCTTCTCTGAAATATGATTCATCCTAAAACAGCACACGAGCTCTCTGTAAGAACATTATGATTAACATAGGGAATAATATGTTAATAAGAGACGGATGATAAAGCCTGTCGTCTCTGACCGTGAATCATCTCTGGAGCCATCCAGTATGGGTTTCCCACCACGGTGTATCTCTTTCTCCTGTCGGGTTTCCTCACGCCCGGGATCTGTCCTGACGACAGCTTGTCCTGATTCTTGTCCTCCACCATGAGTCGGGACAGTCCGAAATCAGCCACAACAACACTGTTATTCTGTCAAGAGCAGGGAAAAAAGCAGCTTCAGAAAACCTTCAATACAACACAAAACAACAAAACACACAAACAAAAAATAAACAACAACAAAATAAAAAAACAGAACACCACAAACTAAACAAAACACAACACAATGAAAAACACAACAAAACAGATCACACAAATGAAAATAAAAAACAACAAAACAAAGCAACACAAAACATAACGTAAAATTAAAACCTAACACACTCACACGCACACACACACTCTCTCTCTCTCTCTCACACACACACACACTCTCTCTCTCTCTCTCACACACACACACACTCTCTCTCTCTCTCACACACACACACACACTCTCTCTCTCTCTCACACACACACACACACTCTCTCTCTCTCTCACACACACACACACACTCTCTCTCTCTCTCACACACACACACACACATGTTGGTTTTTGTGGTTTATGGGGACTCTCCATAGGCGTAATGGTTTTTATACTGAACAAACGGTGTGTGCTATTGCCCTACACCAACCCTACACCTAAACTTAGCCCTCACAGGAGACTTTGTGCATTTCTACTTTCCCCCAAAAACCTCACTCTGTATGATTTATAAGTGTTTTGAAAAGTGGGGACATGGGGCAATGTCCTGAAAAGTCACCTTCACCTTGTAATACCTGTGTCATTATACACATTTATGTCCTCATTTGTCACAAAAACGCGCGCACACACACACACACACACACACACGCACTCTCTCTCTCTCTCACACACACACACACACACACACACACACTCTCTCTCTCACACACACACACACACACACACACACACACACACACACTCTCACACTCACACATACTCACTCACACTCACTCACACTCTCTCTCTCACACACACACTCACTCACACTCACTCTCTCTCTCTCTCTCTCTCTCTCTCTCTCTCACACACACACACACACACACTCTCTCACACACGCACACACACACTCTCTCACACACGCACACACACACTCTCTCTCACACACACACACTCTCTCTCACACACACACACACACTCTCACTCACACACACACACACTCTCACGCACACACACACACTCTCACACACACACACACACACACCTCTGTGACCAGGCAGTTGTGTGAGTTGAGGTCTCGGTGGATGATGTTCATGGAGTGCAGGTACGCCTGAGGCACAGAAAGAGAGAAACTGATGAGAGCAGATTTCACTCAGGTACTGCCATCATTCAGTGATTTGTGTTTGTTTCAAATTTTTTATTTGAATTTATTTAGTTTTCAATCATTATTGTTTTAATCAAAGTTTTTCAGTGTTTTTTGGTTTTTGTTAGTTTCTAGTTTAGTTTTTAGCAGTTTAAAATACATTGTGCATTATAAACTAAAACTAAAATTAATATGTGGTAATTTAGAGTTTATTTCAGTTTTGGAGTCCAAATTAATTTTTTTAGCTCAGTTTGTTTTTCTACATAAGCTAATGTTTTAATGTAGGTTTAGTTTTCATTAACAAAAAAAACAAAACATTTGTTTTGAAGTTTGTCACCCTTTTAGCTCATAAAATATGAATGTAAAATAACTACTGAAGTATTAGAGAAAGCATTTAAAGCCGTTTGAAATGAAGCCTGTGACCAGCAGTCATGTGACGCCGGCTCAGTGTCCAGATGAGGGCAGCACTGACTCACCATCCCAGAGGAAATGTCCTTGGCAAAACTCACTCTCTGTTTCCATGGATAATCGCTGTCCTGCACAGATCAGACACATTCACATTCAGAAAGACAATATTCATAAAGCCTTACAACAGTGCAGCATGAGAGCAGTGGTACGTGCAGAGCTGTGATGCTGAAAACATGAGCTGCTGCGGGAAAGAGCACGGTCCAAACTGTCCTGCTTTACATGATCACTTCAGGCATATAGTTCACACACACCATATTCTTGATGATGTCTCTCAGCGTTCCTCCTTTGATGTACTCAGCGATGAAGTTGAGCCGCTTGTCTTTGTAGAGGACGCCGATGAACTTCAGCACATTGGGATGATCCAAGCATCTCATGACCTTCACCTGAACACACAGAGCAATAATCACACACACATCTGCAATAACAGAGCGTAAACTAAACCTGTTCAAATCACACACACACGCGCGCAAACGCACGCGCACACACGCACGCACGCACACACACACACACACGCACGCACGCACACACACACACACACACACGCACACACACACACACACACACACACACACACGCACACACACACACACACACACACACACACACGCACACACACACACACACACACACACACACACGCACACACACACACACACACACGCACACACACACACACACACACACACACACACGCACACACACACACACACACGCACACACACACACACACACACACACACACACACACACACACACAGAGACACACAGACACAGACACACACACACACACACACACACACACACACGCACGCACGCACACACACACACACACACACGCACACACACACACACACACACACACACACACGCACACACACACACACACACACACACACACACGCACACACACACACACACGCACGCACGCACGCACACACACACACACACGCACGCACACACACACACACACACACACATACACACATGAAAGCAGTGTATGGAAGGTCTAATAATGTTCATTCTGATGATGGGCAGCACAGCATTTACTGTGTTTGGTATCGATGCGTCAATGATACACTGACATATCTGTCCCTGCAGCACAAAAGCAGTCATGAGTAACACAGGTATATCTGTAGCAATAGACAACAATACATTGTATGGATCAAAATTATACATTTCTCTTTTATGACAAAAATCATTAGGATATTAAGATCATGCTCCATGAAGATATTTAGTCAATTTCCTACCGTAAATATATCAAAACTTAATTTTTGATTAGTAATATGCATTGCTAAGAACTTCATTTGAACAACTTTAAAGGAGATTTTCTCAATATTTAGATTTTTTTGCTCCCTCAGATTCCAGATTTTCAAATAGTTGTATCTCAGACAAATATTGTCCTATCATAACAAACCATACATCAATGGAAAGATTATTTATTCAGCTTCAGATGATGCATAAATCTCAATTTCAATAAATGGACCCTTACGACTGGTTTTGTGCTCCAGGGTCACAAATGCTGACCGGTGAATGATACGGTGTTGAACATGGGAAAGTGGCTAATGTTGTGAAACAAAGCTTTCTAAATGAAAATGTATTTTTTTTCTTAGGTTAATGTCTATTTTATATGGCGTAACAGCAATGTTTTATTGTTGTTCTCCAGCGCTCAGGGGTTGATGTGCTGATCTTCCAGCTGCCCTCACACACGAGCCGCTCTGACACGGTCAGCTGTGGGTGCTGACCATACACCAATCACAGACAGGCCAGCGCTAGTGTTTCTGTGCTCCTTCATCTGGTCAAGCTGCCATGCTTTACAGTGAATGTGCTGAAGGTGTTGACACTCTTATGAGACTCCCACAGACTCATTCTCCTCGTGTGACCCCTGAGCATGCTGGGTAAATCATGAGCTGAGGACAAACACACACATGGAAGAGCAGCGCAAACGCTCAGCGCTCCTCCAGATGTGTGTCTCAGAAAACCTGTCATCCACACTAGATGTGTTGCGTGTTTGTGTAGTGTTTGTGTGTGCATGTAGTGTGTGTAGTGTGTCATCACCTCTTTGAGGAAGGTCCTCTGTGTTTCCTCGTCGAAACGAATGAGTTCCTTCATCACCATCACCTCTCCCGTCTCTCTGTGGGTCACCTGACAATCACACACACACACACACTGATGAGACACTGACAACAGCATACTATCACAGTACTATCATACTCATTCTGTACTTTATCCCACTGCATCTGCCACAGTCTGCTGCGTAGAGCCTGAGTATCCAGTACGCTCGCAGTATATACTGACACTGGTCTGTGAGGCAATGCATTCTGCAGTGAAGAGCATTTGGCTGCTGCAGTGTTCACACATCATTATTGAGAATGATTCATTGATCAATCATTCATTCAGTTTATTCATGTTACTTTGAATTTAATTGAATGTTGTACAAAAATGTATTATAAATTCATATCATTTCTAGTTCATTTGTCATGCTGCGGAAGGTCCAGTCCAGTGCATTGCATTGTGGGATGGATTGCTATTGCTGTGTGCAGTCTGTGCTGGTTGTATCCTGCACAGTTTGATGAATGTCATAAATCATCTGGATGGTAACAGAAAACATGATCGAAACAGTACAGGTAGGATCATAATAGTGTAGTATCATGTCCCACAATGCAATGCACTCAACTTGCCCTTGAACTTCCACTGTGAGATATTAGGCAAGAGCATTACTAACTTTTATAATGTCTATTTCTTTACCAACAGTTATGATGTCTTAGGATAATATTACATAAAGTCAAATGACTATATCTCCTTCTGAGATAATATCTGTACACCACCAGCTGAAATGAACTCAATTAAACAAAACAACCTTTTACTGACGGCAGACACTAATTACAGTAATGTTCCATTTCTATTTAAACAAACAAGGTCATTCTGTTAATTGTATGTAATATATGTATTTATGTAATATATAACATGTCTGACAAACACATTCACATCTTGAACATTGCTCAGGAGCATATCCCATCATTCATCATATTCTACAAATAAATGCTGAGATTTTTATGCTGAGATCTCACAAAACCTTTCCACTGTACGCTACATATTAATAATTATATATTGCATATAATTTGGTAGTAAAACAAAATGTTGCACATTTTATTGGTGCAAAGATGAGTGTGTATTTTGCACATTTGCAACTGTTTTCTATCACTTAATTGGAAGCACTGTAATTAGTAAATCATGTCATCTGTTATAGAGACTACTGAACAGACATTTAGAAGTTAATTTTAAAATGCAAAGTATTGAAATTCAAAATAAAGCTATGGAAACACTTGCATTTTTACAACATTATAAGTGTGTCCCATCAGGTAATGAAAAGTACACACACTGATCTTCTGATCTTCATGCTCACTTGAACACTTGTGCCAAACACAGGAAACACGTCATATAAGTAGACAAGTGCAAAGACCACAAGTGTGGGTATTTGGACAGGCCCTGAGTGTGCTGCACACATCTTGAAAAAGTGAAGCCAAAACATTCTGATCACCCCTGGTGGCTGGCTGCTGTATAGCTCATAAACCCCATGTAAACGAATGGGATGTAAGCCAAACTATAATCCAAAATACACTTCAAATAAATGTTCATTTTTCTAATAAGTTAGTTTTTAAGTAGTTACTTGATGATTTGAAAAATGGGATGTGGTGTCATGATTGTGAGCTTGTGATTGAATCTATCTCTCTAAACGAATCACTGCTGCGCAGACTCGGGCTTCAAACGAATCACTGCTGCGCAGACTCGGGCTTTAAACGAATCACTGCTGCGACTCGGACTTCAAACGAATCACTGCTGCGCAGACTCAGGCTTTAAACGAATCACTGCTGCGCAGACTCAGGCTTTAAACGAATCACTGCTGCGCAGACTCAGGCTTTAAACGAATCACTGCTGCGCAGACTCAGGCTTTAAACGAATCACTGCTGCGACTCGGACTTCAAATGAATCACTGCTGCGCAGACTCAGGCTTTAAACGAATCACTGCTGCGCAGACTCAGGCTTTAAACGAATCACTGCTGCGCAGACTCGGGCTTTAAACGAATCACTGCTGCGCAGACTCGGGCTTTAAACGAATCACTGCTGCGACTCGGACTTCAAACGAATCACTGCTGCGCAGACTCAGGCTTTAAATGAATCACTGCTGTGACTCGGACTTCAAACGAATCACTGCTGCGCAGACTCAGGCTTTAAACGAATCACTGCTGCGACTCGGACTTCAAACGAATCACTGCTGCGCAGACTCAGGCTTTAAATGAATCACTGCTGTGACTCGGACTTCAAACGAATCACTGCTGCGCAGACTCGGGCTTTAAACGAATCACTGCTGTGACTCGGACTTCAAACGAATCACTGCTGCGCAGACTCAGGCTTTAAATGAATCACTGCTGCGCAGACTCGGGCTTTAAACGAATCACTGCTGTGCAGACTCGGGCTCTAAACGAATCACTGCTGCGCAGACTCGGGCTCTAAATGACATAATCTGTGCAAGATAACAGCAGCCATGTCCAGTAAGTGTGTGTGTAGTAAGGACAGAATGAGTGTGTGTGTGTGTGTGTGTGTAGTGAGGACAGAGTGTGTGTGTGTGTGTGTGTGTAGTGAGGACAGAGAGTGTGTGTGTGTGTGTGTGTGTGTGTAGTGAGGACAGAGAGTGTGTGTGTGTGTGTAGTGAGGACAGAGAGTGAGTGTGTGTGTGTGTGTGTGTAGTAAGGACAGAGAGTGTGTGTGTGTGTGTGTAGTAAGGACAGAGAGTGTGTGCTCACCTTTATGGCCTGTCCGAAGCAGCCCTTACCCAGAACCTCTCCGTGGATCAGGTCGGATGCTCTGAATATTCGGTGCGTGGGGTTGGACACGACGCGCAGCGACTCCGAGCGGCCGATGTCTTTCTTCAGAGACAGTGGAGACGGAGTGTTACTGGAGCACGGGGATTTATCAATACTGTAGCTGCGCCTGCGCAAACACACACATCGACTGTGTTAAAATCAGCCTTGAAAAACTCACGTAGCATAACATGCATCACAACAGCCGATGACAACTAAATGGACCAAACACACACAGAGCCGGTGATCAAGCACAAGAGATTGTGTAGCTGTTAGCATGTTGTTATGCAGTGAGGAGTTACATGGCAAAGTTTGGATATTTGTTGAAACACTAACAATCGATTCCTGACTTAAACACTGGCTGTCTGTGATACGTGTGCGTAACTAACTGTAGCCTCAGCAAATGCGTGGTGTGCTTTACTGACGTGATGATCCGCGAGCGCAGGCTGTTAAAGTCCTGGCTGGGCGGCCGTGTGATGGGCGTGATGGGACTGGGCCCCTCAGACGGGGGTGACGGCCCGTCCACCTGGTCCTCAGAGGGGCTGTGATCATGAGGGTCGTGTTCAATGGTCAGCTGCAGCAGACGACTGGTCTCCTGGATCAGCAGATCAATCTGACACACACACACACACACACACACACACACACAAACACACACACACACAAGGCTTTGAGTCAAACACACTCATGAGGGCCAGAAACATGAATGAATGCATGAATTGCAGTCCGTTTGCAGTCAATCTAACTGTTGCTCCATAGAATAAAGCCGTCACATAGGTGTGAATCATCTGCACAAGGGTTTTATTCACCTCGTCCAGAGGAACGTTCTGGATTGGGGTTCCATTGATCTCCAGGATCCGGTCGCCAATATGAATAGAGTTCTTGACGTCTGGACTGATGCACTCTGGGTCCACTCTAAACACACAGAGAAAAGCCCATGAAGACATGAAGGAACACAAGATTTCTAAATGGAACTACATGATTGGCCAGACTTCTGCTGATCATCACTTGTATCTTTAGTCTGGATACTGGCAGATCATCATCAGTCTTTATCCCCCCCCCCCCCCCCCCCACCCCCCCCCCCCCACATTCAAATAGTTTTCTGTATGCTGGTAAATTCTACGCAAAAATATCAAACACATCTGATATGAGTTATCAGTCATAACTATATTGCACTCCTAGTTATTGATCTGTAAATGCATCAGTGTTGTTGTCATTAAAGTAAATGATCAGCATAAGAGCTGTGATGGAGCTGCATGAACTGAGCCGGATCATCACAGAAGCTCTTACACAGTCAGCGATTCTCATGTTCTGTTTGTGTTGAGGTCTAAGTGAGCAGATCCCAGCTGTGTGTCTGTGTTTGCACACTCACTCAGCGACTCTGACGGTGTGTGTGTGTTCGGGGCTGAAGCCGTTGGGACTGGAGCCCTGATCGATGGACACAGAAAAGCCTCGGTTCCCATCGGTGGAGGCAGGAATGGACACTAGCGTGACCGTGTGAGGAATCCTGGAGCAGGGCGAGTCAGGCAGGGTGACCGGAGTCACGATCGTCTGATAATAACAGTGTCCACTAGAGGGAGACACAGCCGATCATTACATCAGCAGAAGAGCTCATGTCCCATCCTCACAGACTCTCTCCATCACATCATCACAAAACATGCCAGACATCACTCAATGAGATCACACGGGAACATGAATAAGGAACATACAAATAATAACAATACACAATATAAACTAATAATAAATCAATAAAAATGCTTAGCTCACATTCAATTTTAACGAATTATTACAAAGTACCAGGAGGATTGAAGGTCTATCACAGTATTTGAAACATTTCACAGACTTTTTGATTTTTAACAGAAGAAATATAAAAGTGACATAGGAGATGAATTAAGAAATTTGGGTTTATGTATGTGAAAGTTTGCTAATAAAATAAAACGGTTAACAATAAATTATAGATACTTATTGCTTTTGTTTTCATAATACAAGATAACACTTTAAAGTAAAGCAATCATTAATATTCATTAAATTAAACATAAAATCTGCCAAATCCATCCAAAACTTGTTTACGACTTTAGTCAAAAAATAAGTGAGTCGGTATCTTTCTCATTTTTACAAAAACAGCATAGATCATGAATATCAGAGTCTCGATATTAAACATTTGGAAGGGTCTATAGTATGAAGAATTCTGAAGTGTATTTCTTTTATTTTATTATTAACACAATGTTTAAAAGGACTTAACCAAGTCAATATTCTCAATTATAGAGTTCCAAAACAATTCTGTGTAGGAGATATTTTATTTTGTTTTTGGAAAATATTACAAATATGTTTGTTATAGCATTTTTTCTCAGTTAGCTCAACACCTTCTAAAATTAATTAGGGTTTGTCACAAATAAAGACTTATAAGAATATGACTTTTGATAAGTTGACGAAGTGTTCCAGGAATACCTTTAATAACTGAATTAAATTCCCTAAACTGTACAGGAAAACTGATTAATTGCTCATAAGTTAAAAGATTCCCAAACATTTTTATAAGATGATTAATATCTGAACCTGTTTGTTAAAAATAAAGATTTATTTGAAGCAGTTATATTAGCATTATTACAAATGAAAACACATGTTCCAAGCGAGAAGAGTTTGCTGATGAAATGTGGATAATTTGAGGGAAATATTATAGAATTATTTAGAAATATTATAATCACATGTTAACAGAAATTTCAAGCCACCAATTTGATTAAAGAGACTGAGAAATATGGTATAAGAGAATCCGGTCTGATCAAGATCATTAATCTTAAAGGTCTTCTTCAAGCATCTCCAGACCTCCTTCAGCCTTCTTATTAGGGAGAACCCTTTGTTTTACGTCTTTGGGGTTTATTTAACATATGATTAATATCTTTGCAGTTAGAAAGATATTAATCATATGTTAAATAAGATTAACATATGAGAACTAGTATTCAGTCAGTATGCTAGTACAATGCATGCTTATGAGTACATCAATAGTGGATAGTGTTACAGTAACGCGTTACACCCAACACTGCTAATAACCCATAATGCACACGCTCAAGTCAAGAGGAAGAACTGAGCCGGCCGCTGTCACTCACCAGTAGAGTTTGGACCGCTCCACCAGAGCATACGTGTCTCCATCACCGATGAACGCCCGGCAGCTCAGGCAGGTGAAGCATTCTGGGTGATACTTCTGTTCTCCGGCGACCTGGAGCACACAAACACTGAGATCAGAGCCGTTCTGTGCCGAGGCTGAAGGGCCTTTTGATCAACATCAGAGCTTTTGCTGAGAGAGAGTGTGTCCAAAACACATTCACACACATTATAGGATGAATCCATTCATTCATAGGTTCACTCGTCACATATCAGACTCTCCAGTAATGGATCAGCCAGAGAAACAATCTGAATGATTGTGCTTGTCATCATATGGCTGAGAATAGTGAAATGCTAAACTTGTGTTGTCCTTCACAGTAATCAGAGAAAGACATTGATCTATTCACTGAGGGGCTGTTTAACACATCATCAGTATACTCTCCCATCACAGCCACGAAACACATGCTCATTACACCCAGCTTCCATTTGCATTGGTTTGCATATCAAAGAAGAGACAGTCGAAACACAGAGAGTCCAGCCTCAAACTGAAGATGATCTAATAATGACAGTCTAGTTTATCTACACAAATACTTTAGTGATCATAAAACTGAAAGAACATCAGAAAGCCAGACAGACTCATCCTTGTTTCCATACAATGACCACAAAATGTACTATTAAATATTAATAACTTCACTAATACCATATAAACATTATATCAAGCATCTTTTCTCTTCATCAAGTCAGCAATGACAAACTCCAGCTATTCTTTATAATAACTCGACTAACAGCCTGTGCATTATTCTTATTTTGCTATGCAATGATGTTTCACGGTTTTTAAAGCTGACTTATGGGATCAAATTATTTTGAGAAATATCATTACACACCATATTGTAAGACCGCCTTTTGGCAAAGGCTTCTCATGCAACAGCTTTTTGGTGTTTTTTTTTTCCAATCAGAAACATCCCAATGAATGTAATGACATGATTTTAGATGCATACTCAGTTGTTTAACAGAGTTTGTCCATTTCTTTGACTGAAAAGAGAGGGTTGAACCCTAGATCAAGTGTGAATGACGCCTTTAGACGGGGAAAATGTGACGGATGCTCCAGTGACGTGACTGTTTGCCCACCGCTTCCTCATTTCTGTAGCTGCCTCACAGACTCTCAGCCAACACGACACACACACCTGAACCGCATCTGAAAACACACAACACTGCTCCACCTACAGCGTTTCCAGTCAACCAATACCCACACAGCTACACAACTCATCTTCTTACATATTCTTAACAAAACTGGCCCCTTTTAGACTTGCACTCTGTTCATTTACTAACTGCTTGTTTTCTTTAAAAAACAAAAAAAAACCTTCTATATTTGTTTTGTATTCTATATATTTTTTTCTTATTTATTATACAATTAACAAAAAGCCAGAAAAGGCCTCTAACACTAGCTTACACTATTAATTTTCTATCATATGTTTTATTTTTATTATATAATTTAAAAACCCTTGCTAGTGTACTGTGTTAATCTAACTGAGGCTTGTTATAGCACTTGCGTATCATTCCTCTTTTGTTGGTTTTGATTGCTTCTGTTGTCCTCATTTGTAAGTCGCTTTGGATAAAAGCATCTGCTAAATAACTAAATGTAAATGTACAGTCCCTCATTAACTTTCTGTGTAAAATAAGACTTGAACATCAAAAGCTGTCTGACATTGACTTTCGATTCAGTTATAGACATTGTTTTCTAAATCAATCAGCAGAAATCCCCCATCTCCCCCATGCTGTTATTGGGAAAGCAGCACAGCTTTCATGCAAGGAAAGTTTCTAGAAGATTCCACAGTGCATGTGATCACCATGAGATCTTCTGTTGTGTCACTGATAGACGATTCGAAGACATGAATCCATGACACACCGCTGAAAATACAGCGTCTGGAAACATTTCCCAACAAAGAGCATCTGAATTAGAAATGATCGTTCAGTCACTGAGAACGTCATGCACATGGTCTGATGTCCTATGTTTGTAGTCTTTCGTTACACAAAACCATCACGGTTCACAAATAAACGGGGAGCTGTGGTTAAGCAGGTTGACTCATCCTTTATGTTGCCTGTGTTACTGTATGCTTGTTAACAACTGGGCTGAAATGACACATGTGGGAAGACTGAGTTCAAAAGTGATATTTAAAATGAGAAAGACTGGAATTCACCACCTTAAGGTCACACTCACTTCCCTTTGGCAGCTCTTCATCTGTTTAGCAACACAGTTTCATTGATGACGTCTGCTCTGGGGTAATCTGACACGCTCACAAACTCTCCAAGCATCCTACTGTTATTGCTGCTATAACACAACAGTCGATCAGAGCCGAAACCACACGTGACTGATGCGAATGACAACGAAGGCATACAGTCTGATAGATCCGCTCTGAAAACTGCACTTGACCTTAGACAGAACACACTATTAAACCGACTGCACTTCACATTTATCAGGTGCTTTTATCCAAAGAGACTAACAAATGATAATAAAGCACTGAACCTGTTGAACCTACTGTATGCCTGTCCTCCTCACAGCCTTGTGTTAAATAGCATCCCATTAAATATGGTGTCTATTAGCAGTGCTACTGTCGTGGGTGTGATGTTTAACTGATGTTTTCTGAGTCTGTGCTAAATGAATGAATGCAAGTAAGGACGAGTGTGTCTGTGCTGTTAGAGCCTCAGACATCAGCGACACACAAACACTGTGACCCTTAACCAGTCAAGGATGTGATTCAAAGATGAAGGTCTCTAACTAATCCACCGCTGTATCTAAAAACATAAACGAGTATTATTAGGAATTAGAAGACTTTAGGACTGTTCTCTTTAGGTCATGAATTCCCCATTTCATGTGATGTCAGAAGACACAGAACGAATCTAACAGACAATAAAGCAAGAATGATTATTTGATCTAAGTGTGATCCGAAGAAGAATAAACCAGGTGAACATCCTAATGAATTAAGATTAAATTAATTCAAGAGGGAGAACTATAAAAGGCTATTTCTAAGGTGCATCTTCTCATCCATCATCCATAAATCCATCAGCATCAGAGTCAAACTGAATTAGCCTTTTACATCATATAATGAAAGGTGAAGACTGCGCTGTCATCGTGTGTGAACTCCCATCTGCTTACCTTCTTCTCTCTCTTCCAGAGTCTCAGACAGCAGAAGCTCCAGTAAAACACATCTCCAACCATGACCACCAGCTACAGATCATTCTAGCGAACGCGGCACAAAAACAACGCTGAGCTCATCTCAGAAAGCTCTGTCACTCCCTCTGTCTCTCTGAGCGGGTGACTTCATCACTTCCTCCGACACACACACACACACACACACACCTCCCCCACTCGACCCAGCCCTCTCTCCGAGGAGCTTCAGCTGTGAAAGCTCAAGTCATCTGTAGTGTAGAGTATTTCTCAAAGATTTGATTTCATTGACCTGGTAAAGCAAGCCTGCTTGACTGAGTATTGCATGATAAAAAACTGCACCCTGAAATATCCAGCCAGTCAGACCGGTCTCAGTCAGCTCTCAGCATTTCTGTGTATATACAAAATACTTCAGAACTGCGGGTCGAGACTCGGCTGCTACAGACCAAACAATGAGGCGGAACAGGTCAGATAACAGACAGAAACTGTGCATTTCCCACAAACAGTAGAATATCACAGTTTAGTTTAGTTTAATTTATTTATATAGCACTACTAAAAGAACCCTAAGGGTTACCCACAGTGCTTTACATAAAAACAAACAACCAAAACAACTTCACACACATATAAACCATCTGACAAATCACACAGTTTAACTCCCATAAGCTGCCACCCCAAAGTGAGCTTTCAGAAGTTTCTTAAACGTTGACAGGGATTTAGCAGACCTGATATGTAGCGGCAACTCATTCACAATCTCGGCCCCGTCTATCGCCTTTTTGATGACGAATTGTCCTAGGCACTACCAGACGTTTATCATTTTCTGAGCGCAAGGCTCTAGGGGGGTTATAAGGTGTCAAAAGGTTTGTGAGATACAACGGTGCCTGGTTGTTTAATGATTTATATACAAAAATTTTAATCTTGTATTTAACTCTAAAACACACAGGAAGCCAGCGCAGGTTTGCAAGTACCGGGGAAATAGTCAAATTTCTTTACCCTTTTTAGAAGCCTTGCTGCCGCATTCTGGACTGATTGTAATCGAGCCAAGGATGCAGCGGAGATGCCCCATACAGCGGATTGCAAAAATCAAGACGTGGCAAAACAAATGTATGAATGACTCTTTCGAAGTCGGCATTTGACAAGAAATTTTTGGTTTTAGCTATGAGACGCAAATTATAAAAGCAAGCACGTACCACAGAATTTATTTGTTTTTCCATTTTTAAATTATTAATAAATTTGAAAACCTAAATCTCTTACCGATGTTTTAAAATATGGTGCCAATGGGCTTATATCTAAAAATGATATAGTAGAGTCTTTTGGCTGGCCACAAACAATAACCTCAGTCTTTTCTTCGTTTAAAATTAGGAATTGTTTTGCTATCCAATTTTTTTATATCATCTAAACACGCTAAGAGGGGAGCCAAAGATTTAGATGGGTGTTTAAGTGGCAGGTAAAATTGGGTGTCATCAGCAAAGCAATGGAATGATACTCCAAGCTTTCTAAAAATGCTACCTAAGGGGAGCAGATATAAAGAAAACAATGTGGGAGAGAGAATTGATCCCTGTGGGACCCCCCATGATAATAGTCTTTTCTTTGAAATTGCATCCCCATAATTAACTGAGAAATATCTATCGCTTTAAAAAGATTGAAACCATGTCAAGACCGTGCCTTTCAGGCCTACCAGATTTTCAAGGCGCCGGATGAGAATTTCATGATCTATCATGTCGAAAGCCGCACTAAGATCCAATAATACTAGAATAACACAGTCTCCCTTATCTAACGCTAATAAAATATCGTTGAAAACTTTCAGTAGTGCCGACTCTGTACTGTGAGCTACCAGATTGAAACATTTCTAAAATAGAATTTTCATTTACAAATGCAAGTAATTGCTGTAAAACCACTTTTTCTAAAATCTTCGATACAAAAGGTAACTGTGAGATAGGTCTGTAATTCTTCATCTCATCTGGGGCCAAATTAGGGCGTTTAAACCGAGGTGACACAACAGCATGCTTAAAATCTAATGGACACAGTCCTGTACATAAACTTTTGTTAATCAAGTGCAGTATACTCTCCGATACACAATCGAAAGCCTGTTTAAGCAATCGACTAGGCATCATATCGTTTACACAAAGTAGTTTTCAGGTTTTGAACAATCGTTTGTAATATGGATATATTAATAGGCTGTAACTCGCTCCACTCTGCACAGCAGGCAGGGGAATCTGGTGGATCTATATCTACTGTCGGAATCTGGAGACGCTGGTCAGCGATCTTCTGACTAAAAAAAATGTAGAAATTTATCACAAGAGATCGATGAGGACTTATGGTGCATATTATTTGGTGGATTTATAACCGCATTTATAATAGAGAACAGTAATTTCGGATTACTGGCCTCAGCCCTAATAAGATTAGAAAGGTAGGTATTTTTTGCTTCCCTTACAGCTTTCTGAAACTTGAATAAAGAATCTCTAAGTGCTTCATAATGGATTTGAAGTTTATTCTTTTTCCATCTTCTCTCCGCCTGCCTACAGTCTTCTGAGGGAGCGAGTGGATTCATTTAACCAGGGATTTCCTTTTAATTTTTGCTTTCTTAATCTTAGTGGGGCAATACAGTCCAATGTGTCCACACAAGTTGACCTTAACAAAGTCCAATGCTCATCCACGCCTAGGTGTGACAGCGGCGATTCAAGCATCACAGGCTTACAATTTGTTTTAAACAACAGAGAAAAATCTGCAGTTGTTTTTCTACTTATTTTCCTTGACCAGCACAATGACTTGTCCAAGAGAACAGGTTGACTGTCAATAAAAGTCTTAAAAATAATAGGCATATGATCAGAAAAATTTGTCTCACAGACCTCTACATCTTCAATTTGCAAATTATGAGTTAAAACTAAGTTTAACAAGTGGCCCAATTTATGAGTAGGGCTCTTTACCCATTGCACCAAATCAAACGATTCAATCAAATTTGCAAATTCATATGAAAGATTATCCTTTCCACAAGATATATGCACATTAAAATCACCCAAGAGCATAAAACGATCATACTTTGTGAACAATTCACTCTAAAGGTCAGAAAATGCCCTGACAAACATTATGTTAGGTTTCGGAGGCCGATAAATTACACCAGCTGTCACCGGATTTGTAGCCACGATTTGAAAAAGTTGCAATTCAAAAGTTTTAAAGGGTCCCATTTGAAGTAACTGACATTGAATGTTTTTGTTGTATATAGTCATTAGTCCTCCCCCACGACCCGAAGGGCGAGGAGAGTTAATAAATAAATATCCCTCTGGCAAGAGTTCAGAAATCGGTGAAGAATCTCCTACCTTAAGCCAGGTTTCCGATATGCAAAAAACGTCCAATTTATTCGACCCAATAAAATCATTCAAGATGAAAGTTTTATTTCCCACTGATCGAGCGTTTACTAAAGAAAACTTGGTTGGTATTTGTTCCTTGATGGAGGGATCCACGTAGCGCAGACAGCGGAGGTTCCTGGGATCCACACCTCTCCCCTGCAAACGCACTGGAGCGAACCTTTGTACTGCTCCGTAGGCGTTCGGTATAATCGGGTGGATCCATCCACACGGTCCCTCCTGGACACGCCGGGCAAAAAACCCAGTCACAGGAACAACCCGGCGCAGTGTAGTCACCCGCAGCGTCCAACTCCGATGTGCTTCAAAGAATTTCTTTAGTTTAACAGCGACGCCTCCCCGGCATCCTCTTTTCCTTTTTCCGCAGAGGATTGTTAGGAAAGCGCCATAGTTCGCTGGGAATATTTGCCAATACGGGAGGCGGGGAATGATCTGTACTCGAGTAATCAATAATTTGTGCTTCATCTGCAGTTGATTTAATGAGTAGTAGCTGATTCCGGTCATAGCTCAAGAGTGCGGCAACTTGTTGAGTTAAACAAGCCAAACCAATAATATCATGCAAACACAGACAAACAATGCCCAGCCCGACGGCCAGCCACACACATCGGCGCCAACTTGAATCTGGAATTCTCACAGCAACACTAATGTTCCCAGGAATCAAGATATTCCCATCAATGGCTCTGTGATAAGACATGAAGCTAGTGGAATGAGGAAACACTACTCCTAACAGAACAACGCACACATTGTTTTTCACTACAGATGACTGAAGTTAGTCATGGCAGTGAGACTAGCAGGAGGGTCCGTATCAACTGTGGACGGGAGTCTGGTGTAAATAAAGGCTGATCTGGACAGATATGCTTGTGGACCTTCAGTGAGCTCACAGAAGCACGAGTAAACACGAGAACCTGATAATACTGAGCAAAGGCTGATGGGATAGTGTCTTTGGATGGCTCTGAATCACGCACAGGCCTGTTGTGTGTCAGCGGTGAGAGGAGGGATTTCCACAGAATGACCTTGAGAGAAGATCCGCTCGTGTGGGATGCGTCTCAGTGTCATGTGTAGGGAGTGAGAGTGACTTCATTACAGAACCTCCCTCAGCGTACTCACACAGAAAGAGACTATAACCCAGGGGTCTGTCTTGTGAAGCAGGCTAGCTTTTAACCCAAATGAAGCTCGTAAGTGAATGATCTGAAATGCTCTTCATGGGCAGAAACTCCATTAATGGTCACTCAACCACACAGCATGAGAGTCTGGACTAATGCTCAAACCAGATTTCTCTGTCTGACATTAGCATGTTGCTAACAATGCAATATTTTTGTAGGCACAAACACATAAGAAACAAGAGTTGGTTGAAATTGTCAGTTTGTAATTAGGTTAACTATTCTTATCAACACATTTCAGAATTTAGTTAAATATATTCATAAATCAACATTTATGGAAAGTCAGCCAACCAACTCGGATAAAAAAAAAAGTTTGTGACCTAGCTGCAATGCATTCTGGGATTGCCTTCTCCATTAAGGCAACTCACAAGGCTGCCTTAAGGGCTGTTCACACCAAGCATGATCACTATAAAGATAACGATAAAGATATAGTTCTATAAATCGTTCTCAATATTAAAGAATAGCAGAGTCCACACCACAAGTATAACGATGAAAACACAGAGAAATGATTTTGTTGGAATCACTTCCAGAATGTTTTCTTCCAGCTGATGAACGATACAAACATTGACAGCCAATCAGAATCCATCCTGCTGTCACGAGCTGGAGAATATAAAGCACCAGACGATACTTAGAATAAACAGATATCGATCGCTGGTGTGGACGCTAATAATGCTATCTTTATAGTTATCTTTCTTGGTGTGAACAGGGCTTTAGAATCTGATCAATGTTTCGTTTAAAGGCACTATGATGTTGTTGCCCAACGTTATTTGACCATTGCACAATAAAAAATTGGAGGCTTTCATGCACAGGTTTGGCCTTCCTTGGATCTCCTGTTTAACGCAGTGGAGGCGCCTCAGTGCCCGGGACCTCCAGTCTCTGAAGCGTTAGCTGCCGGTAGGGGCATTCTGCGGGTGATTTACTGACAATGCGCAACTTAAGGAACACAGACGCAACATCTCATTTCCATGACGACTCACGTGATCCAACAAGCGCAGCGTAAATTAGTGTAAGTATATGCTCGGATTTGGATAATATGTCCTTCTGGCATTCCAAATAAATTAATAATACGCGTGGAAAAAATCCTCTCCCTTCTACCATCCGCTCTCTGTTGTCTGCGGTGCCTCCTCTAGCAACAACAACTGCAGCCATTTCAAGAGCAAAACAGGTTATGCGCTTTTTTGGGGGCGGTAAATAATGGTGCAAATACCAATAATTTGACATGTGCAAATATTAGTAAATCTCATTGCATGATTCATTTGAAAACTCTCCTCCCATAAATTTTGTGTCTGAAAGGGAAACTCCTACAAATGCATATTCAATAAGGTCAGGGGCAAAAATAACTGTGTCCAAGCCTTTTCAGCGCTAATTCATCACTGCGTGTCTTTAGTAAATCCTGACAGTACTACTTTAACACCAAAAGGCAGTTTGTGATGGCGCAAACTATTAGTAAATCTGGCCCAAAGAGTACAGATTTGTCTCTCCAAATATCAGTATGATTGCAAATGTGATATAGATTTTATAAAACAGTCCAATAAACAAGTTCATATTAATTGACATTTTAGACACAATTTCCTGTTTTTGTAAAAAACAGAACCGTTTTGCATCTCTAAGCAACACACAACAGTTTCTTTACTGAATCAATCAGCCATGTGAACAAATCAGCTGAACGAATGACTCAATGTCTCACTCATTCAGTGATTGGCCACCACCTGCTGTCCATTTTAGGTTTACATTTAAAGTATATTTTCCCTTTTTTCCCCCAAAACATTTAAAATATCGCTATTCAATAAAATACCAGCACAATAACAAACTCCGCAAAATATCAACAAAATTCCAGAAAATATTGCATAGACCCCTTACAGACCTCTAATGCAGGGGATAACATTAAATCCAGCAGTCCAGTGTTGATCATTCTTACCATAAACTTCCTACTTACTATTTGGAGTTTTATAGCCTCGTTTCTGTTTCTCTGAAATGAAGCATGCCGTATACTAAGGTCTGTATTATTTTTATTTAAGCATCCCTTCTCAAATTCTAAACTGCTACTAAGTCCCGTTTGTGGCTTGATGCTCTTGTTCTGTCTCTTTTTCTTCGCCGGAGCTAAAGCACAGTCTACAGACCTGACCTTCATCTGCAGATGGGTCCTCAGAGGCTGCAGCATCCAACCCCCTAATGAAGATGTGTGTGTGTCAATCACATGCAGGAAGAGCATGCTGAGCCATCTTTAATTCACTTATGCCGAGCTCGGGGAGTTTGACTGCCTGAGGCGGTCTGTGTGTCACTAAATCACTCAGTGATGCAGCCAGCACTGTGGCCAAAGCAGACCAGACGTTTTATACAAACACAGACCACAGACTCTGCCATCTGCTTTATAGTTCCATTAGGAGCACACTGACAGTGAGAAACTACTCGAGCGAAACCAAACTGGTTAAACTTTGGTTTTCTCGTCTCTCTTCACAGAGCAAGGGTCACCGTCCCACCGAGCAACAGTGGAGACACACAGTGAGAGAAAGCAGATGACAGCGTGCCGTGTGGGTGAGAGGTAACAGATGCGTGAGAGGTTTCATCTTTCCCGCGAGTCGTCCTGTCAGCTGCACCTGCGCTTTATGAGCCAAGTGTGTGGGCCGAACGCTAGCTATAAATCCAGCAGAGAGTCAGTGTTGATGACAGATCGTGGACATACTGACAGACAGACAGACCAGGGAGTGTTGTACACTTAGTTTTAACATCTTTAAGCTGTTTTGCATTTGTGTTGCAGACATTGATACAGTACTCTCATAGTCATCCGTCACATGAAGAGCGCTGTTGTCACAAAATTACTACTTGTGTGGGTTGTAACGGTTACAGAATGCTTTGCATGAAATTTCTGTGGTTATCATGCAGTATGTACATGTTCAAAATACAAACACAGAAGAACAACAAACAATCGTCTCATTTTGTGTAACTCTAAAATAAGCTGTGATCGACACCGAGATAGAACTGAAGTAGCTGAAACTAGGTCAAGGTTCGGCCTGTATGAACGCTTTCATGAGAATAAATGATATGAATCTGTCACCATCACCCTCAGGAGGAAACGCTGGTCTCCTCATTTCATATAGGCTGAAAAAAATAGTAACATTCATTCTCATATGGTTTCTTTTTAAAGTCAAAAACATCAGAGACCGGTTTGAATTCATACAAAATTGCATGCCATTTAAGGAATGCTGTGCTGCAAAAAACAAGGAAAATAATGTTTTAACAACATAGTTTTGCATTTTGGTTGCAGTTACGTTTGGTTCCAGTAAAATGGTTGTTATTATTATTAGTATTATTATTATTATTTTTTTTTTTAAGGAAAACACCTGAAAAAAAAACTATATGAAAAGTCTTAAAATGTAAATATACTTTTCACAGGAACCAAACTTCAACATCTGTGGAACATTTTCTATATAATCAAAATGTTCCACAGATGTTGAAGTTTGGTTGAAGATGAAAGTTTTAAAACTTGATGAAAACGCAGATGTAAACAGACCAGATGACACCTTGCATTAAGACATTAAGATACAGATATGCTATGCCAGGTCTGGATGTAAAAGAGTTAACGTGAAGATTCAGGCACAATGAAGGAATTCAAACAGTCATACATGATTCAAATGATTCTTGTCAAATAAACAGCTCTCGCTCTTGTAGAAACACTAAATAATACAGCCAGCAGTGAATGCATTAAAACAACAGGCCACACAAACGCTTCCTTCATGAACACTGCGTCTGAATTATAGATAGCAGCTCTTTCATGAACGCACAGGAGTGCTGTTGATTTGCTCACGAGTGATACGGCAGCAGTGACTGAGAATGGCGTAACTGGAGCGGCTGTGAGAAACTGCAGGACAGACGGATGGACAGCAGGACTGTGGGGTGAGGAGAGACGGCAGAGATTGGGTTTCGGACGGTTTGGACTCACCATGATGAGTCCGGTGGTGATGGGCTCCGAGCATCCATGACACAGCTCCGCAAATTTAGCCCAGTAGTCCTTCTTACAGAAGAGCCGGTTGTCCTTCTCATAGTACCAGTGTGAGAGAGACGCGCCGCACTCACAGCACCTGCAGATCAAACACAAGGGCAGAGATCAGCATTCTGATCAAATTCATGCAAGGAGCCTCGTTCACTGAAGAAGAGTCCCCGTTTTCCCTGATTGCTGCACGTTTCATTACTTCTTTAAACGACTTTTCATGTTGGGGTCCAACTTGCGTCGTAACACATATTTACACACTTGAGGTTGTACGTCTGCTCTTGTATGTTGGTAGCGGAGCGGTTTGACGAGTATGAATGCTAGTTAGCAATTTATCAGACCATGTAGGCCTGAGATTGGCCAACGAAATCCCAACTGGAATGACCGTCATCCAACGAAATTCTGAGGTTTGTTTGGCAACAGCCTCGTTTAACTAGAATTCAGTAATAGAGTATGAGAGATGGTGAATACGTTTATGATACACAACACAGCACAGCCTCAAGAGCCTTTAGAAAACGGTCACTACTGTTTGTAAATACTAAGGACTCCAACCGTCATGGAAACATTATGCGAATCACATCGATTGGTGTTGTTCTGCCGATAGTGGTGTGATTGAAAGGTAATAGTTGGATGCTGCACACAGACGTACACAGCACTGTAACTGATGGATCCACAGCCACAGATATCTGTTTAATACTCAAGCAACGAAGAAAACCAGGAAAGAACATGATACTCAGTGACATGTTTGAGCAGAACTGACAGGAGACGGAGCAAATGCATTGAGAAACCTAAACACACCAGCATCAGCATGACGTCAGATCATCCATCATGTGTGTGTGTGTGTGTGTCATAACAGCAGCCAGATGCTGATGCCTCACTGTCCTGTGTGTGTGAGGATTGATCTGAGGGAGTCCAGCTTATTAATGACCATCTGCCGCTCATATATTGATGACATTTTTATGATTACTAAGGCTACACCTACAGAAATGACGTTTTTCAATTATCTTAACTCAAGGCTGAGCATGTCAATTTTACAATGGAATGCGATCCAGTAAGCATTTCTTGATGTTAGTGTATACATATGTGATGGGAAACTCCATACCGATCTGTATCGAAAACCAACGGATCGCAATACTATTTTAAAGTAAAGTAAAAGTCGTGACGTATTGTCAAGTATGGTGACCCATACTCGAAATTGGTGCTCTGCGTTTAACCCATCCAAGTGCACACACACAGCAGTGAGTAGTGAACAAATGCACACACACACACACACACACACACACCCGGGGAGCAGTTGGGGGTTCGGTGTCTTGCTCAAGGGCACCTCAGTCGTGGTATTGAGGGTGGAGAGAGCGCTGGACATTCACTCCCCCCACCTACAATCCCTGCCGGCCCGAGACTCGAACCCACAACCTTTGGATTACGAGTCCAACTCTCTAACCATTAGGCCACGACTTCCCCCGAAAGAGGCGATAGTTTCCATCCTAGGCCTTTAATTAAGAGTTTGCCTATCAGTCAATTTAAGTAGAGTTTGGAGCACAGCTGAATCTTACTCTCAACAATCTACTGACTTCACTACAAGATTTTTGAATCGTGGCAATTCACTTCTCTCCTTTTTCTTTGTTCAAGAGAGAAACATTACCCACCAGATCTCAACACTGAACTATGATGCATTACAGAAGTGTGTTTATATAATATTTGATAATAATACAACACCTATGCACTTGCAGGTGTTTCTACCGAAAGAGAATGAAGTGTTGAGTATTTGCTGTAGTTCCTCTAACCCTACAGACAGCTAATCAATGACAAGAGACCAGAAACCGGTAAAAACTCATCTGGGCTTTTATTGTCTTGTATCTCTAGCTTGCACTACTCTGAATGATGCTGAAACTCTTTACGGCTAGCACTTAAAATAAATCGCTTGTTGTATTCCTGATTCCTCAAGACACTTTGGATAAAAGCATCTGCTGAAATGAATGCATGTAAATTTGAGCTCGTATTTAGCCTTTTATGCCACCCCCCACCCCACATCATTACAGTAAACTGAACTCGAAGCGTCACTGTATTCATGTGCAACAAGGAAACGCATTTGTCCTGATAACAATGGCTCTATAGACCGGTGAGTAACCAGGTTAAATGCTTTATTAACTAATTCCTGTTCACCGGGTGAGAGCTGATATACGTGGCCTACTGAATGCAAATAAAGCAGATTATTTTTAGGAAGAACTTCAGCGTTCCTATTGTACTGAAGTGGCAATGCTGATGTGTGCCGTAATGCACCTGTCATTAGTGAGAGAAGCAGCAGGTCTCTGTGTGTTTATAACTCTTTATAGCCACTGAACACGGTTTCTCCTCACTGACTACAGATATAGAACGTGTCAGAGCAGTCCAACCCCAGCCGCTCTGAGCATCAGACCTCATCTTCAGAAAGTCTGACCACAACGCTGCTGTGTGCTAGTTCAACATTAGCCAAGGCCCAAATCTGCAGTGTGATCGCACAGAAGTGAGGAATCACTCGTGTCTGGAGCACAAATGTTGTGGGTCGTATTTTAATGCTTGGTGTTCAGGTTTGATCGAATCACTAAGCAATAGCAATAGTCATGCTTCCCTCGCACATAAAGCACTGGCCTGAATGAGAGCGAAGTGTTCGTCAATGAAGGCCTCTCCATTAGACAGATGAGAACAGGAAAGCGTTTGGCCGGCAGACGCGGGGGGATGCTGGGTAATCCGTGATCCCCAGGGCTCTGTTATCAGCGCTAACGATGAAAGCAGAGACGGAGCGGATGCCATGAATCACTCCTCGATCTGTCTGGCTTCAGCGTCTCAGATCTCTCATCAGAGCTGGCCTCTATCCCTTCATTACAGCACATCTCCTACATCCAGCACCATCTACCGATCCGGGTCAGAGCACCAAAAACACATGACATCAGCCCCATCCCAGAGGATTTCTGTCATAGCTCACGAGATCAACAGCATCTGCAGTTAAGCTTCATTTATCAACTATCAATTTGTCTCTGAATGAAAATGATTCACTGGATGAAAATATTTACAGCACAATAACTGACGTCACTGCTTATTACTCTTTTCCTCATCTCGGAGAAACATCTCGTTGTGGAATCTGCATTTTCCAGTTGGTTCTCATTTGTGTTCAGATTAAAGCAAATGATTACATTTATGCAACGCCAGCAGACCTGTCATTTATTCATCTGAAAACATGTGTTCTGCTTATTGGTTATAAAAATTGATGCTTTTATTACTGTGATATAAAGATGAAATTTAACAAGAAATAAAACATGAAATACATATTTGTTGTTGGACATATAAACACAAGTAATCAGTATCGGTTATAAATAAAATGATTTCAAATAAAATGATTTCTACACATAATCCTTTTTTAGGGTCAGGAATATGGACATGGTTAATAAAATGCGTTTCATTCCACGGGTCTCTTTAACAGTTACCACAGTCAGCAACGTTACAGTCATTGTTACTACAGTAAAACCATAAATCAATAATTACCAACCCTAACAAGCCTATGAGGGTGTTTCTGTCGTTTTACTTTCTTCCAGCGGTGGCTAATATCCAGCTCCTGCAGTGTTTGTGTGTAACTGTGCTAATGTTGAGTAAGGGATGCAGTAAAGACAGAAAGGCTAAGATTAGATAAACGGCTGCTCCTCAGTCCTTCACACTCAAACGCAGCAGGTTTATAGCTGCACTCCAGCTTCACAGCTCTGTAAGGGGTGGATGCAGCATCACCTTCACTGTTTCTTCATCAACACACACTGATGATGACCCCTCAAAACAGCAGCCGGGGTCCTCAGTGAGAGCAGCAGCAGGAAAGGTCTCAGTTTCACTCTCACAGCCCTGTCCCAGCAGGGAAAGCTAGTCTCTATTTGTCATGAAAGCTCATCAGACTCAGGGGAGCTGGGAAAAACACACACTTACAGTAAGTGCTCCAGAAAACACCCAGATTCTGACTTTCCCTGGGTGACCAGCGGTTACAGGTATGTGTGGTTAAGCCTGTTTTCATCTGGTTGAGGACAGACTGAACTATAACTCCTGTGTTCCAGTTTAAGATCAGTAAGAGCGATGCTACAAATGACATGTTCAGAAAATGCTCATTTGTATCAGAATGAAAGTGTGACTCAATACTGCGAGTCTACAAAACAAACCCAGTCATTTCTGACATAAAACACGAGACAAAACAACTAGAATTCATTATCGGACACGTTTACAGATTCAGCAGACATTAACATAAATCAAGTCCTATAAAACACTGATGCTGACGATACACATATGTATCCAAGTAATTCTGTGTGCTTCTTACATGTTCAGGGTGTCATACGCAGACTAAAGACGCATCTAAAAGATACAAGTTTAAAACTTGACATCACATTACAAAATGAAGGAAAAAAGGACAACGCAAATAAAATGCCATTTGGAAAAATATATAAAGAAAGGATGTTAACACTGATATCAAATTCAAACCAAAACAGTAATTAATGCACTTGACATGATATAATTAAAGAAATTTAATTTCTTATTTTTCATTTATTCACTGGAATATTATTATTAAAGTTAATATTGTGTATTGAAGCATCATATTCCGAGCCTTGTCATGCTGCTGGAAGCTAGTAATATAAGTTTTATTAGTAATATTCTAATTATTGAAATGTGATGGGATATGAAGGACTGATCAAGTCATTAGCAGTTATTATCCATCTAATTCTGAACAATGGCAGAATAATCTTAAAAAAGCCTATTGCTAAGAATCCTGGGAGACTCATGAGGATACGGCTCTTTTCTCAGGGTTTTATAGTCCACTGCTGCTTTCCCCTGATGACATCATGGCGAGGGCGGAGCCTGTGGAGCAGCAGGGGAGACACACATAAGGCTGGCTGTGGCTCAAATCCAATATGACAGTATGAGCCATTCTGTATCAGGGTAACAGCGCAGATCACTATGCATTCTTGCTTGAATGGAAACGAAACCATGTGCTAATGCAACCTAGTGAAAGAGCAAAGGTGCTTCATCTCAAATGATTTTTTTTTTGTAACTTGATGGTTATAAACCAGATGTTCAGATTCTTCTGATCAAATGAATGTTGAAGCATGCAACACAACGCTCCACTATAAGAACAGAGCACGCATGGTGGTTTTCTCACGATGTGTGCTGGTCTCTGTGTCTCTAACAGCGTTAGATGTGTTTTGCATTTCGGGGGTGTCTTGTGGGAACGGTTTTGTATGCCAACGCTTTCTTTGTGCTTACTAAGCCCTTCCCAGAATGCACTGCTCTGGTTCTCATTCTGTCAGTCTGGAGGAAGAATGAAGTGCCCTCACAAGATCAGCCAAGATCTGGAACTGATCCCACAGAAGACAAACAAAATGACCAGAGAAGCAGGAGCATTTAACAGAGGAGGGTAACAGACTCATCTGAACTCCGATGCAGAGTTTATCAGCGTGAGAGACAGACGGCAGCGGGTATGACACATCAGATCCAGCCTGACACGAGCTTAACAGGCCTTTATGTAGAGATTCAGCGTCTGTTTCCGTAGATCTACACTGCATCTTCTGTGTGGGGATGAGACTACACTACACAGGAGCGCTCCGGCTCCATCACAGCTCTCCTCTTGGTTCCAGTGTAGACTGATGTAATACAGTTCAGACAGACGTCTTGATGATCACTGGCTTTCAGTGCAGACGCGGTGTGACGTAACAATTAAACAAACCAGTCATCTTTGTGTGAAGCAGAGCATCCGTCATCACTTCATCACAGCAAACATCAGACACCAGTCCTGTAGGACACACAGTGTTGCCAACTCAACCCTCTACATTGCCAGTAAATCTAAATCTTCCCTCTGGGCGACTAAATGATGTCTAATAATAGCCACTGGCTAATAAATTCTCAGATTTGACTCTGTGAGTTGGAGGCACAGATATATTTTACTCGCCGAACACACCGACTGAGTGCTTCAGAGTTTCTCTCTCTATCAAGCGATCTGTGATATTTTTCACTTCATCTGAATGGATGCGCAGCGCACCTGTATCTGTTGTATTTTCCTGTCAAAATAACCTCAGCTAATATCTTCAGCTTTTAAGAACTGCCGGGTTCTAAGGTAGTGGGCGGAGCTAATGTGCAAACGACAATCTCATTGGCTGACGCTCATCTATTATCATCCCTGTTTTGATTTCAGCAAATCAGTTCGAGCCAATGCAGACAACGCGATTAATATTCATGAATCCAGCAGCTCTTTAATGCTTAGTGCGTTTTATATTGTTATTAGTAGAATTCCTAGTATGATTATTATCTTATCAGTATTATTAATAGTTTTTTCCCATTTTTTACAGAAACACTGAATGACCCAAAAAGCACCACCACCAGTCCTAATGCTGCGTTCCAGGCAACCCGTGTTTTTCCAGCCTTCTACCCGTGAAAGTGCACTGGAACGACCCGTGAACTCGTACTAGATGGATGTGCTCCCAGTTCTGCGCTGACGTCACATAGCCCGCGGAACAACAATGGCAGCCCCAGCCGATGCGGTGTTTATGCAAGGTACACGGTGAGAAATAGACTTTAGGACAATATAACATTGCAATCAAATTAATAATAATATTACAAAATAAATAAAACACACGATTATGTAACAATTCCTTGCGCTCAGGCAGTTTGGCGTGACTTGACTGGAAGTCGTGACTTACGGGCTCAAAACCCTGCCTGGAACGCAGCATAATTGCAGTTAAAATGAGTAATATGCATTCATACATGTTAACAAGTTCATTCTAATTACTAAAGTTCTATCATTAGTCTGGCGAGTAAACTGAAAATATACTGGCCAATGGCGATTCAATTGCCAATGTGTCCGTTTTGTTGCTCAATTTAGCAACTTTTTCTTCCAAAAGCACCAAGCAACAAATTTAGCCATTTTTAAAATATATTTCACTTTTGATAAGAGACTCAGACAATAAAAAGAAACACATTTTCCATCCGAATTACACAAACAGAGGAAACCACAGATAGCAGTACACACATCAGAATGGAGTTATTTTGTTATCTGCTATTTGCAACTGTTCAATTTAATAATAATAATAATAATTTAATAATTAATGACATTTATGATGCACTTTGTTAGTAGCTTGTACCTGCGATTGTTGATCAGTTAGTACTCTGTAAGAAAAATGGAAAAGATACTAGTAATTTTCCAGCACATTATCCATAATCCATTGTAACCTGAAAACATAATGTGTCCTTTAAAACAATACAGAACATTCTTTCATATTAACATGCTTACTTTAACAGGCTTGTCTTGGAGTGTAGCACTACTACTGATACTGCTTAAAGCATAATTGCTCAGAATGTGTATCACTTGTTTACTAGCTATCAAAAAACAATAATTGTTCAATAATTCAATGTTTTTAAAATACAGTTATTTATATTTTAATATTATATTATGCATATTATTTTATAAACAAATCTAAATGATCATACATAAAATATATTTTTGTTGATATTTGATGTTGTGAGACAATTTTGCATCGTGATTATGCAATGACATCATCGCGCAATAACACCACAACATCATTTAGCAACTTTTAGCAACAAACGGACCTTCCTTTAGCAACTTTCTCTGAAAATTAGTCGCCAATTTTAGTGTCTATACAAGTCATTGGTGTTTGGTGATGAGTTTTTGGCTCCAGGTCTGCATATAAATTTCATTCTTACTGGCACATAATGACATGTTTATGGACCATGCTTGTTTCAGACCACTTCTGCACTTAATACGAATATGTATCTATCCTTGCATATTACAATATGATGATGCCTAAATGCACTTGTAGCATGTAAAACAATGCTAGTATCGGGTAAATTTCATCAGTATCCGTGATTTACTGCTCATAATATGAAAGTCTCCTCATAAACTCATCAGCTTATGGCAGAATGTCAGCACATTCCTACAATGCACAACTCTGAGAGGCCGGAAATCAAGTCGTCCAGATGTTGACAGAACTGTGAGCAGCGCTGCATGTCTGCCTGTGTCTCCCACCGCTGATGCTGAAACACTGACCGCTCACTAGACCTGCTCTGAGAGAGCGCAGCATGAGAAAGGACACTGCGGATCAACCTAGTGGTCAGGCAGCTTGACAAAGAACAGAACTGTATCAAAAACTACACAAGGGTTAATCGCACACAACCACATCCAACTGAAAACTGTTTGCTGGAAAAAACCAGAAGTGAAACTACAGGCGACGCACGCCCTTCTTAACTGATCATCGGATGCACAAACCACTCCAACAGAAATATTCACTAACCACGACTGACACCGTATGTTTTGAGACACAAATAACAGAGAGATCATTATTCTCAGTACAGCGGTGCACTAATCAGAGGCGCATGTGAAGGGCTTACGCTGTGCCTGTGACGCGGCGGTAGCGCCGGCTCCTGCAGATCATCTGCTGCGCTGCTGGAGGATCACTCATGACTCCGCTCATCTCTACAGAGAACCACACGGCTCTGCTGCTCCGAGAGAGAGAGAGAGAGAGAGAGAGCACTTCCTGTGACCCCAGCTCTCTCGCTCTCCGCCCTTCCCTTACACTTCCTGTCTGACTGACACTCACCCAGATCACAACTTTATGGGACAGTCGCTTTGTTTGGTTAGTTTAGTGTTTTTTGTTTGTTTCGTGTTGTTTCGTTTAGTCTTGTTTGGTTCACTTTAGTTTTGTGTTGTTTACAAATTGACAAGTATTTGTTTTTATTTGTAGAATGATAATCCTGTAATGTGAACATATATCCTGATATTAGATGAATATGGCATTCTTTGAAGGTCCTTCCAGTGCCTGATACGTTTTCTTGATGCTGCTTATATTTTTGAGAAATGGTTAGTCAGGTTTAGAGATATCTACAGCATATAACGCTACAGTGTAACTACAGCTATGGTCACGGTACACTTCACAGTTTCTGTCCGACACGCTTTTAGTAATGTGTTATGTTTTGGGTTGGTCTAAATATTCATCTATAAAACTGTAAAAAATTTACTTTATTATTGATATTAAAGATAGGATTCCTACATATTTTCTGTTTTTACAGCATTTAAATAACTACTGATGTTTGTTTTAAAATAAAACCACCAGTGCATCAGCAAAGTAGCACCCTAATCACATAAATACATAAATACAGTACAAACTATTTTACAAAGAAAGCGCTTGGTAAAAAGAAGTATGTTACTTTTAAAAGATAAACAACAGATATACGGTTCAAAAAGTGCTGTAATAAAGGCGTTAGTGTGATGAACTGCACCTGCGGTTAGTCTGCTAGGTTCCTGAGGGGAACTAACTTCATACTTCCACTAAAATCATCAAAACACTGTCACATCGTTTTAAGTGTGGCTTAAGCATACACAAACCTTTAACTGCATATCAACAAACCGTGGTCCTACCATACGATCGTGTTATTTTACTACTAATGATATTTACTACTGTGCATCTGTTGTGGTAATTCAGTCAAACTCGTCCTACCTTCCTCTGCGATGCTGGAACGCCATCAGAGTTGTTCTGTGTGGATGAATCAAACGGATCTTTCTGAACGGAGTGAAATCCAGCCTGGCTGCTGAAGGAGACGTGTGTGAATGACACTGAGTTCCTCACACGGGTCTCATCTGATCTGACCTGCGCTGAAACACAAAGCACCCGCCTGTACTTCCCCAGCCACGACTGACCTGAGATCAGCTGTTAGTGTCTGCTAGCATCGGGAATCAAGCCTCAGATCACCAGAAAGCTGTGCTAACGCTTGAATCTCTGAATTAAATCTCTCGCTGAATCAAATGTGATCAGAAAGAAAGGCAGGGCGGCACAAAATCATGACAAACATAAAAGGATCAAAGACATGTAAATGTCTGCATCAAAATAAATTTTACAAAAGTGATTTTATATACATAGAGAGCATATTAAATGCAAGTAAAGTGTTTACTTCTAAAGTTTCAAATCAGTTTTGGAAGAATAAAATGTCAAAATGAGGGTAAAATTATGTTCCATTGTGTAATGTTCTGAACTGTACGCATTAAAAATATATAAAAGAAAAATGAACATACTACATTTTATTGCATTTTAAATGAATAAAAACGGCCAAAACAGTGGCAGTTTAAAAATGTTATTACAAGTAAGTAGTATTTGGAGTAAAATGATTGTGACACTGGCTGTGAAACCCAGCTAAAGTCATTGTTTGGTGATTTACTGTTGTCAATTATACTTCATAAGGAAAAGAACATTCTGTGAAAATATAACATTGCTATCTTTAATATTGACCGAGTAAGACCATGTCAAAGATTGATATCACAGTGAAATTAATGGCTGAAATCAGACTTTGATGCTTATCTCAGAATTAGATTTTGAGATGTTAGCCTGGATTTCACAGAGACGGTCTCAAATAATCTTTTAATATGTCATAGACTGATTCTTGTGGTAAATATGCCCGACAAGATTGTTGCACTGAATGACATTTTAGTGGCTGCTTTCTGTAAATCATGGTAAAAAAGTATGATATTTATTTTTTGCTCAGAAAAAAAACCTATTTAATTAAACAGGACAGTTTCTAATGTACTGAAAAACAACAACAATTCAAAGCTGTACTACACTCATTGTTTTGATGCTTGAAAACCCTTTTTCGTCTTGGACCCAAATACAGAAACACACACAGCTCCTGTGGCCATGCAGTGTGGTCCATCTGACCAATGAATGGCCGGTGTGAGCAGATTCTTTAATTCATCTTAAAAGCCAAAAAACAAGCTTTGAACTCATGATGAATTGATTTGAATCAATCTGTCTGAGTCCTTCTTGACTTATATCATCATCATCATCATCATCATCATCATCTCTGATGGCTTTAGGGTTTCAATCTTGAAGCTTTATTATTTTGGCAGCAGATGTTCTCCAGCGCAGTGCTGCTGACTCACTGCACACATCCAGGAGAAACATCTCCGTAAAACAAACCTGTGATTGATGGATCGGCAGTAATGGGGTCTCTTATATTCTCACGCCACTTTCCCAGCAGCGCGGATGGAAACTCAATTCATTTACATGCTGTTTTTAACTATACCACTTACCACAGAGCAGCATTACAGAGCAGATTTGGGCTGAAATCCCTTTTGGGAACAAAAACAAGGCAACGACGGCAGAGAAAAACTCCCTGAAAGTAAGAAAGAAAGCTCAGGAGGAAGCAGGGCTCTGAGGGGAAATCCGCTACCCTGTGTTTGGCCAGAAACATGATTATGTCATTAAAAAACACTGGGAGTATTCTAGCTGTAATGCGTTTCGCAACTATGGCATGTGGAGCTGATTTAAGGTCAGAGGTTATTGCTGGAATTAATGAACTGGGGGGGGGGGGGGGGGGGGGGGGCACAGTGTGTGTAGCACAGACGCTCTAATAAAGCCAGCTATGAGATTATATTACTGGTGTTGGCTAAGTCCAGCATCATTATTACTATTGCTCATGCTAGGGTTAGTGATTTGAACAAAACTCCAATCCTGAGACACTTTTGATCAGTCAGCAAACACCCAATATCCCATCAATATTATAAAGACCCCCCCCAGTAGCTACTCAGAACGCTTTTATTATCATTTAAGTAATAAATTCAAAGTGATCTGTAAATCCCCAGCGGCGTGATGGATGCTGAGTTATGACTGCCCACTTTTTCTAGTTTCTCATGTGAAGTGGAGTGCTTTCGGCCCCTGCTGAGAGGTCGGGGACACCGCATTCTGCTTCAGAGCTACTTTCCCATGAAATTAAAGCTCCATTTATGTCGTCCAAGGGAAACTGTTTTCCCCCACCCAAGGGACAACTAACAGCCCTGCAAATAAACCAGACCACAAGCACTCTTCGCTCGCTGTCACTCGTGTCTGTCTGGACGGCAGTGGACGATGCATTCTTGACACCGCTTCAGTCTGCAGGCTGCTTTCAGTGACAGCCTTCATCCCTTCCATGACTTAAAACCCCACCAGAACTATACCTCAGAGCAGTTAAACAAAAACTGAACTGATATTTAAAGTGAGAACTGAAACAGCAAAGCGAAAAAAAATATTTCCTGTGCAGGTACTTAAATACACCTCATCAAGGTTTGGCTCAGGTATAAGCTACTTATGTCACAGACGGGAACAGAGCGACCTCTTTACTCAACCTCCGCCTCTCTCCGCTCACAGCTGAGGCGACAGATGTGAAAACTGCATCTCCAAAAATCCACAGTCCTCTTTCCCTCGGACCTGATGTCCTTGCCAAATATCCTCAGCCTCGGCATGGAGACGGTTCTCTATCGTGCCAATTCCCAAACCCAGTGGAAATGCTTTTGCTGACTCAGCAGAACTAGGGATGTGCCAGATAAAACACTGGCGCAGGTTATTCTGCCCCGCAGGACGGATGTGTCTCTGGAACTAAACTGTTTTATTAGTTCATGTCCTCTATACCTTATACTGCTTTACCAAACCCTCACAATTAACCACCTCAAATCTGAGGGAAATGGTACATCCTGAAAGATGCTGTTCAAGCCTTTAAGTCTGTTAGCTATGGAACAACATTCATGTCAAAGAAATCCCCAGCCCTAATATCAACAATCCCTAAAATCACAGGGATGACAAAAGTCAACCAAAGAACTTTACGATCCTCCAGCCTTAACTTTGACTGGGGTGGGCGATATACCTCTAGACATGATAACCGGTAGAGATTTGTCAGCTGGCAGAGATTTTGTGCGGCATCCCAATTCACATACTATCCGTCCTAAATGTAGACAAGAATTATGAAACTTTTATGGTATCAAAAATGTTTATATCATAAAAACTTATTAAAAGCAGAAATAGCTACATCTTGATACATGTCGTTATATAAGATTTTGGTCATATCGCCTCAACTCTCAATAAAAGCTGGTGACGAAGAAAGTTATTGACCAACATGGACTTTGATCCAAGAACAAATCCTACTTGGTGCAATAATAAGGATCATAACACAAGTGTTCACACAAACAGATTCAATGCATTTGTGATGCTTTATTAAACTTTGTCAAGTACTCTGATGTGTTTGTTCAGATATTTACCTCAAACATTTGGTATTTGCAAAAACTGAAAGAAAGAAAACAAGAGTGAATGAAAGAGTAAATCCCAAGAAAGTAAATTCCCCTAAAATATAATGTGATCTAATCTGGAAACTCTGGCTCACTTGCGCAGGTCTCTCAGCTGACACAGGCTGCATGCAGACCACAAGAATCGCCTCTTACATAAACCACAACACCGGCCCTCATGAGTGCGCTTGACACACAGCTAATCACCTCACATCGATGCATTTATTCCCTCGTCATCAGAGCTGATGATTAGGCAGCCTAACGATCACGCCGTGATTCCAGTCCTATCTCAATCACAAACACGGCATCTGCGCTGACAGATCCGGCCATCCGGTACCTAAGCGGATCTGGACTGCTCGGAGGAAGAAGATAAGAACTGATCGTGTTAGCACAATGACAGACGTGATGGAAAATCACCGGCTCTCACACAGGGAAGATGAGGTCTGCAGATCTGTGCGGTTCAGCGCTATAGGGAAGTTTGTCTTCTGCATTTGGTTGGTGCTTTGTGACTCAGTGACACCAGAAAACAAGCAAGAGAAGCGCTGACGCGGTGAGGGGATACACACACGAGCCTCAGAACTCTGATCCAGACAACCACAATCTGACCAGTACACATATACACTTTATCAGCTTTCAACCAAAATTACTGATTTCAAAAGTGATTATTTCATATACATTAGTGTTGTCAAAAGTACTGGTACTCTGGTACCAAGTCAATACTAAAATACTGAAAGCGTAACCCGTTACCGGTTGATGAGCGTCTGCTTTCAAACATGAGTATTTGAGTGAGCGCCCTGTGTCAAAGCTTTCTATTTACAACGTGTTTCTGCAGCATTCAATCGCAGACATGTTTGTTGAGCGTGTGAATGCAGTGACCAATCAGATGCGTTTAGGCCAGAATCCACTCAATACAACAGAGTTTGTTCAGTGTCGCTATAACTAAAGTACAAACACGATGTACGATGTTTTCAGTCAGTCGGTGAGCTCGAACTGTGGCTGAACTGAAGTGATATGAGCTTCAATGATTATAAAGCCTTTTTTTGCTTGGTTTCTGAACATAACCCATTCATAATATAAAAGTGATATTTTTATGCTGTAAAATAGATCTGTGCATTATGTGTTGCAGGGTAAGTGCAATAGGCCTGCCACGTGTTCTGTGTAATGCGTTTATTTGATATTGTATTACCTTCATTTGATCTTTTTAATGCAATGTTTGCAAAACCGAACGATATTTGAAGAATGCATGTTTTAATGTACTATTTAATAGCATTAATAATGAACTAATTTGATGTAATATTTTTTACTTTCAAATAGTTAAATTAAACTTGGTGTTAAGTGTGACCATCGTATGAACCTGTAAACACAGTTTCCCAACAAACTTCTGAAATCCTGTGCAGATATTGCTTAAAGCCAGCGCATCAGATTGCAGCAAGCATGACTGTTCCTGTTATAGCCACACAGATTAGTCAACTATTAGAATAAAGAACAACTCATTCTTTAACTGTTTGGATCAGCAGCCAGCAACTTGATTTCAGCATTTCAATGAGCGATTCAGAAGAGGCTTTGAGATGGGGATTGTGTAAATATGAGTGGGTTGTGTGTTTCGCAATATGTTGGTTTTTGGCTCGTGACTGTGATTGACACATGAACACAGCAGAACTTTGAGACGAGTCTGGTGTCTATTCACCGTCTCTGCAGTGGAGTTATCATTGGTTCTGTCGCTCAGGGATCTGAACATGTGCTCCAGACATGAATGACTCCTCAGATCAGGTGTGCCGTTGAGGAGACGCACGCTGAAGGATGAACTTGAGCTATATCTACAGACCAAAGATCACAGAGACACAAGGACGGGCTCGTTTTTTTTTTTATTGGGTCAGTCAGCAACTGCCCAAAACACCCTTACAATCTCACTTATTCAGAGTCACACAGTGAGTGTTTTCCTCCACTGCCGCTGATGATGAAACCACACTGTTGTTGAAGAGAATTGCGCAACAGAATGTTTTTTCCAATCTCAGGATCGCTTGCATTAACCCGAGCATGTTTTCATCAGGTCAGATGGAGGCATCGACATCATGTGACACACAAATCTTCCGGTTATTGGTAGAAGGAACAGATCCCTCTCATGTGCTGTCGGGATTCTCCCCATCGGCACAGACGATCAGCTGACCAAGCAGCGGCCTGATGGATTATTGGGAAAGAGGCAATTATACAGCAAATAAGCCCCAAACAAGAGGTGAACACAGCAAATAAAGACAAAAGCAGCTCTGTTCAACACGGAGAGCCGCTTATCTGTCCTGTAAGCATCTTACTTCCTCGGCTAAGGCAAGAAATGAGTCGATCAGCGTTAGTTTGGATCTGAGGAAATCCAGACATGTCAGCTTCAACGTCTACACTGTACTAGTCTCAGCCTCAGGCGTCACGCCCACGGACCGTTGGCATATGGCACACTCTTCTGGAAACACTTCAGGAATGTCGAATTCGTAATCTGAGTGGTTGAATTAAACCGGATTTCCGGGAGACACGAGTGTCGCGTTTATTTTCGGTCTGCCAGGAAACAAAGATGCCGCCAAACCGCTCACGAAAGAAGAAAGGTGTCGTGTTTACAAACGTGACAACGAACGCTTATCAGGGTAAACTAAATGCTGTATTTTCAAAAGTATGTGAAATATTTAAAGTTTGTGGCATATAATCTTTAAAATACATCCGAGAGTTTCACACACCGGTTAGTTATTGTGACAACATTTCCACGCCACGAAATGTGAAGCTAAACGAAACGAACTATGATCGGTGGTTTGACATGTCGGTCAAACGGCTTCATGGGAGGAACTTGGCCAATGAAAGCTGCCATCTATTTCAGATCTTCAGCCGTCAGCCTGAAGGTCTGGCTACGCAAGACTAACACTGTACCTCAGATTTAAGAAAGGTTTAATAAAATACACAAGCAGAGCAAAGAAACACACTAGTTCTGTGAGCGGACTGCCTACATAGTGACGGAAGAAAATAAAACAATGACAAGAAAACTCGATTACGCTAACAATGGGTCTCATTAACACCGAGCAAGCGTACGCACAACTTTGTGCGTGAAACCTGCGTACGAATGATTCTCTAGAGCAGTGCTTCCCAAACCTGTCCTGCACATGTTGTATGTCTCCCAAATCAGACACACCCAGTTTAGCTCTTGCAGTCTCTACTAACGAGCTGATGAGTGGAATCAGGTGTGTTAGATGAGGGAGACATACAACATGTGCAGGGGGCCTCCAGGACAGCTTTGGGAACCACTGCTCTAGAGCATTTTTGTACTACAATGTATTCTAAATTTAAGAAGAAATATAGGAACAGCTGAATGCACGCATATGTAACTCTGGCTGATTTTAATAATCTATAGGATAAGCTATGTATATAATATATGGGTAATACTTTACAATAAGGTTCATTAGCTAACATTAGTAAACATGGACTAAGAATGAACAATACTTCTACAGCATTTATTAATCTTAGTTCATGTCAGTTTCAGCATTTACTAATGCATTATTAAAATCACAAGTTGTGTTTGCTAACATTAGTTAATGCACTGTGAACTAACATGAATAAACAATAAACAACTGTATTTTTATTAACTAACATTAACAAAGATGAATAAATAGTGTAATAAATGCATTGTTCATTGTTCATGTTAGTTAATACATTAATGTTAACAAATGACACATTGTAAAGTGTTACCAATATATGTTTAATCTCAGGATAATAGTTATATACGGTAAAATGTATACTTCATCTTAAAATGATTTCATCATATACAGTGAAAATAAGAAAAGCAGCAGCGTTAGACTATAGCTCGAGCTGTGAGGTTTCTCTGAATAACAGCATCTGTACAGCTGGCTAAATAAAAGGTGTTTTATTGTGTCTGAACTGGTTTTGAGGACTGTGCTCTTTGCATTGCTCAAAGATCCGGCGAGAGCGCGTCTGTAGACATCGAGCGTCACATGGGGTCGCGTGGAGGATCTTTGACGAGAGTGACGAAAGCCCTTATATGGAGATGGTCTGGCTCTATGATATAGAACAAGAGTTTTATAACCCAGTTTCTTTGATCAACTCATTAGACCAGAAAACCCAAATTCCTGACAAGGTAAAAGAAAATCCATTCATCATCAGAGTTGTCAAAACCTGGTCACAGATCAGAAGGTCTCTCAAGTATAATCAGAGCCTGCCCATCTACACTGACTAGTAATACTGTTTTTTTCTATACTAATACGGGTTCTCAATTTGGTAGTTGGATTAATGTGGGAACATACAGGATATGTGACCTATTCCATAAGGATGTTTTTATGTCATTTGATGAGTTACATTTAAAGCATAATATCCCCAAAGATAAGACACTTTGGCTATACTAGACTTGGCAGTTTCCCCATGAATAGCTCTGATTTCTTTTTGGATAGATTTTTTATTAAGAATACTGAAGTTCAACCCTTCATATCCAAATTTTGCTCCATGATTAACCATTATAAAGTATCTATAAACCTGATCTTGTTGCAAGAATTTAAAATGTGACATTGACGAAAATGTCTGGGAAGATATTATTAGACTACCCTTGAATATCTCTGTCTGCAATAGATTTAAAGAAATGCAATTTAATATTGTACATAGACCTTATATATCTCCCCATAAACATAGCAAAATAAATAATACTGTATACTGGAGTGGTGTTTGAGACAAACTATCGATAATATGCAAACAGAGGGCTACAGCCTCTCCATTAATGTGCTTGCTGGGTGTCTTGTCTTCCTCTTTATTGGAATACTCCGATGTCTTTAAACCTTTGCTGATGTTGGGGAGAAAATTAATTATGAATAAATGTGTTGGGACAGAACCCCCTCTTATCAAGGACTGGATAACTCTGATGAAAGAATCCATACTTATGGAAAAGCTTGGATGTATATTAAAGGGTAAATCCAAATCATTTCAGAAGCTGTGGGTAATTCCTTTGAACTGTCTTGGCATTGATTATTAAGTCTATTATGTATCCTTAATTGTTTATATGGTGATACTGTAATATTGTTTTGAATTAGACCACACCGCTGTTGTGCCTTTTCTATTTTTTTTACTTATTTTTTATATACATTGTACACTGTTAATGCTTTACTCGTTACTGTATATGCAGATTATTTAAAAAAAAAACGTTTTGTTGATATGCAAACTCCAGGTCAGAAGAACAGGCGTGACGCAGAGATGCTGCCCTGTCACGCTCACGGATCACAGCTCTTACCTGAAACACAGCGTGTGCCAGTCCGTGTCCAGGGCCTGTAGGTACTGCTCATCAGAGATGTGCTGTCTGCAGCCCGCACACTCCGGCAACCTGCCGCCGGCTGCAAAAACACAACACACACTCACATCAGCACACTGCACAGCTCATGCTGATATACAGCGCCATTTCCTACCGCAAAATATCATTTCTTACTGCAAACAGAAGTTGTGCATTATCCACAGGCAAGACTTATGGTAGCTTTTAGGGGTTGTTAGCCAATGCTGATTATTTCAAAATACTTAAATATTAAAAGATGAATTAGTTTGAACAATGTATGGTATTTCCCTAGTATTCTTGTTCAACTTCTTTCTCTTTTCCACTTATGGAAGTCAATGGGATCCGTCAACTGTTTGGTTACACACATTCTTCAAAATATCTTGTGTGTTCAACAGAAGAAAAACGGGTTTGGAGGAATTTGAGGGCGAGTAAAGGATTTGTCAGGTTTGTGTGAACGGTCCCTTTAACAGCATTTCGTTGTTATCTTTTGTGTATTTAAGTTATGTATTTCCCTTTCACTGCCACTGTTAAAAATTCTAGTCTCAAAGCTTTATCAACAGAACTACACATAAGCAACAGAGGCACATTGTTAATACTAATAACCGGACACTACTGAGCAGCTCAGTGCAGTCAGTTACTGATGATCAGCAGCCGAATGTGTGGCAGTGCTGCCACTTGACAAATAAACCTCATTTGACTGAACAATCCATAGTTCATAAATTATTCATTCTAATTACATCAACATGAAAATCAATTTTGTTTCCATTCTTACAAACACAGATCAGCTCATCGTGCCAACAACAACCTCACTGTATACAGGCATGGAGAAACAAAACTGATGCAGATGCTGTCACTTTAAAAGAGACCTATTATGCCCCCTTTTACAAGACGTCATTTAAGTCTCAGGTGTCCCCAAAATGTGTCTGAGGTTTCAGCTCAAAATACCACACAGATCATTTATTATATGATTTAGAAAATGCCTATTTTGAGTGGAAGCAGAAACAGGCTGTTTTCGTGCATGTCTCTTTAAATGCAAATGAGCTGCTGCTCCCCGCCTCCTTTTCCAGAATAGGGCTGTGCCTTTACAGCTCCTACCTCAAAAAAACATTTGATTAGCATATCTATCACACTGAAATCATGCATTTTAAAGCACGGCATGCGAGTACTGAACTAAGTTCTTTTTCATGTCTTATTGCGCTTAAACTATGAAATGCACACAAGTTTATGTTAAAAACACACGTAAGTTACAAAAACACTGTCGGTTGTGTCTGTCAAGTTAAACAGCTGGGAAAGAACTCGCATGTTTATATTAGATCTGTCTGGCAGCAGTGTAAAATACAGTATAGGATTGTGATGATGACAACATTTCCCCACGGGTTAATCGGCGTGCAACTAGGGATGGGCAATATCTTATCGTTTGTGATATACCAGTAAAAATTCTCCCCACAATAAGAATTAGTCTTCCCACAATAATAATAACAATAAAGTCATTGACATATTTCTGTGTGTGACAGTGCGGAGCAACAGGCGGACATGAAATTGAGGAGGAGTGTATCACTAAACTCCTTTTACAATCTGTAACTGGTTTGGTTAGGGTTGTATAGTGCACAAAAATCGGTCTGAATAGATGTATTACAGTAGCATGTGTGCGATAAAGTTTTGCATGTGTATGAGCCTGTTTAGAAACCTGTTGTCCAAAAAAGATATCATTTATTGACATGCTTTTTCTCCAAATGAACTTAACATGGTTGAGTGTTTGAAATACTTCTTTTTGTGGTTTCATATTACAGAATGATAGTATTATATACAGAGATATATCATTGCATTATAAATATACTTTCTTTATAAACATACCCAAGATTGAAGAATACAGATAAACCATACATTTTGTGCAATCGTATATTTATTGTCTTCAAGTTCCATCAGTTAAAATTTCTCTATCTCCGTTGTTCGTTTTATTCAGCGTTAACTGGATACCTTCATGGAGCATGGTCAGTAATACTACTTCTGTGATGCATATATGGCGTTTCTGCACAAGAGCGCCCTCCAGCTTCCAGTATGAATTAAACACATTACATTACATGTGTACCCAGTAATGCTCACAACACACTATTTGGTGTGTTCCCACTTTTTCTTGCTTTCCTTCGATTTTAAATAGCTTGCAAAAGCGGGGTGCACATTTTACTTTCACTTTCAAATTAGCAGCAATTTGGCATAAAGCAATTGTTCGTTGTTAGTTCGTTTGAGTTTTCCCTCTTTTCTGCATTAATTCATGCAGCAGCAAAATACAACTTCAAACTCAACTTAGCCTATATATAAATCATAGAACTTTTATTAACAAAACGAATCAAAATCCACCATTCTATAGGCCAGGGTTCCTCAAATCTTACCCTTGAGGTCCAATCTGCTGCAGAGTTTAGCTCCAACCCTGATCAAACTCACCTACCTGTGATGCTCTAATGATCTTGAAGACTCTGATTAGCAGCTCAGGTGTGTTTGATTAGGGGTTAGAGCTAAACTCTGCAGGAATGGTCCAGATTTGAGGATCCCTGCTACAGACTATGCCTAATATAAAATAACAAATAACTTACACGCAAAGTTTAAAGTCTTAAAACTGGTATCACAGCCAAAACCATCTATTGCAGCAAGCCTAATACAGTCCCTACACTGCAGTCTGCACCGTTAATATGAGCCAAACAATCAAATAAAAACAGAAAATCACTCTCTGCTCGACTGAAAAACTTCTGTAGCTTTAATAAGAAGACATTTCTTACTTGAATGCTGATTTTACGTAAGTGCTCTAGTGAAGTTAAACATGGTGGATTGTGTGCGGCTCACTCATGATTTATGGGGATTAAAAAAAGAGCGGGTGGATTTTTATCACTATAGGGTGGTTATGTACACACACTGCCAACACACATTTATGTTCAAACACCATATAAAAGTGAATTGTCCATAATGGGCACGCATTAATAACACTGAACAAACTACAGACATGCTTCATGGGGGACTTTAGGTCAGGAGTGTCAGTCTTCAGCGCATTCATTTCTTTATAATGCTGTTAATACTGAATGATCAGATCTTTTCCACAGGAACAGGATATGATGCGGTGAATAATCAGGAATCAGACTGAGCAGGAGAAGCTTTAGTTCATTCACAATAAACATGATCATGATCAGCTGAGAAAGGCTTCCCTGACAAACTCAGCCAACTGTTAATGGAAAAACACTGATCTATAGCAGAGCTTCCAAAACCCAGTCAAATAAACTCAAGGCCTAAATACATGACAATAACAACAAGTGTCCCTAGTCTTTATGTGATGGAGTTGTCTAACACAGACTCATGTATTTGTGAGCATCCGTTCTCTTTCTCTATGGTATGTGTGAGATTCTGGTCTGTGGCAGAATGAAGATCTTGTGCGCAGTGAAACTGTTATTGAGTTGTCTTGAGCAGACAATATTCATCATAAGTGACATTTTGATCGTTTGTGCCGTGCGTCTCTTAGCTCTCTGCATGTTAGTGATTCATGTATAAACTGGAGGTGTGTATGGACTGTGATGGACGTGTGGCGTCTGACAGATCCATGTGTCTGTCTCACACACACACACACACACGTTGGTATTGGTGGTTTATGGGAACTCTCCATAGGCATAATGCTTTTTCTATCACCTACACCAACCCAACCCAAAAAATAAACATTTAGTATACTTTTAATCCTTTTGAATTATGGGGACACAGGCAATGTCCTGATAAACCACCTTTACTTGCTAATACCTCTGTCATACCCATGTTAATATACAAATTTGTGTCCCCAAAAACCATCCAAACCAGTGCACACACACACACACACACACATTCAGAAAAGGTTCCCTGTAGTACCACACACACACACACACACACACACACACACACATTTACATGAATACATAACCTCACATGAGGACAGATGGATACAGGAAGAGCAGTGTGTCATTTTCCAGAATAACATCACATTAAATATGCAAAATATAAACAAAATACTGACATGGCACTGTAGATATGTAACACTGTAGAAGCTTTTAACAAGTCTTCTGGAACAGCATGTCTGTAGTATATTTTAAGTTATAGTTAAGTTTTTAGTATATATTTACTGTAGTATTACCGTGCCACTGTACATTCCCAGACTTTCAGGCCCATGAATTTCCAGAACTTTTCTATGAATTTCCAGTCATTCAAGTCAATAGATTTGTACTAATAGATTTAGCCTAAATGATTACTTGAGACCCTCAACAGACAGACTGACGTTTCAGCAAGCTTTCACCTGAACCCTGGACATCCTGGATGTGAAGTATTTCGTGAAGTGCTAAAACCTGAAGATGGTGTAAAAGCCAACCAGCTCAGACCTTCCCTCTTTAAATCAGACAGCTGCTGAAGCGAACAGCAGCTGAGGAGACACTTGAGCCCTAATGAGTGAATGTTTCCCGCAGTATTGCAGCAGCAGTGAGCACACATGTGCTTCTTCACAGGGCACGCTATAGCAACACAACACATCACTGAGAGCAGACGCAGTTTGTTGCGCAGAGCGCCCCGGCATCCTCACGAGCCCTGCATCAGCAGCAGCAGCAGCAGCAGCAGCAGCATACACGAGACACTCACCTTCCTCCTCTCCCATGCGCTCGTCCTTCCAGGAGCAGCAGAGCAGCATCAACCTCATTCACGCGCCGCGACAGAAGCTCCCCTCTGCGGCGCTGGAACTGCGCTACTACGGCAAAGGCTCGCCTCGCCTCATGAATATTACACGCGTCGCGTCGCGTCACGCCGCTGTCTGATTAGCTGAAGGCTTTGAGTCGGTAAGTAGGCGGGAGTCCGCTGGCGAACTGCGGATGGCGAAGCTTTCAGTGTAAGTTACGCGCCTGGGCGCTTCCCGAGCCTTTGCCATAGTGGGATACCTCCAGACAGAAACCGGAAAACACTGGCGCGCATGCGCTCGCGCTGTCTCTCTGAGTGACGTCATGTTTATATGGATACTTTGTGACGCCGATTAAAAGAAAAGGAAGTCAAATTTGATAAGAGCGCTTTAAAGGGACAATAATGACGATATCCATTTGTTTTATTAATATATAAAAATATACATTTAATTGGAAGTTACAATTATTTTATTTTTGTTTGGGAAATGTCATATTTAAAAACAAACAAACAAAAGAGTCTAAAGAGACTTCAATGAAAGAATGCAGCAGCTGCTTAGAGATGTCATGAATACACATTTGTAGATGTTTGTGTTGCTGTTTATTTGTTTATGTTGTATAGCTACATGTAACACAATTAGGTCATTTAATCACAAAATAAATGTAGCTAATCTGTTACAGTTGCTGAGATAAAAAGATAATTAAATTACAGTTAATTATGAAAATGTTAATGATTACAGAGGGTTGCATCTGAATATTTTCACACACAAACACACACAGATTTGATTGATTTCATAAATTGCATCGACTGCAATAATATATGAGATTTCTCAGGAGTTTAGGACATAGAATAGGACACATGCTTATTCAATAACTGTTTTATTTCCCATTTGGGTTATTTTAAGATGAACTGGTTTGCCCAAGGCATTGTTAGATATCAGCGTTTCCTGTCATAACTAGGAAAGATTTGATTTCAGAAACGGTATATTAAATTATATCTTATGATTTTAAATCTCCATTTTAAATTTTAAACGAATTTAATTCAAGTCTGATTATGTGGTGTGATTAAATTATGAAGTGATGAAGTATTGTTGCAGTCTGACAGTAATCTGTGTTGAGTTCTGCTGCAATGATTCAATATTAGTAACATTTTAAAAACATTTGTAAGAATTTTAGAAAAGTAATCAAATGTAGCCTGTTACATTAATAAAGTCATTGAAATAGTAGCACTACATATTACATTTTAAACAGGATAACCTGTAATCTGTAACCTGATACATTTCCAAAGTAACCTTCCCAACGTTTGGTATGTTATTTTATAAAAGGTCCAGTCCTTGATTAGAAATGGCTGAGCCTCTTTGGACACCGTTGTAAAATATTCTATAAACACACCCCTGTGACCTCATTACTTCAGTATTTTATGAAATCTGTGTGTGGTAACTCTTTTATTAATGCAATAAGCCACATGAAGCTGTGGTTTACTGTGAGCTCAGAACAGCTTAAGACATGTCCCAACATTCACATTCAAGGTGTGTGTGTGTGTGTGTGTGTGTGTGTGTGTGTGTTTATCATCTTATGCAACCATGCACACCAAGAACACAGTTTTTAATTATTTAAAATATTTTATTTAATTTTTCACTAGAGCAGGTAAAATGCCAGAATTTCCGGGAACTAGTCAGAATATAGGTTGTGGAAAAAGTGCAACAGCCCCAGCCCTGTAATTAAATAAGATGGAAATCCCACGGCACGATAGAGAAGACCTGGTAGGGCTCACAGGCAGGTCAAATACAGCACCAGGTACATTAATACATGATAAAGTGTCTCTCCAGATGGATCGAAAAACAGTATCAACCAAGTATAGCAAAAACTGACACATTATATGTTTGATAATACATTGGCTAGTGAGGCTTTCGGGACACACACACACACATTGAGGAGATTTACAGACATCACCTACACACACACACACACACATCTTAAAATAGCACACACAGTTTTGCAAGTTCCACAGTGACTACATTGCAGAAGCTATTTAAAACAAAAAAGTTATTGTCATATGATGTGTACAAACTTGATAATTGGTCAACATGTCAAGTTCAAATGGTGCAAAACAAACAACATAAGGCAAAGTAACCTGTTGTTAAATGATCCAACCTACGGTAAGCATATGATATACATATATATATATATTTTATATGTATATGTAAACTAATTCTATGTGAATACACAGCGATTAAAGAAACACATTCTTGGTCAAATGATGGAAGCACCTGTAGTCCCCGGGTCCAGGGAAAAACATAAGCAAATCTTCCAGGTTTAAACATACATCATGTACAAGTCAGAACTACGGTTACTATTTTACAGAGTTACTTCAGTTTGTTCCTTTCACCGGACAGATACCAAAACAGATGATTGATATTAGACATAAGCTGTCTTTCACTTCTGCTTGTTCTCAGCATAATCAGAGCAAAGCTCTTCATACTTCACACAATATACAAGAATGAATGCTGCGATCGAGCCGCATGCTGTCGCTGTCAGACGTTCTGCCATCCACAAAGCTCTCTTAGCGTAACGTGTGTTTCTATGCCCACAATATGCATTTGCAGGCATATTATTGCAGCCTGTTATTCAAGCGTCTCAAATCAGGAGATCAGATTCGAATCGAAGACGCTCACTGATGCTTCATGAAAGCCTAAATCATCTAGAGGGGTGAGTCTCACTAAACATCTCAAGAACATGTCATCGCAGGAAATAAAAAGAAATTATATTTTCATGAAGAAAATCTAAATAATGTTAGAAATAAATTCACTATAAAAGTATTTATATATCATGGAAGTATTACTGCCTTTAAATAAAACACTTTTTTTGTATTACAGTAATGAGAATAAAATATTATCATTGAGAATGATTCATTATTACACATAATAACAAAAGAAAAAAGTAAAAGCACCAAAAACATTAGAATTTTGGTGGAAAATGTGTTTAATTGAATCAGAATCTGTGCTCCTAAAACAGGCTTAATTTTCTTTATGCAAAATATAATTTCTTTTTGTGTGTGAGAGAGAGTCACCCATGAAGCACTGTAATCGTAAGGCCCATCTGCACATGAGCTGAAGCACAGCCAGATGTGAAGTATATCAACCCGGAGGTTAATCAGCAGAATGACAGAACGACAGGACGCTTCCACTCACGAGTCGGCGAGGACGCTGCGAGATGTGAAAGAGTCCAGAGCGCCAGAGCGTGACCGCACCTGAGCAAAAGAGCTTGGGATGGTCTCAGAAACGTCCACGAATAAGAGGTCGGTGGTTAAACGTTTTCAGTTACGCAACAGCATTGCCAGCTCATCAACCTGGTTATATGCAACCCTACACTAGGAAACAGTAACGTGACGGAATGTGCCATTAAGATTGGAATTATTTTCACAAAACACTAGACATTCGGGAATTTGGATTTGTTACAAATACTTACTATCAGTACAAAACATAACACTTGTGCATGTTGGGATTGTTTGTTTGAGTATCAAAAGTACATTCTAGAGCATGCAGTAGCACCATGTTTCTTGAGGTCACTTCACATCTCAAGAGATCCTTTACTTTCTCCTCCTCCCGCAGTATTTTCCTTGGCAGCCGGCTCCACCTGCAGAACAACACCACAGACAGCACCTCATACATTAAATACTACACATCTCTTCATATGTGTGAATGAAGATGAATGAAAGTCAGTTGGGTTTGAAACGGCTTGAGGGTGATGACAGTTTTCATTTTTGGGTGAACTATCCCTTGAAATGTGAAATGACAACACACTGAATTAAATTAAACACACTAAATTCATGAAGTTCAACAAGAAAAAAAAATAGAACTGATTTTATCCATCAGAAATGTGCCTGATTAATATCGGAATGGAGTCTGAACTCAATGTGGAAAGATCCTCCAGAGCATCTCGACTACTTCATGACATCCACCAGTGCGGCTCTGTTTGATAACTCACATATGTTCATGTAAATCCAAACTTCAGAAGAAGTAGGCCAGTGTTAGGATCAGGACGTTTAGTTGAGGACATCAGAAATGAGAGCAGTGATTATGTGGCGGCTGGATTAATCTCGTACCTCGATAACCTGCTCCCAGGAATCCCGTCAGTCCACCTCCATATTTGGCTGCTTTGGCTGAGGAAACAAGTACACATGAAATACACATTACACAAGAACTGACCAAATCTGTACCTTGATTGCAATGTAAATGGCACTGATTAAAAATAAGTCTGCCAAAATGCATACAGTAAATCTAAATGTTATGCTGGATGTGTTAATACTGGTAATCTTATGCTTTATTCACATGTACCATCAAAAAAGTTAGCAGTAACTGTACAGTTCAGAACTGATTTACAGGTATTTCTCCTGTAGACGCCCCATATGTGAAATGAATGCACAAAGCTATTGTATGAGCTCAGAGTGTTTGGTATACAGTGTCTGAATTATATGGACCAGCTTTATATTTGTTTTACTTTCAGTTAGCAGCTTGGAGATTCTTCATTAGTTTAATTATGTAGTTAACGAGTGGGCTCAACAGCTAAATCTCAGTCTCATTCTACTGCATCTTCCAGTGATGTTGTAAGTGAGCGTTTACCTTGCTGTGGTGACAGTCCTGCTCCGTATCCCCCTAAAACACAAGAAATCATTGCATTATAATGAGCTGCTCAAACCACATGAATGACTGAGAGCAATGTTGCACTGTGCCTAATTAAAGAGTTAGTTCACCCAAAAATGAATATTATCCCATGTTTTACTCACCTTCGAGGCATCCTAGGTGTATATGACTTTCTTCTTTCAGATGAGTCCAATCAGAGTTATATTAAAAAGTGTCCTGGCTATTCCAAGCGTTATCATTGCAGTGGGTGGGTGTTTTTGTTCAACAGTCCAAATACATCAAAGAAAGTGCGCGCATCCATAATAAAACGTGCCTCACATGGCTCCGGGGCGTGAATAAAGGCCTCCTGTAGTGAATCCATATGTTTATTGTAAGAAAAATATCCATATTTCAAATGTAGTAAACACATTTTTTCTCACTTCTGCTGGCTGTCATACGGGGAAGTCGTTCCGGCGGATGACGTAGAACGAACGAGATATGCTAGTCTCGCGAGTTTGTTCACAGGAGAAAAGTTACTTTACTTTAGCAAAGCAAAAGCAGTCTCCTCTTGGCTTATATAGAAATCCTCCAACATTTTACTTTACAAATCCTCGTTTTGTGCTTCTAATTCGTGACCAGCATTTTGTTTTGTTCTTTCTCTGCGTTTGTCACTAATCCCGCGATGCATACGTCCCACGTCATCCACCGGAACGGCTTCTGCTTATGACAGTTAGATGAAGTGAGAGTGAAGTGTTTATTACATTTGAAATATGCATATTTTTCTTACAAAAACACATGGATTTGCTACAGGATGCCTTTGTTCACCCTCCGGGACCATGTGAGGCACGTTGTTTTATGGATGCGTGCACTTAATTTACCATGTTTTGGACTGTTAAAGAGAAACACCCGCCCACTGCAATGATTCGTCTGAAAGAAGAAAGTCATATACACCTAGGATGCCTCGGGGGTGTGTAAATGACAGGCCAATTTTCATTTTTGGGTGAACTAACCCTTTAAGTAAGTAAAGTGAAGAATAACTGTGTGAAATAGATGCCAATAGGACTGTGAGTAAGCCAACAGACAGCGTCAGGATTACTGCTTGTTCCAGCAGGAGATTTATGACCAGCTGTGACCAAGAGCATCTGGACGGAAATAATAATAAACCCAGCAAGCACGTTGTGATTATATAATAACTAACACATAATAGCGTGTGGTATGACAGCAGCTTGAGCGTGAGTATTAGCAAGCACTGAGACTCACATTAAAGTCAGAATGCAAATACACTTTGCATGATATTTGCACTTCTAGCCAACGCTTTTCATAGCGAGCGGATTTCAGCAGTCAACCTGTCTTTCCAAAGAGATCAGTGACGCTTTTCAGCTTATTGTCTGTCAGGATATATTGTTTAGAGAGGTCTTATTATGAGTTTTTTCCCCTGCTGTTTGTGCAAGAAAAAGATCTGCAAGTTTACAAAGCACAAAGTCATTCTCTACATTTATCAGTAAGCACTTTTTCTGAACTCCCTCAAACATCTCGACTGTAGTCCTGAGTTTTCTTTCATGAATGTACTCATCACAGTATCCCACCTTTAAATAAATCCCACACAAGGCATATGCTAAAAAACAAAAGTGGGCAAGGCCTGGTTGAGTTACATTAGTAGTGTGTTGTCGCCGTTTCACAGATCTAATATACTGATACACATGAAGCTGTTTATGTTCACAGGCATAACTGACTGTTTTTATGTTAAGTCTGTGTGTTTTTCACATGCCCTTGTGTGTTCTTTGACAGCTGATGCAAAAGAGCCGGCTTTCTGTGCACTCAGAAAACTGCATATCAGAAGTTTAAACTGACAACGCATGCAAGGAATAAACTCGATGATGACAAAGAACTGCAATATGCATATATGATAGTAAAAAAAACTGATGTTTTGATTATTGCCACTAAGCCACAAGCTCCGCCCGCTTCTGGAAAGGGGGTTGGGGAGCAGCGGCTCATTTGCATTTAAAGACAAACACACAAAAACAGCATATTTTTGCTTCCACCCTAAAAAAAGAAGGGCCATATACAACATGGAATAATAAAGCTTCACAGACACTTTCTGGGAACACTTGAGACATCTTATACAAACGTACAATAGCCCTCGAAATGGGAAATTAAAGGGATAGTTCACCCAGAAATGAAAATTGTGTCATCATTTACTCATCCTCAAGTAGTTCCAAAACCTGTATGAATGTATTTGTTCTGCCGAACACAAATGAAGATATTTTGAAGAAAGTTTGTAACCAGGCTGTTTTGGGGCATTGGAATACTATGGAAGTCAATGGTGCCCCAGAACTGCTCTGTTTCCCACATTCTTCAGAATATCTTCCTTTGTGTTCAGCAGAACAAACACATTCATACGGGTTTGGAACTACTTGAGGATGAGTAAATGATGACACAATTTTCATTTCTGGGTGAACTATCCTTTAACTACAGAGGGGCTGAATTCTGTAAGGAGATGGCATATGAATTTAACCTTTGTATTGTTTCTATAAAACGATACCTGGATATGCTTGTGGATATCCTCCATATCCTCCTGGAGCTACACCACCTGTAGGAAGAAAAGACACAAATATTTAGATTGATCTAAAACAGGGGTGTCCATCTGCGGCCCGCTATCACTCCTGTGGGGCCCGCGAGGGATTTAAAAAAAAATGATAAGAATCTGCAGAGGAGGGCAAACGGGCGTTTTCATCCAGTCCGTGAGGCAGTTGTTCCAATATGCAGTATCAGTAAAATCTAATAGATGGCGCTGTAGCCTGTATTGCAGTATATAACCCCTGATTTACACCATCCCGCCACTGGAAAGTCTAAGCATTTTTAAAACAGTTCCAATACAAGGCATTTTTCAAAACAAATGAACACTTTCACATTTTTAAAACATGTAACTTATTTACTATTGTGCCACTTTTGTAGTGTATATAGCTATTTTGACTTTTTATTTTGTATTCGCAGTGCGGCTTGAACGCGGCGTCCGTCTAAAATAGACGCGGTGCCTGTCTTTAGTGAAGCCGCGCGGAGAGCCGCTTCTGAAACGCGCCGCGGATTACTGCTACGAGTGTGAATGTACATGTGTCGTGGGCAGGACAGAGGGGTAAGGCTGTCTGCTTGACTGGGGGATTCTGGTTTTGAGAGCGTACCAGCATGTCAAAAGACCGAATGATCCAAAAAAATCATTCTTGTTACTGTTAACAGAATAACAAATAATTGGCAGAGCTCATCACCAGTAAAGGCCCACTTTGAGCACCACTTCTATAACACCTCTCCTCATTTTACAGTAAAATTTGTGCCTATAGCACAAACATAGATACATATATTCAAGAACATGTATCGATGCCAATTAAGATCTGCGTGAAGCAATCATTCTTTGTAGAGTTAATGCTGGGCCTCACCTGGCTGTGCGTATCCTGTACCCAAAGAGCCGTAGCCTGTTGATAGAGTTAGATGTTAAACACACAATTTAGAGGAAGAAAACAAAAACCCACAATGAATATTTTGTACTTGTTAGATGCATTTCCCTATATCCTCTACAATTCCCCAGCAGAGAAGGTGTGCGGTTAATTGAAGCTTCAGTGTTAATCTATGGCCATGGGGAGTGCATTTGTTCTTAGGGAAAATCTTTGAAAATGAATTTGGCAATGCTTTTGAAGTATGATGCAGAAAATGAAAATTGTGTATGCTTTCTTTTGCTACCTGGTTTAGGTGGCTTAGCACCTGCTCCCACACCAACACCTGCTGGATACCCTCCACCTGCAACAAGATGACCGTATGTCTTTCACAACAGCACAGTAGCACAAGGAAAGCTATTTCAATAGTTTGTTCAGTATTTTGACAGAAAATGGTATGTGTCATGTTACAGAGTCAGGGCTGTCCTTGTAGAGGACATCACAACTCATGATCATGATATAATATAAATATATGATATAGAATTTGCTCATGTTGGTAAAATTATCTATCGTCAACACTCTGCATCACAGGATCTGCACTCCCTGCTATCCTTTGGAGTATATTAAAGGGAAGACTAAATTACACTGGCTATCCTTTGGGACTGGGGTACTTCAGGGTTCGATGCTTGGCCCCCTCCTCTTCCTGATATACACAACATTTCAGAGAACTATTATTACCCTCATAGAAAGACTTGGTTGGAGCAAAACTCTACAGGACTGATGTTGGCCACCCCCGTAGTACAGGAAAATTACAACCTTTCTATCTGAGCAAATGATGCAGAATATAGTGGCATATTTGGTTTTCAATCTTACACCTCTGTGTAAGACAGCACATCCAAGGCACTGATATTTCGATCAGGTTCCGGAGCACCCTCCTATCTTCACTAACAAACTGCAAATCCTCCCTACAGAAGTATATGGTGCTTACATACTTTCAAGAAACATTTAAAAACCTGGACCCTTCCAAAAGCATTTGACTCACAGCTGTGAATGCACTTGGCATACATTTTTATTCAAAGTGATATATATTGCATTGAAAACATGCATTTGATCAGTTTATGTATTCCCTTGGAACCCGTGACCTCGGTATTGTATTTTTAGTACTTTTTAAGCTACAGGAACACTGCTAAATGATCAAGTATCAGGTAATTTGGATTAGCATTATATCTCACCTGCTCCAGGTATGAGTCCTGCCCCTCCAACTCCCCCTACACCTGCGACACCACCTGCTCCTCCAACACCTGGACCAAACACACACACACACACACACACACATGCACACACTGGGTCTGGTAGGGTGCCATGAGTCAGCATACAGTCAGATCCTGATTTGAGACATGATTTTCTAAACAAAGTCCAGTTTAAGACATTATTCCAAAATGTAATACTTTTACATTTGTACCAGAATATATACAGTCATCAGCTTTTTCTGATTAAACGCATACACATGTTTACATACACATTCTGTTACAATGGATCTTGTGAATTCTGAAGGTCTTTACATTAACTTAGAATTTCAAGCAACTGGGATATCATTTTATATCTGCTTATAGCAGTCAAGTTAAGATTTTGACCAATTAATTTCAATATCTGAATATCTTAGTCTATGTGAACTCCGTTATTGATGCCCGAGTAATCTGTAGCAAAGGTAGTTATATGGGTATATTTCAGACGTGGCCAAAGGTCCCGGAGAGCCAAAGTCCTGCAGAGTTTTGCTCCAACCTGGATAAAAACCCACCTGCCTGTAGCTTTCTAATAACTGTTAGAGCTTGATTAGCTTGTTTAGGTGTGTTTGATTAAGGCTGGAGTGAAACTCTGCAGACTCTCCAGAGCCGATGAAGACCACCGCTGGTACAGTATGATCTTACCAGGGGCTTTCAGAGGTTTGGCTCCAGGTAACATACCAGTTCCAATTCCAGTGCTACCAGGAAATGGGCCTAAAACAACAGGACGAAGAAACATTCAGCATGATTTTGACTTGTTTGATGTGTTTTTGTCTTTAATAATGGACTAATAATATTTACCATATCCATATGGGTAAACCCCACCAGGACCTGTAAACACAAAAGTTTACTTTACACTGAAGTCAAATATAGGTGCCTATCAAGGGGAATGTTTATACTTCAGCATTTACACAAAATGTATGTTTGTTGTTTCTGTGTAAACTGTATAGAGCTGTCAGAGGCCTCATGCCTATTCAAAGTGAGGGGCACGTGCCCCCTAAGATTTTTGAGCCAAGTGGATTTTGAATGCAGCTTCCAAAAGACAAAATAATGCTGATTAATATTTTCTATATTTAATACAATCACACAGGCATGATTAGATCGCTCAGTGCCTCATATCATCAGCTGCTAAATTCAAATCTGTGTTCGCTGGCTGGTGCTGAGCCAGAGACAGATGTGTTTTTACAGTGCTGCATTATAACCAATCACACATGATGCTGTTGCGCTGATGAATGCAATGACCAATCAGAGGCGTTCAGATGAGTCATCGCTAAAATGCCGGTGTTTTCTTCACTCCCTCACTGATTGTATCTTTCTGGTGAATTATCTCGTAAGAAAGTACAAATGTGTGTATGAATCTGTAAGATATTCATTGACAGTGTAAACAGCTTCAGTGATTTTAATTGGAGTTTTTGAGAGCGCTTGAACTCTAGACTGTCAGTGAAAATGTTCTTTGCTCTCTTTCTGTAGGCTACAGTGAAAGTGTTATGATTAGTAGCCTAACATACAATGACAAATTCACATTAAATATAAAGTCAGTTGTATTAAAAATATGTTATGGCATGACACCCATATCTGTTAATTAAACAGACAGGTTTTTAGTTAATAGATTACATTATTAGGTTAGTTTGACCATCGCCCACTATAGATCTTCTAACATAATCTATAAAGGTGAGAATCAAGATATTTCATGATATAGTTAATGCATTTTGGAATGTTTCGAATAAAAAGGAAAAAACAAATAAATAAAACACAAGTGCTGTTGTGGCTGCTGTGTGTCACATGACGATGTATGCATCATGGTACTTTAGACAGCATTATGACATATTCTTGTATTTACACAGTACAAAATATAGCATGTTTTTTTCATAGTGGTTGTCTAAATAAATAGGGGTTGACATTATCTGTCTTTTTTTCCCTTTAACATTTCCCTGAAATCACACATGATATGAGGACAGAGACCTTTGTCACAGGTGATTTTATCCTGCCCCCTAGTGGTAAAACGAAGTAATGCACACATTTAAAACATATTACTGTGGATTATTTTCGGAACATTTTGTCCTTTCCCTGCAGAGACTGTACACAACTATAGAGCTTTGAACTCTGAATTTGGTCTTTGATTTTTTTTTTAATTGGTCGATTCCAAAGTAAATTCGACAAATGTCAAGTTAGTCAGAAAGTAGCTGGGTCTTGACAGGATATGATACTCTGTGTTAAAGGAAGCCTTTTCAACTTCTCTCATAGTTCAGGATGAATGATATATCTGAATGCCAGGACATAATTCTCGGTAAGTCACACCTCCAGTGTCTAATGTTGTATATTGAGGACTTACACGCAGTAGTGAACATACACCAGGAGCAGTGGGCAGCCAATGTTGCGGCGCCCGGGGAGCATATTTATTGGGTTATACTGAAATTAAACTAAACTAATTCCCCCTAAATTTTTATTTTATTGAAACAGAAATATCACTGTTTGTTTCCCCGGGTGCCGCAGCAATGCTCCGGGTGTATGTTCACTACTGTGTGTACACTTGGATGGGTTAAATGCAGAGCACAATTTCCGAGTATGGGTCACCATACTTGACCACACACCACTTCCCTTTACAAGTTTTGAAGCATTATTGTTCTTATCACAAAGCACAAGAATGCTGAATGTAAAAAATAAAGGTGTAGTGAAAATATATTTGGTAGATCAGGCTGTTATTAACCACTTCAACACTGACTTTCAGCCACACAATAGTGTTGGCACAAAGCATAATTTCACAGGTTTTCTATTATAGTGCGTGATCAAAAAAAGAAGAAGAAGAAAACAAAAGAAAAATCACACTGACAAATGGCACAGCATCCTGAGAATGATCCATCAACAGATAATGAACAACAGATTCTGAATGGGTCTCAACATACAACAGTTTCTGAAGTCTAGTTTAATGCACAGAGGAATTGGAATCAGGGTCCAAAATTAACTTTTAGCTTCACCCGCCAATAGATGGTGAAGTAAGAAAAAAAGAAGGACCATAAACTGATACAAGATAGATGTGTTTTAGTATGCCACTGGGGTTGTTCATGACAGATATGTTTGTCTTTGATTGGAGTTAAATTATATACAATAAACTATGTATACTGCTCAAAAAATTTAAAGGAACACTTTGAAAACACATCAGATATCAATGGGGAAAAATATCATGTTGGATATCCATACTGATATGGACTAGGTAATGTGTTAGGAATGAAAGGATGCCACATCGTTTGATGGAAATGAAAATTATCAACCTACAGAGGGCTGAATTCAAAGACACCCCGAAAATCAAAGAGAAAAAATGATGCAGCAGGTTAGTCCATTTTTGCTGAAATTTCATTGCAGCAACTCAAAATGGTACTCTGCAGTTTGTATGACCCCCATGTGCTTGTATGCATCCCTGACAACGTCGGGGCATGCTCTTAATGAGACGGCAGATGGTGTCCTGGAGTAGTATTTCCTTCCAGATCTGGACCAGGGCATCACTGAGCTCCTGGACAGTCTGAGGTGCAACCTGGCGGTGTCGGATGGACCGAAACATAATGTCCCAGAGGTGTTCTATTGGATTTAGGTCAGGTGAGTGTGGGGGCCATTCAATGGTATCAGTTCCTTCATCCTCCAGGAACTGCCTGCATACTCTCCGGGCTTTGTGTGCACCAGGAGGAACCCAGGACCCACTGCACCAGCATAGGGTCTGATAATGGGTCCATTTCATCCCGATACCTAATGGCAGTCAGGGTGCCATCGTCTAACCTGTAGAGGTCCCTGCATGGATATGTCTCCCCAGACCATCACTGACCCACCACCAAACCGGTCATGCTGAACAATGTTACAGGCAGCATAACGTTCTCCACGGGTTCTCCAGACCCTTTCATGTCTATCACATGTGCTCAGGATGAAGCTGCTCTCATCTGTGAAAACCACATGGTGCCAGTGGCAGACCTGCCAATTTGGCTCTTCAGTGGCAAATGCCAATTGAGCTCCACGGTGCAAGGCAGTGAGCATAGGGCCCACTAGAGGATGTCGGGCCCTCAGGCCACCCTCATGAAGTCTGTTTCTGATTGTTTGGTCAGAAACAGTCACACCAGTGGCCTGCTGGAGGTAATTTTATAGGGCTCTGGCAGTGCTCATCCTGTTCCTCCTTGCACAAAGGAGCAGATACCGGTCCTGCTGATGGGTTAAGGACCTTCTACGGCCCGGTCCAGCTCTTCTAGAGTAACTGTCTGTCTCCTGGAATCACCTCCATGCTCTTGAGACTGTGCTGGGAGACACAGCAAACCTTCTGGCAATGGCACGTATTGATGTGCCATGCTGGAGGAGTTGGACTGCCTGTGCTACCTCTGTAGGGTCCAGGTATCACCTCAAGCTACCAGTAGTGACACTGACCCTAGCCAAATGCAAAACTAGTGAAAAACAATCAGAATGATGAGTAGGGAAAAAATGTCAGTGGTCTCCACCTGTAAAACCATTCCTGTTTTGGGGGTCATCTGATTGTTGCCCATCTGGGTGGTGATGGCGCAGTGGATAAGACACATGCCTTTGGTGTGAGAGACCCGGGTTCGAATCCACTGTGAGACACCAATGTGTCCCTGAGCAAGACACTTAACCCCTAGTTGCTCCAGAGGCGTGCGACCTCTGACATATATAGCAATGTAAGTCGCTTTGGATAAAAGCGTCAGCTAAATGAATAAATGTAAATGTAAAATCTAGTGCACCAGTTGTTAATTTCATTAACACAAAGCAGCTGAAAGTGATTAACAATCCCCTCTGCTACCTAACTGTCCAGATCAATATCCCAGGAGTTTAATTGGCTTTATGCTATACTCTGATTAAAAAGCGTTCCTTAAATTTTTTTGAGCAGTGTATTATGCTGCAATTCCTAGTGAAATCACTTGTCAACTCTGCTTGATTTACCTCTAAAACCCAGTTGTTACCCGCACAGTTAATTTTGGTCCCTACTTGGAATTAATCATATTCTTTCTTAGCACTTAGTGTGCATGTTTTGAAAACATGAAACATGGATGACCAGAGGACCATTCTTTATAGAGAACAATCCTGATACAGGTATAGAGTGTCAGAAACAGATCTGAGAAAATGCAGATCGACAATCTCAAGTGCAGATAGCAGCAAAGGTTAGGGGGAAAATTAAGGCGCATTAAAGCTAAATGGTAATGGAGTTCTGCTACATTTAGACAAGACATTTGTACGTGCAACAGTAGATCTTACTGGGCTCAGGGGCCTTGCCAGTTGCTACAATAGCTGTCGGTCCTGCCAAGAAACAACATGTTCCACCTTCAACCCTTGCAGTTTAAAGACAAACAGCATAAAGGTGACTAGCTCAGAGGCCAGCGGAGGCAGAAACCAGAGGCCGCTGCCATAACAGGTTGCATTGTGGGATGAAGAAAACAAGTTGTCAATCGTTATGGATTTCTAGGGCTCAATTTGATAGATGGGGGGAAAGGAAAATACCAGCAAGCTGACAGGGGGACGACGATCAGTTACAGGGGGAAGAGAAGCTTATAAAAATGATACAGTAAAATTATTGTCCGAAAGAGTTGCCATTTTATCATCTGAACCTCAAAACCAGTGTTAATATACTGTATGTCTCCCTGTCTTTCAACTAAAAATAACAAAAACAACAGGAAATAACAAAACCTAGGCAAGCTAGACTACAGGGAAATAGATGGAGGCGTGGGCTGAACCCCTGAAGCAGTTAAAGAGCTACATCGGCCTGCAGACCTTGCCCTCCGTGCCACCAAGTAGATAACTAGATTTACTGGCCGTTCAATGGCGAGCCCATTGGGACACTAATTCTTTCACAGTGTTTTACTAAACCTGCCACATCTAGAGCATTGGGAGGATGCAGATCATACTTTTTGATCATTCTCTGCAAAACCCCATTGTTTAATGTGGTTGTTAGAGGGGTTTTAATACACAGTTGTGCAGTTTTGTAAATGTTTGGGAGGCACCATTTTTAGCACAAGAAGTGCTATCTCTTTTGTGCAAAGTAGTCTGGCTTCTGTAGCCACTATTCTGTATGCTTTTCCCTGATAGTACTGCGCCTGGGAGTTCTAGCAAGTGTAAGGCAGAAAGGAGTAGGCCTATTGCTCATAGCCCTGTGTTGTCTGGCCCTAGGAGTGATTCTCGGACCTAATATTCCTCCTGGTAGGCCCTCCATGGGAGATTGCTGACTAAACTGCAGGGCTTAGTTTGATACCCCTGGCCAGAGCAGGGGAGCCCAATATTAAATTGTAGTCAATTCTAGTCAATTTTTGATTGGTAAGACTCCCTCTACTAGGAAAGTATATGCTCTGAAGTGGCAGCCTTTTGCATCATAGTGTAAGCAGCATCATTTGGATCCAGTCCACTGCTTGGAATTTCCACATGTGCAGATCGACAGTACTTCATTGGGGAGATACTTTCTAATTTCCCATAATTTACATGGGATCAGATGGGTGAGGCCTTTCTGACCAACGAGAGCTCCTTCTTGGACCTATCCTAGAAAGATTTAACGGACCATCTTTTGAGCCTCAAGAGTCAGTGTCTGAGGATTGTCTTAGGCAGGTGTGCTGAATCCTATTCCTGGAGAGCCGCCTACCTGCAGAGATCAGTTCCAACCCTGCTTCAACACACCTGTCTGTAATTATCAAGTCCATTTTGCAGAATGGAATAATTGGTATAAAGTTCCCCATGGTGTCAACTCATGATGCAACATTGAATTCCTATTTCCCGAGTAGGGAATGAGATGCTGCATCTCATTGCCATACTTCAGGCAGACCTGTGCATCTTCCTTCAGATAATCTGAAGATGTGATGTTTGAGATGGCCTTTTATGGTGTAGGTGATGCAGTGCACTATGTCAGCTGACCTCTTCATTGGCCAATGGTGTGATTGCACACATTCTACAGACATGTCATGCCGAGGGCATTCCCCATAGTGTTATCGCATTATGCAGCATCTTCTTCCCTACTCAGGGAACCAGGGTTACATATGTTACATTTTGTATAAGGCACATATTAAGAGGATGCTATTGAGTAAATATGTATTCTTTATTTCATTAAAGGTTTTTCTATGAAATAGTGTATATGCTTCATTTTGAAATAACTGTAATTCTGACTTCAATTCAATCACCCTTATTTTTCTGTATTGTAACTGTTTGGAGAAAACTGTTACAAAAATCTGTACATTATTTGAATGAGCTACTACTTTCTTTCCCTGGCAACAAACTGAAATGTAATTGAGAGTGCATAGAGATTGTTCATTTATCAAACAGAATCAGTTTTGTATTTACCCGGTACAGCAGTCCCTACAGGAGGCAGCGTTGGAAGCTTTGCTGTTGAACAAACACATTAGTTCAAATCAAGCATCACATTCTATGTGCTTCATGGCATTTGGTGGAGTAAGCCTATTTGTTGTACCTGGTTTTCCACTTGGTGCAACAGGCAGACCAGTACCACCAGGAACACCAATGCCAGTGCCACCCGGTACGACCACCACGTCACTACCAGGTGTTGCTCCAGGAGCTGCTATTCCAGTTCCAGTGATCCCAGCACCTAGCAAAGAATGGGAAGAAGTGCATCAGGTGGAATAAATTATGCTGCATTACCTTATTAAAAGGCAGGTAAACAGGTTTAGATGGAGCAGCTTGTTAAGAAATACATGAAGCTAATGTATATGAACTACTGTACCAGTTTTAGGAGGTTTGACTCCACCAGGATATCCTGAAAACATTGAAATGATTCTTATTGATTGCTGGTGATTATTATCTCACATTGGTAGTGACCTGTTCATGGGTCAGTTGAATCAAGTACCTCCAACCCCGGCTCCTGGTGTCAGTCCCATCCCAGTTCCAGGCAGTGGTGCTCCTGCTGCACCAGGTACTGTACCTGCACCTCCCGCAACTCCTGCAGGCAACCCATGTCACCATTCATATCATTACCACATAGTTTGCACTAACATCTCTTTTACTACAGTTTATAATGATTATTTTGAAAAAAAAAAAAAATGTACAGGCAGCTGCCATGACTAGTAATTTTGGTAACACTTTAGATTAGTGGACACATATTCACTATTAACTAATAACCTGAATTTGAATTAAATGAAAACTAAAAGACTTTCAAATCACATGAGCCAATATTTTATTCACAATAGAACATAGAGAGCATAACAAATGTTAAAATTGAGAAATGTTATACTTTTATGCACTAAATGAGCTCATTTCAAATTTAATGCCTGCTACAGGTCTCAAAAAAGTTGGCACGGGGGCAAGTCGTGGCCTAATGGTTAGAGAGTCGGACTTGTAATCCAAAGGTTGTGGGTTCTCTTGCCGACTGAAAGAGCCTTCTTAATCCACTCATTATTCCAGATTCAAAAGTCTACTTGCTGTAACGGAGACGGATGACTAATGCAACTTTGCAGTTTTTTTTTTTTTCATCTCGAGTCAACTTCGAGTTTTTGAAGAACAATAACAATACTTTTTGTTGGTTGTAATAAAGACTCGGAGCAATTATTTTTTTAGCAAAACACGCACAGAACAAGAAGTGCATTACACTTTACTGAGGGCGTGTTCAAAAACAGATGTGTCTCTTCTTCAGTTTTGTTTAATCTTTTTTCACATCACTCATGAAGGAATCCATGATCACTGTCTTCTTGCAGTAGCCTACTACAGTAACTCCGCCCGCACTCTGCTTCTTGCGGCTGAGGTAACGTTTTTTTTTTTCCACCTTATTTTCTGCTCACACTTTTCTCATCCTAATTTTACAAACATATAGGACCCAACCTGGACCTGACTGACCATTTAAAATATGTACGGGTCCCTCGGGTCCTCCTTGAAGAGCTCTACTGCAGGAAAGCCAATTGAGCACCCAGGCTCTCCTACTACGAATCCATGCTGTTGTAATAGCTGCAGTATGTGGTTTTGCATTGTCCTGCTGTAATAGACGTCGTCTGGAGGGGAGCATATGTTGATCTAAAACCTTAATATACCTTTCAGCATTCATAGTGCCTTCCAAAACATGCAAGCTGCCCATACCGTATGCACTTATGCTCCCCCATACCATCAGAGATGCTGGCTTTTGAACTGAACGCTGATCACAAGCTGGAAGGTCTCCCTCCTCTTTAGCTCGGAGGACACAGCGTCCGTGATTTCCAACAAGAATGTCAAATTTGGACTCGTCTGACCATAGAACACTTTTCCACTTTGAAACAGTCCATTTTAAATGAGCCTTGGCCCACAGGACACGAAGGTGCTTCTGAACCATGTTCACATATGGCTTCCTTTTTGCATGATTTTATTTGTGGATGTCTTTAAATGTTCTTGGGTCTTCCTTGCATGTGATCAGTCACATGACAGGAATCAAGAAGTAGACCAGTATAAAGCAAGCAGCATGTCAAACAAACAGGGTCATTGACCAAACACCTACACGCTGGATTGTGGAATTGTTTTATGGATTTACCATTCCAGTATTTCACCCATCTTGGATTATCACTTTCTTTGGACTGTATATACACGGGTGGACACTTTTACCTTGAGACTTCAACACACTAGGATTCTTAAGGACTGTTTTAGGGTACAATTCAAATGGACAATCTAGTAAGTTATTGTAGTTTTATTGTGCTGTTTTAAGTTCCTTGTGCAATATGTAAATACAACATTTATTCATTCTACTTTTGGTGTTGTCTCATCTTTTTAAAACACTTATTTGACCTCACACAGTATAACTGACCCCTTTTAGTCATTGTAACATCTTCCTATAAGGCCGATCGTCACAACGTGATTTGAAAGTCTTTTAGTTTTCATTTTATTCAAATTTAAAAAACGTCCCAAACTTTCCAGAATTCGGGTTGTATTAAGAGTTTTCCCTTAATAAGCTTTACATTTTCTGCTTATTGATAGTAAGTAATGTAGTTGTTGTAATAGTTATGTTTAGGTATGGGGCAGGGTTAAGGGATCTAGAATATGGACATGCATTAATACGTGCTTTATAGCTACTAATAAACAGTCAATATGCAAGTAATATGCATGTTAATAAACAACTAGTTAGTGAATTATGTTCCCTAATCTAAAGTGTTATCGTAATTTTATTGTAATCAAAGAGAATGGTCAGTATTTTCTATTAAATGTTCATATTTTTTTCTGGTCAACAAACAAATGCTATTTTTTTCTATAATCAAATTAATTTATTGAAGTTCATAGAAAATACTGTAATAAAGATATTGGCATTATGTAATTGGGGTATATTTTCATGAATGGTTACATGCATATCTTCATATTTCTTTAATCAAATAAGTTTTAACAATTTTATTTTGCTCTAAATAGGCAGTGTCCTAAACTACTCAAATATTTATATCATGAGTAGGCTGTACATCTCGAGTGAATATGATTTTAGATGTTTTTCAAAAGTGCTATTCATTTATTTTGGTGTAAACATTTAAAAAGTATAAAAAAATCCCTTTTTAGATAGACATACAAAATGTTCTCTCACCATATTTCGGAGGTTTAACTCCTGCTGGATACCCTGCAATAGCATAAATACATTTTAGAGAATTATTCTTTTAGATCACAATTTATGATTCATAATGCTTGCTTAATTGTTATGAGAATTGAGTCCAATTTAAAGACTTTTAGGATTTAAGCACAAGTGAACTGTAATTTTTAACAAAATGTGTCTTGAATAAATGGTGCACTGTATATATAATAAAAATACCTCCAGGTACACCACCTGGTACTCCTAACGGTACTCCACCGGGTACTCCACCAGGTACTGCTCCTGGTACTCCTCCTGGAACACCTGCCCATGGATGAGATTTGTCATTAAAATCACGACAAAACAGAAGTAGTGACAGATCTATATTTCTGTAATGCACATCCAAGTGTAGTGGACTATAATAAAATATGAGCGAGATGAGTGTGAGCTTGCAGGATTTGAGTTTAAGAGATATCCTGCATACGTCACTAGAAAGAAGACTGTTGATTTCCAGTTAAGACAGTGGTTCTCAAATGCTGGTCCTAGGAACCCACCACTCTACGCATTTTATATGTCTTTTTCATCTGACACATTCAGTTCAGTTCATGGAACTCTCTCCTAATGAGATGACAATCAGAATCAGTTGTTCATTAAGGAAGAAATAAAAAAGATTTGAGTTATGACATTTTGATTAAAAATCAAATCAAATTAATCATAATAAGGTCTATAACTTGCATTTAGAAAACAGATAGGGCAAATTGATCATTTCATGCCGACTTTTATTTCAATTTAGAACAGGGGTAGGCAAGGGTTTAGTGCTTAATTAGTTAATCAGGGTGTTCAGGATTATTGGAAAACAACTAACAGGTTTATTGGAGCAGGGCTGGAACTGAAGTCAACAGGAAATGATCTCTCCAGGTGCAGGGTTGGAGACCCCTGGTTTAGAGAGTTTCTGTAGTATATTGAAAGTCCTATTTGCTATAGAAATGAAAATAATTTACCGTATTTAGGTGGTTTGACCCCAGTCCCATATCCTGTGAAAATATGAAATCTGCTTTTACTTTGGCTAAAAAGCATCTATACAACTACAGATCTGAGAAAATCTATCCATCATTCTGTGACTGGCGAGAAATCACCCACTTCTTTCTGCTGGACCTGTCTGGGACCAGTTCCTCTCTACTGTCTGAACATCATGGGATCTGAACTCTGCTGGATTGAGTTCTATTGTACCTCATTTGTTTATATTTTCTGAATACCTTAGAGTGAAGGGGTGTCTCAGGGCGCATCAGTTAACTACTGGTGTGCCTCAGGGTCTGGTTTTTGGCCCCCTCCACTTCTTGATATACATAACTACACTGGCACCTATCATCCAGGTAGATTTGTTTCTTCCACTGATTTCCTCATAACATAAAGACATGCAGACATGCAGTCTTATGATCACAAAGTGACTGCATCTTAACTTGCCTCAGCATGGATTCAGCTACTCCATCTCGTTATTATACTGAGGGTAATTTAAACCAAATCCAGCTGAAGACTGAGCTTCTGGTCTTCCTGGCAAGTCCAATGCAACACCATCATTATTCATCTAGGCTCATCAACAATATAAGGTATCTTTACTACCAAGGGAAGATCAGACCCTTCCTATCTGAAGATCCTACACTTCCTACGCAGCCGTGCATTTGAAGTTCAGTGAACCAAAGAGAGAGACTGCATGTTACACCTCGTCTCACTACATGGGATGCCATTCTCTGTCTGCATCAAGTCAAGGCTCGTCTGCATAGCTACTAACTTGTATATTTCTGAGCAAGTTTAGAACACAGCAAGAATTACAGCACATCATGTTGTTGTCTCATCAGGGTTAATGTTGTAGTGTACTGGCTGAATATTTGGAAATGTAATACTTTACCTCCATATCCAGTTCCTCTTCCAACTCCACCTGGGACTCCACCAGCTCCACCCAAACCTGATGACAGCAATGACACAAGGAAATATATGTTATCATAACTTGTATATTCTGGAGTAATGGAATATAATTAAACGTTGCAGGGCATTAAAGTGCTACATGTTTTGGTAAAAGTAGTTAAGAGTGAAAATGATACATGTTCAGAAAAATTATCTGATTTCATATTTTAAACAGTCACAGACTCTTCAAAAGAGGTCCACTCTCTAACTGACAAACTACAAAAAATGCATTTGAAAATGCTAGTACACGATTATGCACCAAAATGTATTGCTAAGGAAAAGGAAGGAAAGAACGTGACGTGTGGCCAAGTATGTAATTTGTGCCCTGCATTTAACCCATCCAAGTGCACACACACAGCAGTGAGTAGTGAGTAGTGAACACACACACACACACACACACACAAACCATGAAAAAAACCACACACAGACAGACAGACAGACAGACAGACACACACACACACACACACACACACACACAAACCATGAAAAAAACCACACACACACACACACACACACACACAGCGGTCAATGCTTCGGTGTCTTGCTCAAGGGTCTCACCTCAGTCGTGGTATTAAGGGTGTTGAGAGCACTGAACATTCACTCCCCCCCACCTACAATCCCTGCCAGACCTGAGACTCAAAACCATGACCTTTGGGTTACAAGTCTGACTCTATCCATTAGGCCACAACTGCCCCTAAAAGCCATTTCCAAATCTCAAGTCTATGTAATTGCTCCTTAGGACTTGCATGTCTACCCATTTTTACTAGTCAGCCGATAAAGGTAGTCGACAAACCATCTTACACGTCTGCAGCGGAACTATAGTTTGCTTATACTGCTTCAGTTTTACTTTATTTCCACTTCATGTAATTCCTAATATCTAATTTACTGATTACAAATCACAAACCTTCCACAGAACTAAACAAATAATGCTGATCTGCACACCTGAATAGTTCAGGAGGTCAATTTGTTACACCTGAACCTAATAATCAGGGGCCGTTTTTTATTTATTATTTGAACTTACTTAGGGCTCCAGCCCCAGTTCCATTCCCCTTGAGCACAAAACAAAAAGTGGTGCCAGTACTTTCACAGCAGCAAGCTTATTTTGAGCAAAGCAATGTATTAATAAGACAAACATGCTCATGGTCATGGTTTTTCAGTCCATTGAACAGGAGCTACATTTTTAAACATTTTCAAACTGTTCAAGGAACATGTTTACAGTACAAAAATGGATTTATGTCTTCAAAGCCAAAAGTAATTTAACAGCATTTTTGATTTGGGGTTGCAACAGACTCTTCAAATATTAAATAGAAAAATGTTTGTACATGGCTAGGCAAAATCAAAAACAGTGTAAACCAGGAACAATTACTGAAGAAGAAAAAAATCCAAGCAGTCTCTAAATGAAAACACTGTTGATTACCTCAACTCAAAATCAATAATGTATTTTGTTTCTTGTTTTAATAAGCACATTTACTCACAATATAAACAGCTGTTATAGTCATTATAGCTCTGCTCATTGACAGGCATTTTTTCTTACCTATTCCAGGCACAAAACCAGTCCCACCTGGTAAACCACCACCAGCACCCAAACCTAGACAAAGAATTCATTTTATTTAGAGCAGTAAATTCAAGGTTACTAAGATCTAGCTTATATATATATATATATATATCTTGCGTATATCTATATATCTACTGTATATATAATCAATAAATACAAATACCATATTTTAGAGCCTTGGCACCAGCAGGGTATCCTTAAACACAGAAATATGAACAGTTGAGCAAAAAACAAATAAAACAAAACAACAACAACAAAACATGCTGAGGTCCATGCATTTTAATCCAAAATTTTAAAAAGAGGTTAAAAAAAAAAAAAAAAGTCTAACATGTCTAATATTTTATGCAGAATGAAACGGTGATACCTCCTGCGCCAGTTATCGGTACTCCTCCTGGAACTCCTCCGGGGACCCCCAAACCTGTTCCTCCAGGCACTCCTAAGGCCACAATAGCATAATCTTTGACTGGATAATACCCTACCAACAATCCTGTCTTCAAATACAGCTTAAAAAGTTTTTTAAATTTTTTTTATTATAATGTCAACACAAAGTTTTATTATAAAATTCCTGTGCAAATGGCAAAATAAAAAGCACAAACAATTGGATTTATCTTAGATAGCATTAACAATGCACATAAATCATAAAATAGTCAGGTCCATACCATATTTAGGAGGTTTGGCACCAGCTCCTAGCCCTGAAAACATTTATCACTATTACTAAACATCAACCCAAAATAAACTATCATCAGAAACAGAATTAGCTTAACTATCAAACAAACAACAGTTGTGAGAAATTGAGTCAATTCAACATATACAGACCTCCAGCTCCAGGAACTCCTCCGAACCCAGCAACAGAACCGTAGCCGGGGACAACACCGGCCCCTCCTGCTCCTCCTACAGACATGACATGTACAGCCAAGGAATATCAATTTATTTCTTTAGATTTTTTATAATATACAAGATGTGAGGTAAAAGTGATCTGAAAGTCCTATTTTACAATACTAACACTATCTACACTCAAAAAAAAAAGTTATTTTAAAAAGAGTTTTTTTTTTTTTTTTACCCAAATGCTGGGTTCAGCCTGTTGTTTTGTTGGATTGTTTTTAATATTTTAAATATAATATTTTAATACTTGCAATGCTGTTCTTTTTTCTACCTAACCTGAGTTGAGCATTGATGAAACAACGCAGCTGCTGAGTTACAGTCAGAGCGGGCTTTTTGTGTCCTACAGGAGAGAGTGCTTCTCAGCGCCGCCACCACCAATGTGGTGCACTCTCTCCGGGAAATAAAGGTGTGTATACATTTGATTTCATTTATAAAGTCTTTAATGTGGTGTAAATTATAGTATTTTACGCCACGCAAGGATGAGATGTCAGCTGCATCAGCAGCAGTCATTTCACGCTGGAAACACCTTTGCCTTGCATAACATAAAGGGATTTTATTCGTTATTATACTGAGGGTAATTTAATTTGATGTTAAAATAGGTTCTGCAATCTCAGTACTGTTTGTTTATGGGTAGGTTTTGGAGCAAGTCACACCAAGTGAAATGCGAGGCTGCGGTCTAAAGTTCACAGGTTTTTTTATCTCTAAAGCGCTTGTTAAACGAGTTTAAATGTATGTAATATTGTAAGCTATGCTGTATTCACCCAAATAAATTACATTTGTCTTGTATTTTGTCCATGGGTGTTCTTGCTTAATAATAAATGTTCATCTTTTGATTATTGCTGTTGCCTATAGTAATTCTGTGTGTGATTTTTAATTTCCAGCCCATTTTAAGACAGCAATAAAATATTTTTTAAACTATAGATGACTTAAATTAAACAACCCAGCATGTGTTCTGTCCAATATTTATCCAGCACTGGGTTGCCAAATAACCCAAGTTGGGTTGTTTTTAATCCAGCATTTTTTAGTGTACTACCTATCTATCCCAAGTACTCCTCTTGTACTGACTAATTTTTTGAAAGTTATACTTTCCTTATCTTACTCACTCTTTAAAAATACCACAGCAAACTATGTATTTTCATATATAATATAACATCAAAGAACATGCTAGCAAGATTAAAGCACTAGCAGCTGGCAGCACCAAGATCCTGCTTCTGTCCAGGCTCCCAGCCCACCCATGCAGTACTGAACTATACTGTACATGCTGTGTCTGAATCAAAAAGGCATGATGTACCTATAAACTATAACTGGAAGAGAATTAAAAATGGCTTAAATCACCTTTGTCTTTCCCCCTTTTTCTTGTTGAATTGGACTATCGTTTAATCTCTTAGACTTAGACAAAAAATAAAAAGAGTGCCAAATTTTTTATGTATTATAACTTTTTCTAAAAGGATGTAATTGTATTGTACGTGTATGTATAGATAATGCCATAATTTGATGTACGCAAATTTTGTAAGTTTTTTGATGTACGCTTTTGTATGTTTCTACAAGCTTTGCAATAAAAGTAACTGGAAGAGAATTGCAGGCAAAAGTGTTAAGCTGCTTTTTTTTGCTTTTTTTCTTGTTCGTCTGCACTACATTATCAAATCCCATTTACACCTGAAACGTGTGTAAAAGCTCTTACCATATTTAGGAGGCTTCACTCCACCTGGATACACTAAAAAAGGAATTTATAAAGTAATTTCTATAATTATTATTTCACGAACCTTGTCCAAAAGATTAACACTTCATTATTAGCAACATTTTAACATTATGACATGAACTGTACCCACTGTGCAAAGTTACGTCCATTGGACGTCTTTTTATGTCTTTGCACACGTTGAAAAGACGTCCACTTAGGAGCGAGAATGAACGTTTTTATGACGTCTATTTTTGACGTATTCTGTGCGTCCGATATAGACGTTCAGTGAACCTCCATACAAGGTTAAAAACTAGTTCAAATGTGGTCAGTGGACATATTTTCAACATCATTTAAGGTTAATTTAGACTTAATTTATACTGTTTCTGGACCAAATAAACACTCTCAGGATGCATTAGATTTAAACTCATGTAATTTCAATGTAATTTCCATTTGTAATTGCAAAGCAACTCACAGGCACTGTCCAAAAATCATGAAAATAAACGAATCTTCACTGAAACAGTGTTGAAGTTTATGAGATGATGAAATAACTGATGATTGAGCATAAAATCAACTGCAAATAAAAGACATTAAATCTCTGAAGAGCTCTGCAAAGAAGGATCAAACATCTCCACAAACAGCATCACCAGCTTCACTCATTAGATTGACTTTATTTCTGTCAGACATCTAGAGTCTTTTGGATGTAACTTTGCCCAGTGGGTAGGTTTAATCGATTATTATCAGATGCAATATTAATGTAGTGTAAAACTCACCTCCAGCCCCTGGTGCTGTTCCAGGAATTCCCCCAGCTCCCCCCACTACTCCACCAACTGGTACACCTTTTCAAAACATTTTAATAAAATAAGCAGTGAACCAATCTATTACTTTGAAAAATGCCCCTGGGATATTAAAATCCACTCAGTCATTTCTGAGTGACTTGATCTGGGCATCTAGTAAGTATGTATGGATAGTGGCCAATTTTGGAACCAAGACGTACCATCACAGGCAGAAGAGCTTGCATGACTAAATTGTAAAACTGATGTTTAGGGGCATGTAAATGCGAAATCAGATACTGTACATCTGAGATCTGAAGTCAAAGCACAGTGTACAGTTGTACTCATGGATATTTTGTGCGGTGGCTCCTAAGTGCCTCAAGAAGTGATTTGATTGTTTGTTCCCACTCACCTCCAGCTCCAGGGTATAGTCCTCCAACACCAGGAACAACACCAGTTCCCAAACCTAGGAGATTGAGGAAGAATCCATTAAATGTTGCTTTATAAATGTGGTCTTAGAATAAACTATGTAAATCTCTGTGAAATTCCACCACAAAGAAATGTTACCGTATTTAGCTGCTTTGGCTTGAGCGGGAGTAAGACCTTAGAAAAAGAAATGGTTTTGAGACTCCACGATCATCATAATCTTTTAATATTCTTCTAGATATTTTGTGTAGGCAGTTTTTTTTAACCTCCTGTTGCAGGATAAAATCCTCCAGCTCCTGGCACAATCCCAGCACCACCAGGAACTACTCCTGCACCTGGAGCAAGGCAGGGCCATGATCTCTCAGTTTGACATTTCCAATGCTATATGTCAGAGTTCTTTAGTCCTGCTCCTGGAGGACCACTGTAGAGTTTAGTTCCAACCCTGTCTGTATTTTTCTAGCAATCGTAAAGATATTGACTGGCTTGTTTGGGTATGTTTGATTGGGGTTGAAGCTACACTACCTGGGTTGAAACTCTGCAGGACAGTGGCCACCCAGGAGCAGAAATTAGAACCATGGTATATCTGATTAAGAAGGATGCTAAATATGGATACTTGCTTACCGTATTTAGCAGCTTTTGCCTGAGCAGGGGAGAGCGCACCAGGACCTTGACACACGGGAAAACACAAAACATTTATCAGTGGTGAATCGTTCTAATAAATGCACTGTCATGTAACACTACTGCACACAATTTTATCTCACCCCCTGCTCCTGGAAAAAGTCCACCTGCGCCTGGTACACCACCAATACCAGTAACACCAGAACCAGCACCTAGTGAAAGAAGGTTTGCTATCAGATTGAGATTATTGGTCGTCATTGTCAAAATCATCCTCTATATTTATTACTGTCACATGGAATTTATACAAATGACATGGAAATTCTGCAGCAGAGCGATGATAGCTCAGTTCATTTCCTGTATTTAACTACTTGTTACAATTATGGTAGAACCATCAGTTCTACCACAAAAGACTTCTTTGTAAGTAATCTTCCTGATTTATCTAAATTCCTCAGCATATCCAATAGCTCAGAAAATCTTGATTATGTAACAGAAACTATGGACTCTCTCTTTTCTAGCACCTTAGATATGGTTGCTCCTTTACGTAGTGATGGCCAGATGAAGCCTCATGAATCTATTCAACTTTTCAGCCAAGTGGTTCACAAAAGGGTTAATTTCTGGAGGCTTCATTTGCTCACAATACCACCTGGTGGCCAAAGAGTGTAAAACAAGCAGATATATCACAGACAGAGACGGACAATCCAGGGGTCAGAAAGTAAAAGTCCTGCCATATGTTTATTCCACCCATGAACTCAGCAGCTGATTTCACCAGAGGAGGAACCAAGACATTCCTTTCAAGTCACAAACAAGTCTTCAAGTCATAACCCAAGTCCTCAAAGAGTTAAAGTTAATGAGATAACAACATGACTAATTATTGAGCATTAGTGATGAACACCTGCTGTTATTGAGAATCACAGAGGATCAGATTGTGATGTTTTATTGGTTGAAATGATGTCACCATCACAGAGATCAGTGTTTTCTTTAGTTGGGCTCTTCACCCTTGACTCCAGTGTTAGATTTCTCTCTGAAGCAGTGCATGTGATGTTGTACAGCAGAGAGATCAGTACTGTGGATTGAGCAGCTATTAGCTATTTTCATATGATGAGCTAATCATCAGATGCTGACCTGTTTACATCCAAAATAACTTTTTTTTAAGTTCATTTATAAGTTCAGGTATTTAATAACCAACCACGGGAAACTGCAGCATACAATAAAAGTGCTGCTCTAATAGTTACAGTGAATGAATTTTAAATCTATGTAATGTAGGGCTGTCGCGATTCACCGATTTGTCGCGACTAGTCGATTTTTTAAAATCGTCGGCTTCATTTTGCTCGAGTCGACTAACCGCAAAACTACCGGAAGTGCCGCATTTCACAGACGAGAATCCATAAAACATGTTAAAATATAATATTAAATATAAATATAAATAAAAAGGAGTTTAATATAAAATATAAAATATTAAACTCCTTTAAAAATCATAATTAAGCATAATTGAGAATTCACAAACGCTATGATTTAATGAAATAATTATATGCGATGCAGTTCTAACACAGTATATGCTCTTTAATTATTTCCATGCGTGTAGTTAAGCACGTGCGTCTCACAGCGGCTCCAGTAGCTCCACAGAAACTGTTATCATTTACATGTGGAGCGTTTCAAACTCATCTCTGCATGCTGTTGTGAGTTTGGGTTTATTATAACCTCATCTGGGAACGCAAGGTGTGACATTTCATCAGATTTGTAAGGTAAATCATTTATAAATCTACACAAACACGGGAGAATACATCGAGATTTCAAAATAAAAGCTCAACCCTCACTCTGAGTTACACGGTTTGATGTCCACATATTCATTTAATTACAGCAGTTATAGCATTTCTGTCCTAAAGACATGTACAGATATTAAAGATTAAGTGTACGTTTGAATTAAATGGTGCTTGGTCAATATTAAACAGTAATGTGGCCGTCGGCACCCCTGCAGGTCTTTGTTGTGATGCGTAATCTACATTAGCTCTATTGTTTATAATACATTATGTATTTTAACAGTTTTGTTCAATAAAACCATATGATTTCTTGCTTTTGATACTTTATTTATTATTACATCATTGCTATTATATATGTACTTTAAGTCATTTTAAAAGCTATTGTTCACTTAAATCCATTTTTATTACTACAAAAAAAATATATATTATAATTATAGGGCCCTATGAAATCAGTTTTATTTCCAAATTAATTTTTTAAAATTTTATTAATCAAAAAGCCTGTCTAATTAATTGAGTTTTACAGTGTTATCTGTACCAAATTCTGTTTTCCATTATTTTCTGGATTCCATTTTAATTGTTCCATTAAATTTTAATAATAAAAAGCATCTCCAATTAATTGATTTTATATTTTAAAAAAGTGTTTTTTCAGAAATACTGCACATTTACATTTTTCACCTAAATAAGTTCTGGTAAATAATATTTCTGGTAAATACTCGTTTAAAAAGTGTTTTTTGATGATAGTGTTATTATTATTAGACTAGAACAGGTGGATATGATGTCATTCTCACACTATAATACTGAACTGATTTCAGTGATCTGGACTAACAGATGGACACTTGCTTCTTGCACTCTATGTTGTACTTCACTTTTGCTTTAAAGGATTTCACAGAAATTTGGATTTTATTTGATTTAATAAAATATTTTTAGATTAATCGAAAACTTAGTCGATAGATTCATCTAAATAAAAATAGTCGTTAAGCAGCCTTAATGTAATGCATATAAATATTTAAACTCCAATGCTATTTAGACACACACAATCATCAAGACCAAGCATGCAACAAAAATATTGCTCTATTAGTTATAATTCATTTTAAATCTACTATATATAATGCCAGAGGCGGACAATCCATGGGTCAGAAAGTAAAAGTCCTGCCATATGTTTATTCCACCCATGAACTCAGTTGATTTCACCAGAGGAGGAACCAAGTCATTCCTTTCAAGTCACAAGCAAGTCTCAAGTCAAATCCCAAGTCCTCAAAGAGTTAAAGTTAATGAGATAATTAAGTGACTAATTAAATGATGATTTGAGCATTAGTGATGAACACCTGCTTTTATTGAGAATTACAGAGGATCAGATGTTGATGTTTTATTGGTTAAAATGACGCCACCATCATGGAGATCAGCGTTTGCTTTAGTTGGGCTCTTCACTCCTGTGTTAGGTCTCTCTATGTAACAATGCATGTGGTGTTATAAAGTAGATAGTTCGATGTTGTGCAGTGACCAGCTATGCTTTTGTCGTTGGCCCGATTGCATTGAAAATAACTTTTATTTTTCCATTTCTGGGTTTAGGTTTTGAATAATCAACCCCGTGAAACTACAGCATACAAGGAGAGTGTGGTTCTAACAGTTATAATGAATTAATTTTAAATCTAATGTATGTAATGCATATAAATATTTGAACTCTTGCGCTTTTTAGACACACACAGACATCAAGAACCAGTATATGAATCTCAACAATGGTGATAATCAACAAAATTCTTCATGTTGCAATGCATGCTGAGTAGCACCATAGTAAAAACTCCTATCATGCACTGCAGAATGAATAATTATTGTCACCACTGTTGAGGATCGTATGATAAGTGTTCATGTCTAAAAGCCTGAGCTGATACAGTTTTACAATTTTGCAATTACACAAAAGCAAATTGCTTTGAGTTGCTAAAAGGATGAAGAGCCCAACTAAAACAAACACCGATCTCCATGATGATAACTTCATTGTAACCAATAAAACATCAACATCTGATTCTTTGTAATTTTCAACGACAGCAGGTGTTCATCACTAAAGTACAATCATCATTTAATTAGTCACATAATTATATCATTAACTTTAACTCTTTGAGGACTTGGGATTTGACTCGAGACTCGTTTGGGACTTGAAAGGAATGTCTTGGTTCCTCTTCTGGTTAAATCAGCTGCTGAGTTCATGGGTGGAACAAAAATATGGCAGGACTTTTACTTTCTGACCCCTGGATTGTCCGTCTCTGGAGTTAAGATACATAAATGATTTTAGTTGTGTTAAAGTATCATTATATAATCTAGGAACAGGATTTCCACTTCCCACCATGCTTTGCACGGGTATGCATAAGGAGAGTAAATGTTCAAATTAAATGTTATTTTATACATCTTTTCTCAAGATGATACAATGGGGGGATACATATTAATGTTTATTTCTCTTTTATGTTTGTATTTAAGAGAGTTTCTGTTATGCTAGTGTTTTGGGGGGTTACCATTGTAGTGAAGTGTAGAGCATGTGCTTGGGTTGAGGACCTGCTAACAAGAATTAATGTTGTTTTAATTAAAAATAAAAATAAACTATTTTCGGCATGTCATGGCTGTAACAACCATCGTCTGGCTAACTCCTAACAATAAGAACTATATTTAGCGTGTTTAGTATGTCTTATAAATAGCAGCTGCATCAAAAAATATTTTACCTTGAAATAAATCAATTCATTTATGGACAGTGGTTCCACATAATTGAAACGTTATTTTTACTCAAATACTATAGTTAGGGTGAACTTACTTGAAGTTATTTGGACATGGTTGTTTAACTTTACTCAATTCAGTGTAGTTCATCATACATTATGTGTTTGAGTAGAGATAACATGTTTCTGTTGTGTGGAACCAGTGTCCATAATTGAATTAAGTTAGTTTAAAGTGTCTTTTTTTGAGTGCAATCTCTATTGTTAAAAGGGCTATATAAATAAAGATGACTTGACTATTTAATACAATCAGCAAGCCTGAATTGCCCATCAGTCAGTTATGAGCCTCATAATAAAACATAATCAGTCCGTGTACTCACCATATTTAGCTGCTTTAGCTTGCGCTGGGGTAAGAACACCTGCACCTGCTCAGAGAGGACAGATCCAAATTTTGCTTCAAATTTAGGAAAAAGAAAACATCAATAATATCACAGACCATTGAATGCCACATCTCATGCCCCATGTGCATTGACCTCAAACCTATTGCAACATGTCTTTGCATGCAATGTTTGATTGATCTGGTAGTTTCTAAGTTCCTATACATTCTAAAAGGGAGCACACATACTGTATGGATAAAATGTATACTTGAATTCACTCATTTTTTTTTTATACAAGTGTCAGCAGAATGAGTGATTGTAGGAAAAATTTAAGTTGGATTTAGATTTAGAAGCTTTTAACAAACAACATAAAGTGTGTTCTCTATCGTATCAAGACTATCTCTCCACCAGAATACATACATATGGGGAACTATGACGCCACACGTGGCATGTGATGTGGATTATCTGTAAAACATTAATTATGCCCATGTGCAGATCTTACCCACCTGTGTATATAAGGGTTGATCATAGCGCATTACTTCATCTTTTGATTCCACACGTTACGGTGCATGTGGCTAGTAATTGCTGGTAATCTTATCGTATTTTCTACATTTCGATTTATTCAGTGTTTGTTTACCTGACTGATTTCTGTTGTTGCAGGCACCAGTGTGAAACCTCCGATCCATCAAGGATAAAAAGAGCTTGTTTGTTGCACATCTTTTGGAGGATGGTCGCTTGTATATTCATCCATCCCACAGCTATACCGCATCACACTATTAATGAGGTGTTAACGTGGTCACGAGCTGTAGTTCCGTATTGCGTCTAGTGTTCTAGATCGCTAATGCGGACGACTTTAGGTGGGTGTTAAGTCATCTTCTGCATGCAGCATTGTTAAGAACATCAGAAGCACGATACCGTATTGCACGGCTTGTGCTAACGCGATTTTCCACAGACATCCTGAAGTACAGCAAAAGATAATTCAGTGCTGTGTGTTTGTTTGGGTGCGCTTGCTCGCGGCCTCTCCCTGGAGCACGTACTACAACACCATCTATCTGTGTGGCAGCAGCAGCATTGAGTTAAGTGACAATAGTCAGTGGCCACTTATTTAGAACATGTCTAAAACAAGTGGGCATACCTGTGTTCAATGCCAGGTCTCTATACCACCACAAGATGGTCATGACTCCTGTATATCATGTATTTGTATAGAGCATGCCTGGAAAGGCTGTGAGCAGCCAGAAGATTGCATGAATTGCTTTATTCTCCCAGCTCTTGCAAGGGAGGCACGTTAGCAGATTTTTTAAGTGCAAACGTACCAGTTCTTCCACCAGCACTCCTCTGCCAAAGCGTGCTAGAGATTCTTTCTTTTATGAGACTGTGTCTGAACATAGTGTTGATCAGCTAGGGGATGAAGAAGATGAGTCAGAGGATCTGGCCCCTCAGTCACATGACCCTAATCCACTGAGACCTCTGATGGAGAGGGCAGTTGAAGCTTTAAATATTCCGCTGGTCTCTGAAGCACCGACTGCTCCATCTCGATTTGATGAGGCCAGTGTCTCCTAAAACAGCTTGCCTGGCTAACACAGGCTATTCTTCAGCTGTATCTTAACCATCTGCTGCAGATGGTTAAGAAACATGGTTAACCTTCAGCTACCTTCTCTGGACTCAAAGATTCATTGAGGCCTCTCAATGAATCTTTGAGTCCAGAGAAGGTAGCTGAATTACAGCTTATTTCTTCTACCTTGTTGAGGGTGTCAAAAGGATAAGCAACCTCAGTAGGAAGGTTGACAGCTCGGTTGTGGACGGCAAGACGGCATCTGTGGCTCTCTCAGTCCAGACTGCCCCCAGCGGATTGCACATCTTTGCTAGGTCTTCCTGTGGTACCTTCAGCAATGTTTGGACCTGGTGCTGTCGAGGTGCTGCAGCAAGCTCGTGATGCTCGAGCTTGTGCGCGAGAGATGAGGGGATTTCTCCACAATTTCGGGCAAATTCCAGCAGCTGCTGAGAAAAACTGGTCAAGATATTGTCATGCTTGTAATGAAGGCCAAAATCATCTGGAAGGTGAGATGCTGTAGAGGCAAGAGATATGAGATTTCAGATGGACAGCACTAGATGATACCAGGGTCGTAGGCAACCTAGACATAAGATGCAGTCAACAGCTGCTCTCCGTAAACGGCCAGAGGATGAGCCTCCTTCTCCTTCCTGAGGATTCCCAGAACCCACTGTGCTTCCTCCTTCCTTCCGCCCATGTAGCAGCCTGGAAAGTCATCACAAACAATCCTTGGGTCATCACAACAATGAATCAGGGCTATCGGATTCAGTTCATAACCAGACCTCCTCTTTCAAGAGTTGTGACAATGTCCTCAATGTCCAGTCATTCGGAAGAACAAGCCTTGTTAGAGGAAATCAAAACCCTTTTGGAGAAAGAAGCCATACAGGAATTAACATTGAACGAAGCAGAGACCGGGTTATGCTTTCGCTACTTTTTAGTGCCAAGGAAAAATGGCACTTTTCGACCCATCTTGGACCTTAGAGGTCTGAACAAGTTTTTAAAACCTCCAAGATTCAAGATCTTAACTATTCCAAGTGAAACAGGCTGTACGTCAGGGGGACTGGTTCGCATACATAGACCTGAAAGTTGCCTACTTCCAGATTCCAGTCTGGGAGGGACACAGGTATTTTTTTTGTTTCGCGTTCAATGGCAGGGTGTTTCAGTTCCACGTCTTACCCTTTGGCCTGTCTCTTGCTCCCCGCACCTTCACACGATGCATGGACGCAGCACTAGCTTCTCTCCGACATCAAGGTGTGAGAATACTGAATTATTTGGAACGATTGGCTGGTGTGTGCACAGTCAGAGGAGATGTGTCGGCAGCATGCAGAGCTGGTCATCAATCGCATTCAGTCCTTAGGACTCCAACTGAACAGGAAGAAAAGTCAGCTCATTCCTTCTCAGACAGCCCAGTTTCTGGGGATGAACCTGGACTCTCTGAGCATGAAAATTTATTTGATGATAGAGCGCCATCAGGCTCTTGTGGACTGTCTCTCCATTTTTCGGACCGGCCAGAAAGTTCAATTGAGGACCTGCCTCAGGCTACTAGGTCTCATGGCTGTCCCTCTGGGGCTCCTTTTTATGTGTCCAGTACAGAGGTGTTTACTAAGGTCTGGCTACTGTCAACAGACAGATTTGATGTGCGAGATACCTGTCACAAGAGGATTTCTGAGAGCCCTCCCCTGGTGGAACGAGCCAACCAATACAATGAAAGGTTCTCGGCTGGGACCTGTTCTGCGGAGTCAACTGATCTCAACAGACACCTCCATGAGAGGTTGGGGAGCGGTGCTCAGTGGTACATGGGTCAGAGGCCTTTTGGGAACCACCCTGGACGTCTCAGCATATCAATGTGTTGGAATTGAGGGCCATTCATTTAGCTCTGGGCTACTTCCTACCTGACCTGGTAGACTGTCACGTCCTAGTGAGGACAGAGAACATGGTAGCAGCATCATACGTGAACAGACAGGGGGGACTGACATCCCCTCTACGCTGCAAGGTGGCTCACAACCTTCTCACTTGGGCACAACCTCATATCCTCTCACTGAAGGCAGTGCATCTTCCAGGATTGCAGAATCAAGCAGCCGATATGCTGTCAAGAGGGGGTCCTTGGCCAGGAGAGTGGCGTCTCCACCCAGATGTGGTGAAGATCATCTGGGATCATTTTGGGATGGCAGGTGTAGATCTTTTTGCCTCTTGAGAGTCAACTCATTGCCCTCTCTTTTTCTCACTAGAGAAGAGGCAGACACCTCTGGGGTACGATGCATTGGTACAAGAGTGGTTGTGCCAGTGCTTTTCCTCACTTCAGACTACTTCCTCCTTTACTGCAGAGGATACAGACAGAGTTAGTGGAAGTGATCCTTGTTGCTCCATTGTGGCCCCACATGCCCTGGTTCTCAGACATTTACCCTCTCCTGGTAGGCCCTCCCTTGGAGCATCCATACAGACAAGATCTTCTGTCACAGGTTCAGGGAACACTGCTCCACCTATTTCCTCAGGGACTGAAGCTGTGGGCTTGGCCCCTGAGAGGGCCCAGCTGTTAGCTATGGGACTCTCAGAGCCTGTAGTGCACACTTTGCAAAGTGCCAGGGCACCATCAACAAGGACATTATATTCTTATAGATGGCGTGTATTTTCTTCCTGGTGTACTTCTCGTCATTTTGACCCAATGACATGTTCAACTCCTGACATTCTGGATTTTCTGCAGGAACGTTTGGATTCAGGAAAATCACCTACTACTCTTAGAAGAGTCATTGCTGCTATTTCAAGGGAGTAGATTGAGTCTTTCTCCTCGTGATGGCAGGCTGTTAGGCCAGTTTCTTAAAGGTGCTCAACGCCTTAAGGCGCAAAGGTCTGAATCATTGCCTCCATGGGATTTGGATACTGTTCTCAGAGCTCTTGTTTTGGTTCCATTTGAACCCCTGGATTCAGTGGACTTGAAGTGGCTGTCAATGAAAACTGCATTCCTAATAGCTATCACTTCAGCTAAAAGGATTAGTGAGCTGCACGTCTTGTCAGTCCATGCAGACTGCTGTAGATTTCTACCAGATGATGGAGGGGTTATACTCCGCCCTAATCCAGCCTTTTTGCCAAAGATCTTGTCCCCTCTCCATTTAAAGCAAGTGACTGAACTGCATTCTTTCCAAGGAGTTGTTCAAGATGAAGGGACTTTATCCTTGCTTTGCCCTGTGAGAACACCATGAACTTACATTAGGCACACAAGTCAAATCAGAAGTACAGACCAATTGTTTGTCTGCTTTAAGATGGAAAAGCTTGGTCAACCTCTGTCAAAGGCAAGACTTTCTCATTGGATAGTTGATACAATACGGCAGGCATATAATGGAGCTGGATTGCCTGCTCCCTCCCAACTTCATGCACACTCTATACGCAGTGTGTCCACTTCATGGGCTCTGTTTAGGAGGGCATCCATGGGTGATATTTATGCAGTTTTAAATTTGGGTATGCATGTTCTCAGTGATCTGTTCAATACTCTTGATTGTTTTCCACATAAATATATGTTGGTGTACAAATTGATTTAATAAAGTTATGCACCTCCTCTTCCCGACGTGTCTTACAGTCCCCATATGTATGTATTCTGGTGGAGAGATAGTCTCGATACTATAGAGAATGTGGGGTTACATTGTAACCTTGGTTCTCTGAGTGAGAGACTATCTCTCCACTGCACTGTCGCTCAGAGACGCGTTCATTTAGAGGAAGTAATGCGCTATGATCATCCCTTATATACACAGATGGGTATGATCTGCGCATGAGCATAATTAATAAGCCCTTTCACACATACAGACTTCACTGAAAAATTAAAAAAATGAAAGCATCAACAAAAACACTGATCGTGTTTACCCCTCCATGTTTACAAACACAACACCGGGAGGCGCAGCCGTTTAGAGGTCATTTCCATTTTATGATGTCAAAGAATTTACCGGTAATTTAAAACCGATGTGTGAATGGTGCTTTACCGTAAAAAAGATGGAATGCCGCTGCCTGTGTGAACAGCGCAGTTTTGAATTTACCGGTAAAGTCATTCTGGTAATTTTACGGCAATTTACTGGTATTACTGTGTGAAAGGGGCTATTGTCTGATTGCAGCTCCTAAACCATTCTTTAGCAAAATGATTTTTCACCTCCTGCCCCTGGGTAAACTCCACCAGCACCACCTGCTCCAACACCACCTAAACCAGCTCCAACACCCAAGAAAATATGTAAATACTAAACTAGCCGCTTGAGTAAATGACTTATATTTCAATATGGACAATTGCTTTAATATAAAAATGTAAATTGTGGTTTTAGGTGATTTCAAAGTAAAATGCATCCTTACCTCCTACACCAGGGTAAAGTCCACCAGCACCACCCGGAAAAGCTCCGGCCCCACCTAAACCAGCTCCAGTACCTGAAAAAATTGGTGTAAACAGTGAACTTCTAATATTAGCTCTTGTAAAAAAAACAAAAAACAAACACAATTACACACAAACAACTGAAGCACAATGTTAATTTCTTCGTTCTGTGGATAAAGCATGTGGTTTTTATAATCATTGAATTAATTATTATTACCATATTTAGCAGCTTTGGCCTGTGCAGCAGAGATCCCTAAAGTCCCCACACCTATGTACAGAGACAGCAGATCAGCTACTGGTCATGCATTTGCAGTGCATGTATGTGCGTGCTGTTTGCAGCCATGGAAAATGACAGTCATTTCACTATCTTTGCAACTCTTCTAGGGTGAATCTCATGAAGTCAAGAGCATGTGTGGGTTTTATTTCACCACACAATCTGACTATATACATACAAAATTATATTTTTGCATTAACATTGGGGGCATTTTGTATTGGGACATTATTTTTGTGAGAATTAATTAAAGATATATAGACTATATCCCATTTATCCCATTACATACACACGCACACACACACATTATATATAAAAAAAATTAATATACATATATATATATATATATATATATATATATATATATTATTGAGCTAAAATATGACATGCTCTTTAGAGGCTGTTTTAGATTCACCTCTAGTGTAAAATTATAATAAAATAGCCTAAAATATCCTGTAAAGAACACATTGTTTTTTAGCTCATATGGTGGCTCTGACATAACACACCAGTCCCTGTTGGATAACCGGGCTTGGAGCCAGCTCCTCCTTTCCCACCAGGGAGTCCAGCACCTCCACCAAAACCACCATAACCTTTGGCATAGCAGGTAAGAATCAGGACACAAGCTCATACACATCACACACAAGGTATTCAGGACATGCATGTGATTGAGGTTGCCACTGTAGCCTACCGTATGGAAGTTTACCACCAGTGTATGGTAACCCAGCACCTGTTAGGACAAGTCATTACATAAGACTTATCAAGATATACTAAAAATATACCAAAAATGCTGTCAAATGTGTTGTATCCTGTATATATTATAGCTATTCACAACAGTAGAGTTTGGCGAGAACTGCAGTAACACATGACCAGTATATGAACAAAGAGCACATACAGATTAAATGCTACAGATAAAACAGCAAAATATTAGATGATAATGAAGCCTCTGAATGATTTCCGTTGACGTACGAGCTCACTTTCACATAAACTGTAAAGTGTTAAACCGTTGAAGTTGACCACACATTTGTATCAACATTGTATCCTGTTTTTATCAGAACAAATATGCAAGTTTGGAAAAGCTCTCTTCCACTAGAGGCTCACATATTAATACCGCAATCAATTTCTCCTAATTCCACTGGATTTATTCCTAGTCCATGATTAAGGTTGATAACGTGCCGATAAGAGAGACATGAAAATATGTACTTAGTTTCAAGCTTCAAACAGAAACATTTATGAAAATATTTTCAGTTGTGACTATGAAAACTATGACTATGAACTTTGTCAAGTGAGATATCACTTTCCAGAGTGCTCAAAACAAATTAATTGAGCCCTTCAACTGCTGAACCTCCGTGTAGAAGAAATCACACAATGTTTCGGTGCACCGGAGTGCAATCTACCACATAAATGGATGACTAGCGATCCAAGTCTAAACACTGATCCAATATAGCTGGGTTTCATATGGAGCGTTTGATGAAAGACATTCTTACTTTCTTAATTCTATCAACCTCATATTGTATTGCTTAATAGCTGTAAAACCACAAATGCAATCAGTTGGCAAATGCTTCTTTTCAAGGCGTGGCAGAGCTGGGCTGAGCACGATTTGTGCAGTCTGATCAAAAGAATCAAATGTTCCACCTGGGGCTTTGGGAGATTTGAGAGGGTATCCGTGGAATACTCCTTGTTGCAGTGGTCCATATCCATGCCCACCTACAGCAAAAGGATCATTTGTTTGAATGTCAACAGACAATGTAAACTTTTTGAACACAGGTGTTGTTCAGATTTGCAGATCCACACTATCCAGATATCATTATTAATATTCTGTTTAAATGGTTGCTGTATGCTCATGTACTAACCACCACCTGGTACCAGACCCTGTCCTCCACCCGCAGCTATAGGAAAGATTCAGTCAGTCAGATATAGTAGAGTTTATTTCACCGCAATGACTCATGTCATTTTCATTGAGAGTTTACCTGATTTAGGTTTGAGTCCAGTTCCTGTGGCTACACCAGGAAGAACACCCCGCCCATTGAAGCCTGTAATCATTTAAATCCAAGTGATCAAGACTAAATGAAGGCCATGTGTGCAATTTTAATTTGGTGTTTTATCCAAATTACTGATTAGTAGGCCTGCACTAAATCTGTGAGCACAGAAAGCCCCACAGATGTTTGGAGAAATCATTCAAGTTCTACACATTTCTTTGTTCATGAGATGTCTTGGTTAATTTGATAACGGCACAAATGTATTCTATGCACGTATGCACAATATACATTTCATGTGTAATTTCTGCCTGTTTCTATGCTGGCATTAGAGTCTTCTACGGTGTGCTTTCTCCTTTAGGTCAACTGCTGTTATGAAGCAGTCAATCTTGCTGAGCAAGTCAAAGAAATTAAAGTTAGGTTCAACAGTCTTTAGCTAGCTACCTGAATAATCCATTACACACTGTGAAAGTAACTCTGTCGCCCCCTTGAGTGTGCCAAGAATTTGTATGTTGGCATTCTTGCATATAATATGTTTCTAGCCTAAGCAAATACTCCAGAGTGCAATCTTGACGATTGGGGCAGGGTGGCACGTGTCACTCTGCCCACCCCCATTTCCATTGGTTTATAACACGGCAAACCTTATTTGTGTAGACCCGAGCATGCACATTCCTTTGTGTACGATTTTGTAATTGATTTGGCCATATTACAGAAATATTATGTGCTAACTCTAGAATCATAGGCCTATCTTGATTATTATCTGTTTAGTAACCATGGTAATTTTAGTCAGATGAAGTCATTGTTTACAACTCTTGTTCTGTGCACCTCCGGGTTCTTCAGGTTATAGTGCTTCATTCATATTTCTTTGAGGATCGGCAGGCCGCGGATCGGCACTAAATTAGGATTTTATACACAAATGATGATAATTTACTGTATTTTAGACATGGACAAACACGAACATAAGTGGCTGACGTTTTAAAGCACAACCGTTTTTGTTGTTGTTTTGTTGTTCTTTAAAGAGATGAGTTATAGCCTACGTTGCAAACTTGTAGGTTATAAAGTGCTAATAAAATGTTTTCATGGCAAACTCAATGTTTCCTTGTTTATATCTTAATAAAATATTTGAGTCTATTGATTCTGTTACAGTTTTTAAAGGTTCCTATAGTAAATAAGTGTCCGTGACATCAGATATTAAAAAATCAATTTATATATCCACACACTCACTGTGTGCGTGTTCTAATCTGTGTACAGGATTAATTTAGATTCAGTTATTAACATTCGATTATTGTAGCCATATAGACGATCCAATATTAAATCAAAATCTGTAAATCTGTGCAATAGGTACGTGAGCACTTTTAATGAGTAAACGAGACCTTCTCTGTGATTAATATTTTTTTATTTATTAAAGACTAGAATCACTAGGCTACTAAAAATCTAAAATCAGTATAGGCCTAATATAGTACAGTGATTCCTGGTTATTTTTTAAAGGATTGAGCCACAAAACCAGTAATTTAATTTGTGCATATATATAAAAGTATAAATAGAAATGTTGCAGAGAAAATATATGAACATTTATTGCTTAAATATGCACTAAAGCACATTAATAACAATATTTGCTGTAGGTCAGATTTAATAACAGCTGTTTTAGTAAACAAAAACATTTCAAATAGGCCCATATGCAAAACAAATAAAAAATAAAAAATGTTTCAGCAAGGTTTTTATTCCCATTATCCACATATAAAACCCCAGTTCACGCTGATGGGCTATTTGGTATTATTGTCTTATTTGTCACCACAGTTTTTCTTTAAAATAAAATCAGTTGCAGGTTTGTCCTATGTCTTACTGAACTACAGTGAAATATCATCATAAGTTTTTGCTTATCCACCAATCCTAAAATAAAGAATATGGCTACATATAAACATACATTATAAAAAACAGCTAGATCTCAAACAGTGGATCATTTTTATCAACATCATCCAGCTAAAACCGCCCATTGTTAAAGTATGTCTGCTTCGTGTAATGTGAAAAGTGCAATAATGTCTGACCTCATTTAACGTGCTACAGCATAGGTAGGACTATATCATGGCCACGAATTAAGAATTTGTTCCACAGACTTAATTCGTGAGCTGCACATATTAGCTCTGTACTGTCCGAAGTACTCGGAGATGCCGCCACCAAGCATTTGACAGGAACTTAATCTTAACTAATTAGTCATACGTAAAAAAAAAAACACATTTCCTAATTGATTCTAACTGAAATCACTGTTGTTAGCACTTATATTATATTTCTGTAGTACAGCCAAACAGCGTAGATCATTCATAAAAACATATATAAAAGAATGCTCATGCGCAAACATCTACACCAATAAGCTCTGCTTTATTATAAACCAATGAAATTGGGGATGGGCGGAGTGACACGTGATCGTCCAGGGTGCACTCTGGGGCTACTCAGCCTAAGCGTGTAGCATCCTCAGCTCAATTGAACATATTTTGCCCTGTGTAGATCCATTTCACAGAATTCAGCATATGTTCCCCACAATCCTCACCATAAATGTGGAAAACTTTCACAGAGTCCTTGTGGGACTGGTGGTCATATTGCAGTACACAAACAGAGGAAAATTAACAAACCTTGTCCAGGAACAAGTCCTCCTTGATACGGTCCAGGCACTCCCACTCCTGCAGAAAAACAAGATCAAAAAGTTGATCTATAATCATGCTTATTTCCACGTATACATACAACTTCAAACCCCACACTCACCCGGCACTGGAGCTTTTCCGGGCTTTGCGGCTTTTCCCCCAGGTCCAACCCCACCAGGGCCCAGTCCTTGTACACCGGTCTGAGGAAGGACAAGGCCTAACATACAATTGAAAGGTCAGAATACCTTTGACCAGACTATCACTGCTGGCTAATCACTCGAATGTACTCATGCCAGTATTTGCTAAATATACATTCACTGCACCTGGGAGGACAGAACCAGGACCAGTTCCTCCTGCACCTGGCCCTGAATGAACACAAACACACATTCAGTCAGATCACTAAACACATTGGGTGCAAATCTGGCCTGCAGATATTCCTTACGCTCCCTTAGTAATTTAATTTGCCTCACTTGCTCTGCCCCTCTGACATGAAACAAGTCATCTTATCTGATTTCAGTGCCTGGAAGCTGATGTTTCAGGCTGTTCATTTATTTGTTTAACCCTTTTCCAACTGATATCAAACACAGAACAACAGATATTGCATGCTGCTTTTAGATTTTGCCAAGGACATGCTGAAGTAATGGGCATGAACACCACCAGCGGGGTCCCAGAGGGGACACGTTTGTTGATTTGGCTCATGATCTAAGGCTCCTTAATTCAACTTCAAGCCAGCTGGATTACCAGGAAAAGAGTCATAGCCGTGTGAACACCAACAGAGTAAATTATTTGTAAAAGGTGTTAAAAAGGGACCTGTATGTTTTTATTGTATGAATGTTTCCTCTGAAAATGAGGTCAGATCCCCTCCTACTTTTTCCATTTCGATTCTTCTCAAAAGACGTTTAATTCACAGTGTGTTTGTACAACAGAAACAATGGACTCTGAAAGATGTATATTACCTCCTTTACCAGGCTTTCCACCAGCACCTGAAGCAAGAGAATCAGACTTAGAAGAGAGCTGTGTAGTTTTTGTTACTTAGCCACAAAGACAATCCAAATCATTAAAAGGCTTGTTGAATGAATGGCACCTCCAGGTAGACCTCCTCCAAGCAGACCTCCTCCAGGTAGCCCAGCACCTAAAGAGAAGGTCTAATGGTTATATGTAATTACTTGACTGCACTTTAACCACTGCTGACTATTCACTGGATGATGAGCACCTGGTTTAGCCGGTTTCAGACCTCCAGCCACTGGGTAAAATCTTCCAGCACCACCGTATGCACCATAAGCCCCATAACCACCTACAATAGAAGAGACATACAGCAACAAATTCAGGAAACCTGTATGCAAGGCATGGACATTTATTGGCATTAAAAGTGTCAGCAATTTTAACATGGTTAACTTGAGGATATTGAGGACAATGTATCATTTTCATTGAAGGAATGTTCTGGGTTCAGTACAACTCAATCAGCAGCATTTGTTGCTTTTCAACTTTTTGGTCACACTTTATTTCAATACCCTGCTTTAGCATTCTACTTACTCTTAGTAACTTTACAACTACATGTCAACTAGCAGTTATTAGATTATTAGTAGACCGTCTGCTTAATATCTGCTGATTTCACCAACAGACTATAAGTCACTTTGCAACTGTGTCAACTTATTCTACTAAACCTTACAAAAAGTAGAGAGAAGACAATGAAATTATAGGAAGCAGCATGGAGGCTAGATCTGTTTTGCAAATAGGCCTACAGTGACTATTGTGACCATGAGTATGCCTCTCTAGAGCATTTGAATTCATGACTCTGGATAGTGGAATACCAAGTTAGGAGTGATATCTAATAGGAAGGATGTCACATATGAATCATTATGAATTATGAAGATGATCTGCCCCCATCTGCATCTGGCTTGGACTGTAAATGCTATGGAGTGATTTAGCAATGAGACTGGGAGGAGCTGGATGGGAAAGAATGAAGAGAGAGAACAAAATACAATAAATTTGATGAAAAGTGAGGGCTCAGAGTCTACAGTGGATATTTTTGGCTAAGTAAATGAGGAGTTAGCTTGATTGAAAATTATTGCTACATTGTGTCCTCCTTCAACACAGAAACCCTAAACAAATGAGGTCATGAAGTTTGCATCCGTATTTCATGGTAGAGGGAGGAATACAGGAATGGAAAGGATGTGCAGTAAAATGATTTGCTAATGAGTCTTTCTTTTGCCTTGTTGTCATTATAAATCTGAGAGTAGCTTTAAAAGCCTCTAAATTCTGGTGTTCGAACTTCTGACACAAGAGAAAGAGATGAACATTTTATAGTGCCTGATGGCAAAAGGAGGCTACACACTCGTGCTTTCCAAGCATAGTTTGCTGAGGGTCACAGACAACAGATAATTGGAAAAAATCCACATTGCTCTGCAGAGCTGAGGATGTAACCATATTTTGGCCTGTTATGGAATATTAAACAGCTTGTCTACATTTGGCTCTAACCTTTTGGATCAGTTAAATGTATAGAATAGGCTAAAGAAAGGTCTCCACTAATCTCAGCCTCAAGCAACATACTCACAGACAATGTCAACAGACTGAAATCATCAGTTCCAATGTGACTAAGAACTACACTAAAATAAAGTGGATGTTTTAGCTGGAAAAGAAGCTTTGTCTTGAGCATCTGGTGTGACCCCCTTGATCATTAAAACTAGCAAACAAACATTTCTAGTAACTGCGGATCAGTCCTGCACATCAGCTTAAGTGAATTTGACTTGGCCATCCGGAAACATTTAATTTCTTCTGCTTTAACATTTCAGTGGTAGACATACTTGAGTGTGTTTATGGACACCCTGAAGACATTCTTTGGAAAACTTTCTGATATAACACAGAACACATAATTTCATCAATGATGGCAAGCTGTCCTGGTCTAAAGACAGCAAATCAGCCCCAAAACATCATACTGCCCCAGCTGTGTTTCACCACTGGGATGGGGTGAATGCAGAGGTTTGTTGTAACCAAATGTAAGGGTTCTAATTTACAAACAAAGTTCTGTCTACTCATTGGTCCACAATATGTTCTCTCTCATTCACATGGTCTTAGGCACATTTGAGGTCGCTAGAACTGTTCTTCTTGTAGAGCTGTGGCCTCCTCTATGCTGTCCTGCCTGATTGTGAAGAAATCACACCAACTTTAGCCATTTCAAGAGAGGCCTCTAGATCCTTAGATGCTGTGCTCTGGGGTTTTGTGACCTCCTAAAAGGTTGTATGTTTTGCTCTTGGAGTGATTTTTGTTTGGACCATGCCTAGGCAGAGAAACAGTGGTGTTAAATTTATGAAATGTTTCCATTTGAACTATATCTGCCTCATTGGTGGATAACTGTTTTTTTCCCACTTTGAAAAGCATCTTTTTTTTTCTGGAAATCAACAGTGCGACGACAGTATTTTATGATGATGTCATCACTACCTTGCTGTTCAGAGTATGCAGAGTATTCATATACTGTTTAAAGTCTTTCCATATGTTACATATTTTTCTCTTGGATGTTTACTCTTACATTGCTGGCTGTTGTGCAATTGATCAGTTTCAACCTTCATGCCTTCTTAATTATTAGTGCAATATATCGTCCAATCATGTATTTTGTGGATGGACTCTCAAGTTGTATTTATGACTGGGAACACAGTCACAGCATCTGCACTTCTTTATCTTGTCTATACAGTAATGTATATTTATGTATATAAATAAGTATTTGATGCATATTGTATGTTTTTAGACAGTAAAACAACATTTATTTGTCTGAAATTCCAGGATCATCAGCAAGGTGACTTGCTAGATAGCACAATCAGTGTATAATACCTGATTACAGTTGGATAATATAATTACATTATTTTTCAAGACAAAAAGCCAAAGAATGCAGACCCCTCATTTGAATGAGTGCTTTCCCAGACAGTCCAATTGTCATGAACCCGGTCTATGACCCGGTCACCCGCTCACCACATGGACTCTTGCACTACACTAATGGTGCTTTTCCACTGCATAGTACGGCAGGGCACGTTTCAGTACAGCTCACTTTTGGGGGGTTTTCCACTGGGTACAGTACCTGGTACCTGGTACTTTTTTTAGTACCACCTCGCCCGAGGTTCCAAGCGAGCCATACCGTTACCAAAACATGATGCTGATCACTCTGCTGATCACTGATTGGCGGAGAAAATCGTCACTGCCTGTGTCATTGAACTTTCAGCACAAGACACAACAGACCCGCTAGATTTAAATCAGCACAGCCAGCAAAGGATCGAACGCAACTGTTTTGAATGAGCGCACCTTTCTTTTAACAACCAAAAAAAATGTCTGTTTCGTTGTTTGTTGAGGAAGTACAGACGATCCTCTCGTTGATAGCAGAGGAGCGGATCCAGCGAGAGTGTGATGGAGCGACGCAGAATTAAAAAGTTTTACAGGAGTCACGGCAGTAGAGGCGGTGCAACTATAACGACACGTGAATAATCCCGCCCACTCTAAAGTGGTACTAAACTGCAGTGGAAACACAAAACAAGCCGAACTGAGCCATGTCGTGCCGTTCTGAACCGTGTCGAGCCGAGTCGTACCACGCAGTGGAAAAGCGCCATAACTGTTGCACTTCATTCCGGACTACAGTTCCCATCATCTATTGCACTGATGACACACACACAGCTGAATGCACTGATTACACACACACAGCTGATTCCAATTAGACATGCTACATAAGCCATGGACTTCCTCTTTCTCACTGCCAAGTATTGTTATACGCATATCGCTATGTTTGTGATAGCAATGTTACGGAGCAGTCTCCTAGTTTTGTGTTAGGTTCTTAGTTCTAGTCTTAGTCTAGTTTCGTCATATTGTCTCTTTGCCTGATTTCCTGTTTGCTTTTATTCTCTTGCCTTGTCGTTTGGACTCTGTTTGCACTTTGCCTAGACTACTGCTTTTTTATCGGATTACCTCTCTTGTCAAGCCCTCTGGATACTGTTCGCTGATCGAAGACCCACGCCAGATTATTCTTTGCCTTGCCTGAGATGTACCTGCCTGTGTTGTTATCTGATCCTTACTCGTTTCTTTACCATGCCTCTGTAATAAAGCCTTGCACATGGATCCGTACGTCTCATGTCTGTTCAGTATGTAACACCAATATTATGGTATCAGTTATTTCCAACATAGGCTCATTAGAAAAACATGCTTCTTGTGGGACTCCAAAAAATACCTACACTGAACAACAATTCAGTGCAGTTTCCATCTGAAATAAACACTAGTGCCAATAAAACACCCATAATTTATTGATTTTCATACAAATGATTACAGAGGCAGATCATGCATTAATGACACTTACTTTTGCACAGTTCTTTGCACAGTACTGTGTATGTTATAACCTCATAATGCTTTAACCTAAAGCATTTTAACATTTGTATCACATAACCAGTTCCATATGTGAGACTTTTATGATGTAGTAAGCCTGCTCAGTAGCTCACCTGGTATAGCATTGCACATGCGATATGGAGCACATGGGCATGAGTCCCATGAAACACAAGTCACAATGAAAGAGCTCAAAGACTTGTAGAAGCAAGTTAAAGGGGTGTGGTTGGTTTGTGTCACATTTGCTTTTGTTAACACTACTGGTTAGATTCAGGGTAGGGTTTAGTATAGGTGTGAATCCGACACCTACAAAAACAAACAATAAAATGTTTCCATATTCATGTTCATCTGATTTGGAGAAAACCGAATGCTCTTTTAGTGCCACTCACTGTACATTTTGCTCTAAAAGTGCCATTAAACATGTAGGAAGCAACATGATGTCATAAGAAAATAACAGGAATGTTTTTCAAATGAGCCTGAACCGATTATTTCAGAAAAATTTGCTTCTAAACCGCACGTAATAACAAAAAAGTACACCAGCCGCTTTATTTTTCAATCAGCCGGACATGTCTAAGTGGACAATTCTGGGCCAGAATGAGCTGTAAAATGGGCTAGACTTCATGATAAAAGTTGGGCTCTATGACACTACCGAAGGTACCCGCTAGCACATCTGAACTCACAGAAGCTCAAGAAATGTGGAATGCTCTTGGACTAACTGTGCCTAATTTCCTTTTGTTCATCATACGCTTAGATCTTTAGATGGACCTGTTGATCCATTCATTTCTTAGTGCATCTAATCTTTACTAATATATAAATTAGAGTGACTCTCAGACGCGTGGATCAGACGCCGAGACAGGTGTGTCTGCCATTAGTTTATGATGCACTCCCCTGGTTTCCCGGTGTCAGACAGCCAACCTCCCTCAAGCACTGAGTACTGCTCAGGCAAGGCAACTATTCCTGATGAACATGAAGACAGTCCAAGTGCAGCTGGAATATATTACTGTCATCTCACTCTCCCTCTTTCCACAAAGCACTAAGTGCATGAAGGTTATCGAAACAAGCTTTACCCACTCACAAAAACTTACAAAGGAGGACAGAAGAAGAAGAAGCATATACGTTTTTGAATTAATGGTAGACAAAACCACCACTGAAAGTTTAAGCTGGATGCCATATGTCAAATGATGTGATTTGTCAAAGACGAAACATGCAGTATAGGTGAAAATGTTAGATGGGAGTGATTTTGAAGAACTTAAAGTTCAGTTATTGTGAAGTTATCACTGTTAATGTGAAGTGTTGTCCAATGCTTTTGAGTCTCCCTACCAAAAAACGGTATTGCCATGGTACTGGTAATGTCTGAAAAACAAACAAACAAAGGTACATTTTTTATTTTTTTTTGCTTGTGACAGCTTATTAGTATTGTCAGAAAAATAACGAATAGTATGTTAGGATCAGGTTTCCTGCTGTTGCTTGTCATAGTAAACTGCTCTAATTGAAAATGTAAATGTGTTCATTTTTTATCTGCACCGCACCCTGTACCACCCTGATTAACTAATTGACCATGCACCACACTGATCTATGCTCGCTATGTTGCATGCCAAATGACCATCAGTTCTGCATACACGCAAAAACCTGCACGAAATGTTCACATGCCACAGATATAGCTATTATACTAATCTAAAACAGGGCAGATACATTGCAGCTGGACTGCAAATAGATTTTCACCAGCCAGTGCAACAATACTTGGCAAAATGAAAGGAAATTCAGAACTTTGTATGGATGTATGTGGATGATGAATGTGAATCCATTTCCACTGATTTCTGAGAATATTGAATAGTCATTTGTTATATAAGACAAGTTGTTTGGTACTGTTCACTATTCTAGCAGATAGTGGAAAGATGCCATCTCTTTGTCTTCATAAAAGATGAAAAATGTAATGCAGCTCTCTCTCTCCTGTGATGTCTGAAGGATTTCTTTCAAGCAAGACTTACAACAACTAGGCATGGTAACATTTGGAGATTATAACAGATTTATCAAGTATGAAATGATCAAGACAGCAGCAAGCCTTTATTTTCAAAGCATGTGGCCATCCAATCCGTCTTGGGCTCAGGCATGCGTTTGTAGAGCTGGGTGCCAATCATGTGAATGACTGGTGTAAACACATTCCATATGAGAAAGAACCATTCATCAATGATTTATTTTTTAATAAAAACACCATTTGAACAGAGTCCAAATGAGAGCCGGACTGTTAAAATCTGCAGATAGAGGGAGTACGGAGCTGAAGCAAAGCTTAATCCACACCCACAAGCCCCCTCCAACCCTTTACCCGTCCTCACTGGAGCAGCTGGACAAGCCTGAAGATTTAATTTAAGAGAGCAGAGAATTCCGTGGCCCTCGTCCATTTAACTGACGGCAACTGCAGTGAACCGACTACAGTATTCTGGAATTCAAATGGTACGGAGGTCCAGTGAGATTATTGGAAGGATCTCAGTCCCAGTTATTTCCACTGACCTGTGAGCTCGAGATAACTCGTGATCCCTACAGCAAGTAAAAGGCCAGTTACCAAATTAAAGAAACAAATTAAAGACATGCATAGTCCTTTCCTTTTTGCATGACAAAAAAAGACAATTCTTCTGTTAGATGGTCCAAAGATGACATCAACAACTGCACGCTGGCTCATTCGCTCTAGGCCTCGACACTCAGTTAAGTAGCCAGCATGAAATTTGGGTGCAAGCTGTTTCAGCTATGGACAGAAATATATTTTTGCCTGGCAGAGGCTCTCTAGATCTTTGTGTCCAGAACCGTGAAAGTTTGCATTCTGGGTGCATTCCTATACAGCTAAAATAAGTCAAAAGAATGCTCCACGTCACATTCTGTAGATATGATATGCTTTGGAAAAGCTGTGGTTGAATCTGGTTCATAGGCCATTTAAGGTCACCTAGAGAGAGCTATGCAATTTATAATTTGCAACCAGGAGATATTTTGCAGTGTTTTAGTAGCAAGTGGTGTTGCTACTAAATCACTCCACCAATCTGTCAATCCAGCTATAGCTAGTGTCTTATTGTGTATTAATTTTCAAGCATAGTCCAGAAAAATTGAGATAACAGCTAAACAAGTCTGATGCAGGATTTCATTATAGCAAGAGTTACCTAGAACTTTGATGCAGTTCTACAAGCACTCGTTATTTCCTCAGGAAATGCTAATCTAGTTACCGATATGCTGTTGTTTTTCCCTTCATTGGACGGGAAAGTAAAATATTACCATATGTCCCCTACTGTGTCCAGTATCATTTTGGACGATTTTGCTCCCAAAGGGAGCAGGTGTTTGCACAGGAAAGAAAGTAATGCACTGCCAGATGAACAGATCCAATTTACATGCGATTGCGAAACAATCCATTGTAACAATATCAGCAAGTCTCATTGCCCCAGTGAGACTTTCTAAAGCATGACTCATTTGTACTGAGTTTTCCCTTATGTCACAGAGGAAAAGCCATGTCTGCTACTGAAATAATTTTTTTACTGCCCTGTTTACTGTCATTCACTTGAAAGTGTACCTAAATATCTCTTCAACTTTGACTATGTAGGATTATGGTAACTATTTTGGTGTTTGGTGAACGTGTACGACTTTAACATAACCTGCTTGCAAGCTATATAATCGAAATAACGGGTGACAACCCAACACTGAAATCATGGCTTCATTTCCAGACATCATTTGTCACAAAGAGAAAGACATGCTTACGAAATGGTTACGTAGGTTTTATGACAGAGTGCACCAGGATGAAAAGCCATCTGCTTCTGTCAAGTTTTGTTTCTCGTGCAGTTCCAGAAATATGCCACAAATACCTTCGATCTGCATCATCCCCCTAGGCAGAACGTGAACATATCGGCCACGGATTTGAACCGTTTGAACATTTATTTCTATTATTTATCACATCTCAAAGAATGGTATTGTGCAAATCAAAGTCAAAAATGTCAATGCAAGAGCCAACTGTGGCGGTCTGATCAGTTGGCGATGCGTGAAACATGTCCCAGATGGCTCGCATATGCAAGGGGTTTGTGCATGCTGAATACTTTTCTGACAAGTCAAGGCTGAGATATGATACGACCAATAAACAGAGCTCACATGAGCCCTCCACTCTTGCTCCTAACAGACCTCAGGGATATCAGAGTACTTTCGTGTTGACTCTAAATCAGGGGTGCCCAATGCTGTTCTTGAAGCTCAACCTTCCTTTCAGTGCCAATCCTGCTCTAACAAACCTGTCAGTGATTACTAAAGGTCCCTGGAGATCTTAATTGGCTGTTTCAAGTGTCTTTGCACAGGGTTGGAGCTGAACTTTGCAGGAATGTAGATCTCCAGGATCAGGCGTACTGGTTCTAGTACAGTGGTTTCCATCCTGAATGAGATCATCAGCTCATTAGTAGAGATTCCAAGACCTGAAATGGCAATGTTGGGGGCTCCGGAAACGAGGTTAGGAACCACTGCACTAGAATGTGTGTGTACTGTACGTCCCTTACAGAACAATACTGGTACAAGACCATTTGAGACAATAAAGATCAGTTGTCTTCTTCCCCTCTTTTAATTATTTATTTATGTCCATGTTTCCTCTGTTATTTATTTCCAGAGTCACACATCTCTTCTTCCAGTAAGGATGCATTTCTGTTTTATGGCAGTGTGTGTCACCGAAAGGTTCTTCATTCAGGAAGTGAAATAAGAAGAAAGGACTTCTTGTTTTATGCTAAATCATACTCTAAAAGAAGAACGCTGTTATGATGATGACCACATTGTGGTGAACAGCGTTATTTGGAACAGCTCTCCTCCAAAGCAGTTGCGCAAGACTGGTGAAACGAAACGCGATCTTGAAAATGCATCTTGAAAATGTTCGCCTCTGACAACATAAACAGACAAGCATCTCATGAGAAGTAAGAATGAACTCCAAGGACTTGTTTGCAAATTTTGCCTTTGAGCATATTGTCCACACCTGGGGACGAGCACAGGAAGTGATGTGTGGCTCCTGGGGTAGTTGAAGGATGTCAGCGTCGACTTGGCGACATGAGGATGGGCCATTATTCACAATCAGAGGCCAGAGGCGAGCAGTTTGAGGACAGGTCTGAGCCTGCTAATGAAAAGCACATGTGCTTCACAAGACTCTCTGGCTCTTCCCAGCTCATCTGCCTGGCCCACACCCTTCATTCTCTCTGTGTTCAGCCCTCGCTCTCTTTCAAGTCTGAAACAAACTGGCTCCTCTCACTTAGACAACATAGAAAAGCATGTGGAAAGCAAAACCTGACATACTTTCTTAGGGCTGTGCTGCTCTGGTTTCTGTACAGATCAAAACAAAGTCTGCTTTTGAGATCAGGTGACTAAATAAAACGCAGCTGCCTGTTTAGCCATTGCACAATTAATTCAATAAATTCAATGTGAAAAGTCTTCTGAGCCAAATCTTTCCTCGTCACCTCCAATCTAGTCATGATATTTATGAGATCGATCTCACGCACACGTGTAATGAAGAAAAATGTACACGGCATGACATGCAAGCTAACCATTTGTGATAAGAGGTTGCCCAACATTTCTGCAAAATAAGGCTTTTTGTGCGGCGTGAGAAGTTGTGGGGAAGTTGTTGCCTAATGGTTAGAGAGTTGGATTCATAATTGAAAGGTTGCGATAGGTACGAGTACGAGTCTCAGGCTGGCAGGAACTGTAGGTGGGAATATACAGCGCTCTCTCCACCCTCAATACCACGACTGAGGTGCCCTTGAGCAAGGCACCGAACCCCCAACTGCTCCCCGGGCGCCGCAGCATAAATGCTGCCCACTGCTCCGGGTGTGTGTTCACGGTGTGTGTGTGAACTTTGAATGGGTTTAAATTTAGAGCACAAATTCCAAGTATGGGTCACCATACTTGGTCTTATATCATGTCACTTTCACTTTGTCACTAGAGAATATAACAAATGTTTAAACAGAACATTTTTACACTTTTATCCACTAAATGAGCTAATTTCAAATTTGATGCCTGCTACAGGTCTCAAAAAAGTTGGCACGGGGGCAACAAAGGGCTGCAAAAGCAAGAAATTTTGAAAAGATTCAGCTGGGAGAACATCTAGCAACTAATTAAGATAATTGACATCTGGTCTGTAACAAAAATACGTCAAAAATGACCACAAACTCTTCAGCAGCTGGAAACCTATATCAGACAAGAATGGGACCAATTTCGAACACCAAAACTCCAGAAATTCCCCAGACCTCTTCAAACTGTTTTGAAAAGAAGAGGAGATGCTACACCATAGTAAACATGCCCCCATCCCAACTATTTTGAGACCTGCAGCAGGCATCAAATTTGAAATGAGCTCATTTTGTGCATAAAATTGTAAAATTTCTCAATTTAAACATTTGTTGTGTTATCTATGTTTGTTCTATTGTGAATAAAATGTTGGCAACACTTTAGAATACTGTTTCTTACTTACTGCATAACTAATAAAGAATTATTGAAGAACTAACAGGTAATTATTCAATAACACTTAACTCACTACTGTTAACTACTAAGGAACGTGTGTTAACTAATCAGTATGTAATACAATTTTATGATTGTGTTAAGTAACAGTTAGCTAATCAATAACTAATGTATTCTGTCATACCTCCTTAAGAACTACTATTAATTATCTGCTAGTTAAGGTTCAAGAAATATAACTATGAAGTAACTACTAATGAACAGTCATACACAATTAAATTGAGCTGTGACCCTCTCATATAAATGATATTAGCAGTAGTAGTAGTATGAAAATGCAATATTAATAAATGCAATACATTTTATAGAGGTTTTCCCTGTGTAGTGAATTGTTTTGTGAGTGTGTTTTGTAAGAAATCAACTTCAGATAGGAACCCCACCATCACTCCAGTGCCATGCGATAACTTACCTTAGGTTTTATATTTTATATACAGTACTGTATGTGTGCCTCCTCACCATATACCACATTACCATTAATTCAGTTCCTGTATATAAGGCAAGGACTGAGGGAAAATGAAAATACAGGTAACCCATTAGCAATTAATAAAGAATTATCAAATAATTATGCAGGACTTATTTTGAACCTGAAACAGTAGGCCTATTCTAAAGTGAAAATATAGTAAAATCTTTAAGTTGGATAGTTATGGCAAGACAGTGGAGATGGGGTTCCTTTCCGAAGCAGATTTCCTACAGAACATGCACACAATGCAGTTATTTAAGATACAGGCAAAAGCATAAGGGGTGAGAACCAGCACAGCTTAAGTGACATTTAACCAACTTTACAGGAGGGCCAAAACAAAAATTTACCAGTGGTTGATCTGAATTTGTGCACTGATTTCAATCGTTTATAATACAAATTTGTACACTCATGGATGACAGTATATTTTTGTCAGTAGAAAGTGCTCATCAAGAGCTTTCTTAATATCTCTTACGCTCTTCTGGTTCTCACCCCTTGTTCTGTACAATTATAGTAATGAGTCCTTTTGGGTGTGCATAAAACAAATGCATATTTCATTTCCATTATAGGCTAATAATAGTAGTAGTGGACTGTAATAAAGTTGCTACTGTAGTAGTACTTTGTACTTGTCCTTTTACTTAAGTAATTTTGAAAATGAATAGGCCTTATAATTTTACTGGAGTAATATTTTATTGGGGTATCTGTACTTTTACTCAAGTACTTGATTTGTGGGCCACAACCTGCTTATTATAGTGATTATTTGTGTATAACTGTTCAGTAGTAGTTATTTCATAGTTATTTTTCTTGAACCTTAACTAGCAGATAATTAATAGTAGTTCTTAAGGAGGTATGACAGAATACATTAGTTATTGATTAGCTAACTGTTACTTAACACAATCATAAAATTGTATTACATACTGATTAGTTAACACAAGTTCCTTAGTTGATAACAGTATATAGTGAGTTAAGTGTTATTGAATAATTACCTGATAGTTCTTCAATAATTCCTTATTAGTTATGCAGTAAGTAAGAAACAGTACTCTAAAGTGTTACCAAAATGTTGACTCATGTGATTTGAAATTCTTTTAATTTTCATTTTATTCAAATTTAAAAACGTCCCAACATTTCCGGAATTCGGGTTATAGTTTTACTGAAACAAAAAAAGGTCATTATATCAGAGTTATAATTAAAAAAGAAATTAGAGTTGTGAGCCATAAAAAAGAAAGAAAAGAAGAAGATGATGAAGAAGAAAAAACATTAACTGCGAGAAACATTAACAGCTTTAGCCAAAGTGGCTTTCAGTGTATTTACGGAAAACATGGCACTTTCCACAAATAGAAGTCTAAATGCTAAAATGCTTAAATAAAAAGTAATAGATATATTTAAGAAAATGTTGATAGTCCACCAGAATAAAGTAAATATTACAGGATCTCAATTTTAAAAAAATGTATTTTAAATATTTATTTGTATAGTATTTAGAAGACATTTGAAGCCACCAGAATTTGATCTTTTTTTTTTTTTTTTCTGTTTGATGAACTTCATTCTCCAAACTGCTCATCCTAATTAGAGGTGCAGGGTTTTATGAACGTGTTTCTTTAAATGTACAATAGCTTTAATTGTGTCCATCTTGGAGAGCCAAAGACGAATAGGACATTTGAAAAACATGCATGTAATGTTCTGAAGCTGGCAACCTGTACATTTTCAGTGGTTAGTTTGTGAAAGGTTGTCTAGGAGACCTGGGAATGCTTATTCTTAGTTAATGAACAGTTGTGAGTTAGACCTTTAGAATTTTACACTTGATAGAATTTGATTGTACTTAAAATGGGTTTAATACAGTGGCCGAGAGAGCTCAATGCGCTGCAAATAAAAAAAAAAAAAACACATGCAAATTAAGAAAACAACCTCGTCAGTTTTACAACACACACGCTGAAAATGCTCACAATGCAACCAAATAAAGAAACGCACTGCAAATATATATTTATAAAAAAAACACCTGTGAATTAAGAAAATAACTTCAATTTGACAACACGTGCACTGCAAATGCTCACAACACAACCAAACAAAGAAACGTGCTGCAATTAAATACCCATAAAGCTGTCACTGCCGTAACCGGGCAGATCGAGCAAGTGGGAAAATCGATATCTCTGCTGCAATCCAGATACGTCACTATCTAGACGGCTCTTCGTAAAGACAGGGATCAGATCAGCGATCTGAAATCTAAATTCGATGACATCACATTAAAGATTGCTGACATGGAAGACCGCAGCAGAAGATCCAATGTATGGTTAGTCGACTTCAGAGAAGGTGTTGAGGGAGATGACTGCATCACTATTACGATCCATGTTCCGTCTCCTGTGTTATGCTGTGGACTCTTATTTTGAAGTGGTTCTCTGCCCGGTGTCTCTGTCTTCACTTTCTGAGTTTATTTTCTGTTTCTTTAGTCTGCTTGTTTGTTCCCATAGTTACCCTTGTGTGTTCCTATGACAACTGCCCACGCCCCCTTGTTATTCCGTTGAGCTTGTCTGTCTGTGGCTGTATCCGAAATCGCCCCCTATACCCTCATTCACTATTCCCTACATTAGTCCACTCATACAGTTCACTTGAAGGAGTGAATGAAAACGAGAGAGTGAATTCGGACACTGAGTGCACCGGAAGGACTGCCGCTTTTGCATAGTTTGCTTGCTGTTTAATAATCATTTGATACGGGCAGCTCCAGTAGTAAGACTGAAGGATTAATCTTGAACTGTGTCACGGAAATTGTGTATAAACTCTAATAGTCAATTTACAATTAATTTGTACCTGTGTTGTATTACGCCGTGGACGAGTGCTTCTAAAATCAATGAATGGATGATTCAGCTGCGGGCGCCATCTTCTGGTGAGACGCGGGAATTCACTCGGCGCTCGACTCTCGCAGTGCATTCTGGGTCATCTCTAGCCGTTGAGTGTACATCGATTGTACACTCGTTTTTGCGGTGCATTGTGGGATTGAATGAGTGCACTCGAGAACATCCACTTTGGTTTCGAACACCACTTAAAATGGCTGTCCCCTCAACTAGTGCACTATTTGAGGGTGTAGGGGGCGATTTCGGATACAGCCTGTGTGTACTTAAACAGCTTGGTTTTCACTTGTGGGGCTGGTCGTTGTTGATGCTTCCTGTCTTGTTCCCTGGATGTTCTTGGTTCCTGCCAGATGGATTATCTGAGTGTTTTGTATCTTCTCAATTAAATTTGTGTGTGCAAGTGGATCCTCTCTCTGCCTCATCTCTTCATAACAATCGCCTTTTTAAAGGCGAACCTGCCCAAATGGATACCTTAAATTAAAATCGAACGTGCACGTCGCATCTACTCAGACAAGCAGTCTAAACGCCCATGCATGGTTATATTCAAACTGTTGGACTACACCGATAGACAAGCCATTCTCAAAGGGGCGAGGGCCGCATACCCGGTAAAGTTCGGCAGCGAAACCCTTAATTTCATCCCGGATTACAGCGCAGACACCACTAAGAAAAGGAAGGCTTTCACTGAGGTGCGGAAGAAGATAGATACACTCAGAGTTCAGTCGTTTCTCCTCTTCCTGGCTACACTCAAGGTCATTCATGCAGGGAGACAAAAGCTCTTCTGTTCGCCACTGGAGGCTGAGCAGTATCTTCTGTCTTCATGGCCTGGGAACGACATCGCTATAGCATCTGTGGGACTGCCTCCTCAACTGGACCGCTGTTCTGACATGGATATGGAGCAATCTGTCACTCAGTAGAGATAAAACTATACAGCAAGTGTACTGTATATGCTGTTGTAAGACATTTATTTTACCTTTCTCATTTGCTATTTTGTTTTCTTATTTTCTTTTGCTACAAAATAGGTTATGGACATTCTTGGTTACTGAGGTAGGTCCCCCTTTATTTTATTTTTCTAGGCTATTAAATCTCTGAGCAGGTTGAGATTTTATATAGAAATTTATTTTGGGATTTATTTTTAAACCAGTTGTATCACAATCACGAACCCCCCTAGCTATAATAATCTCTCTTTAGTAGTGGCTGGGATCACCGCAATTGAGCAGTCACGGCTCTTGTAAACTGCAGCCCTACACTAGCCAGAGGATTCGTTATACCATCGCAGCTTGCAAAGTGCATGTACATAGTTTGATTTATGTTCATCTGTGTTTTGTTCGCAGCAGCAACTAACTTTAATGTATTGCACCCCATATAAGCAATACTTGATGAAACTCTCATCAAATCATAATTGCAGTCTGTGTAACAATAACTCTAAAGGTACTTTTTTGCATATGTTTTGGGACTGTTCAGTCATATCCAATTTTTGGAAACATGTAGATCAAGTACTAAAACGTATCACAAAGTTGCAGTTTGACCTTGATCCTTGTCTTATGTTGTTAAATGATGAACTTTACATTAGTGCAGAGAAGATTGTTAATGTCTGGTTTCACTGATGCTAAAAAAACAATTACACCACAATGGTTCACACCTGACACGGATCTTAGAAGATTCCGGCTGCTGTCTTTTCATTACATTGTTTATAACACAGCACTGCAAGGATTAATGGGGCTAGAATACACACTCTCACTTATTGGAGTAGTATAGTCAAAGCTCTAAAATAATTGTTTTAAATTGATGATGCATTATTCTGTGTGGTAATTTGCTGGTTATTTGTATGTTCCTTTTAAGTTACCCTGAAGTATTAAACACTTACTGTACTTGTGTCTTTTGTTCCCTTTTTTTTTTTTTTTTTTATTTCTTGGTACTTATGCTGTCATCCAACATTTGTAATGTTATTATTTCAAATTAAAAAAACAATCCCAAAAAAAGAACACTGCATACCAGAAACAAAATCCAGTTGTATGATGTCGTAAACAAAATGTGATCAAATAAATCACCAATCCTATCACTCGAGTCATGCTCTACACCACTGGTCACAAACTTGTTCCTGGAGGGCTGGTGTCCTTCAAAGTTTGGCTCCAACCCTAATCAAACACATCTGAAGCAGCTAATCAAGGTCTTGCTTGGTATACTTGAAACTTCAAGGCAGGTGTGTTGAGGCAAGTTGGAGCTAAACTCTGCAGGACACCGGCCTGTGGTGACCCCTGCTCTACACTATAGTGTTCTATAATAATGATCCAACTGATTTGTTATTATTTTGTGTGGAATGATCTACACCCATTTATTTTGATTATTAGTGTTGCCATGCACATTTGCTTTGTTCATATGGAAGCAATTTTCTCAAATTCATCTGTGGTTGGAGGCACAAGCTGACAGATCGAATATCAATTAATGTATTCTAATACTGCAGTCATAAATATAGTTTTGAGTTGCCTGGCTGCATGTGTCTGTCTCCTTATGATGGATTCTTAACATTCTAAAACAAAGTTACCGTAGTCCAGTCAGAATGCGCAGAGGTTTTGTTTAGTTTGGGAATACGTGAAAAATATTAGAAATGGAATTGAAGTATAGTAGCATGCATAAGAATATTACACTCTCGTGCTTAGATCAAAGTGTCATCTGTTTAAAACTAGGATAATGACTGAATAAATGAACACACTAGGGTCAGGGAGTGTGTGCAGCTGGGTGGTCAATGAATGAACGGCTGATAGAGTTCTGTACAAATCTGCGTGTCTTTCTGCTGAGCTCTGCTGGCACAGATCATGCATGGCCTGAATGAAATACAGGAACACACAGCCACAAGCTATTCTGAATCTGGCCAACTGAACTGCACGGACCGATCCTATTCAGATGCTGCCTTACAGCCAATCTAATCTCAAATACGTTCATTCGTCTTATCTGCGGACTGCGTTCATGCTAGGTCGTGTGTTGCGCATGCTAGTCTGCTTCCCCTCAGAACTGCTAAGTATTTTTACCTCAAAGATGAAAAGCGAAAGTTTAGACAATTATCACCTGCTTTGTTCCAACAATCACAGCCAAAGACAACTTCCACTGCAAAATCTGATATCGGGGAGTTTCTAAGCTCTTTCAGAGTGAAAAGGTCTTTCTCAGAGGAGCCAGCGAGCTGCTCCAAAGTTTATTGAGCTTGGCTACATTTGTTTAATTTCTTATCTCTCCAAACATGTCGCTGGAATCCGCGCTGCTTTAGGAAATTCAATTATACCCGAACGGTGCTAATGCACCAATAGTGCTCGGTTTGACAGAGAAAGCGACAATATTTATATTACGGTATCAGAGTGGGTCCAGTTGCACTTTGGTAGGCGCCAATATTTCCACTTATTGTATTGCCTGTGTTCCAATAACACATTCAGCACTGCTGCCCCATTGTTTGAGTAGCGCTGATGTAAGTTTACACTCATTAAATCAGCTCGTGGACAAGGGTGCTGGGATGAAAATGATCAGGTCATCGCCCACTCATTTCACCGAAAAAGGATATTCCATGGCAAAACCTGGTCAGCCAGTGGATGTAAAACTGGAAACTGGAGAACTGTGGCAATATTCTCTTTTTTCACACCAGAGATTCTAGTATGCTTCTAGTATACTGATGAACTCTGGGCACTAAGATTAATGCTCTATTGAGATTTCTTATTTGAATCATTGCCAAAATTCTCAGTGGGCTTACCTGGTTTAGGAGGTTTTCCACCAGGGCAAAAGTTGCTTTTTGGTAATTGTTTGTTTGAGTGAATATTTTCCAGTTCCAATTCATCAGTATAATTTTTGGTAATACTTTGTTTGGTTTAGTTTTCAAAATGAATTAACACTTTTTTTTAATCAAGGAATTGTTACAAAAGATTTATATTTCAAATAATTGTGTCCTGGTTTCCATAAAACCATTCAGCAGCACAACTGTTTTCAACATGGACAATAATCAGAAATATTTCTTGAGCAGCAAATCAGCATATTTGACTGAAGACTGGAGTACTGATGCTGAAAATTCACCTTTGATCATATCACAATTACATATCAATTACATATAAACATATTCACACAGAAACCCCTCTTCTTTTTTTTGAAGGTTAGTGATACAAATTTCATGAGATTGCACTGGCATGCTACATTTTATATTTGTAATTGCTGTGAAAAAGGACATCTTTCTTTTAAATAATTTTTTTGGTTACCTAATTTAGTATATGCATGCAAATGAATGTACTTGTATGGATGACCTTGAATAGCTCTTACCAGCTCCATAGCCTCCAGCCCCTAAAGCTCCTGTCCCAGCAGCACCTCCATAACCTCCAGCCCCTAAAGCTCCTGTCCCAGCAGCACCTCCATAGCCTCCAGCCCCTAAAGCTCCTGTCCCAGCAGCACCTCCATAGCCTCCTGCTGAACAAGAGATCACTTCATTAGCATCTGTCTCACACTTATAACACACATTATCTGTGTCCACTCGAGGAGCACACATTACACATTACATGCTATCAACTTCCTCACAGCATTTGCACATGGTGAGATGTGACAAGTGAACTTTGACTTTTATGGCAGTTTTATAAGTAATGAGAGCTCACTCTTACTGACACAGCCTGCCAGCAAACACATGTAACTTAACTGTAGCTCCCAAGTTTGAGAAAGATAGAGATATCAAGATTGGACTGAAAAAAAAAGTCCATAGATTGGACTTGAAAAAATATAGCTATTTAACATTTGCACCATTTATAGTGTTAAATATATGAGTGACAACTTGCCCCAATTGACAGCCCCCCCCCCCCCCCCAAAAAAAAAAGAAACAAACAAAAACGAAGCAATTGAACAGTTCATCATTGACTCTTGGCTTAATATAGATATATGCCTTAATATGCTACCTCAAATGCTGCAAAAATAGAGCTGTCAAAATCTTCAAGGACTCTAATCACCCTGGTAACCGTCTATTCACTTTGCTTCCATCTGGTAAGCGCTTCCGTAGCCTGATGGCAAAAACTGAGAGACTTAGGAGGAGCTTCTTCCCCCAGGCCATCAGGCTCCTAAACTCTAACTCTGTGTCATAACATCACTTGACTCCATGTAAATATCCCCATATCAATAAGCTATTCATAATTTTTCTCTACCTCATATTGCTGCTATTTAAATACCCTGTACAACTTTTTTGCACATTATTTTGCACATTCCTGTTATATTACTATTTATGTCAACAACATACTGACCTGCACAATTATATTTATATTTTTTTTATCTTTTATCTTATTCTTTTATTTTTTTCTACTTTTCTTTTTCTTAATATTTGTATACTTTATAATTGCACTGTCCTTGGAGCGGACCTGACCTACATTTCACTGCTGGTTATACTCTGTTTAATTGTGTATGTGACAAATAAAAATCTTGAATCTTGAATCTTGAATCTACTGTAGAATATACCCATGTGGTTTTACAATGAATTTTAATTTAAAGGACAGAATTCAGAAAAACAATATTCTAATTTAAGGGGGTATGGAACAAGGCACTTCTACTGCTGCCAAACCCATTCATGAATCTGGCTGATTGATGCTTGGGCTGTTTGTATGGTTGGCTGGTTGATTGAATGAATGAATGAATGAATGAATAGAGTAAAGGAACAGATGATAAAATAAGCCAATGAGGTGTGAAGGATGGGAAACAATACATGATTTTGGTCTCAGTGGTCTCAAACCACTTCTAGAGTGTTTATAGTCAAAGCAAAATGATCTTACCTGCTGCTTTTGCTGCTTTGTATTGAGACGTCCCAGCACCTGTTAAAACCAGTATGAGTTAGAGCACTGCCACTGCAGATGAGTTCATATCTTTTCAAGTGTAAGATGAAGATGGCTCAGCTTTACTCTCAGACACCACAAAGCGTGTGAAATGCATCTAGTCTTTGGAAGACTTTCAAGAGTTTTATTTGAGACTCCTAGTAGTAAGTAAACAAGATATTCACTTTCAAGCGTGCATAATGTGATTAGCATCAGATGTTGTATGTGAAATCCATTACTTGAGCTCTGATTGAAATCAACCATCATGGCCAGTGCCATTTCTTCGTTTGGTATAAATGACAGCAGTGAGAGGATCATGGCTGTTATTGGTTATACCTGGGTAAAATCCAGCACCTGGTAGCAATCCAGCACCTCCTGGTCCTGCTCCAGCTGAACCCGGTGGCACATACACTCCTGAAACAAACAAAAACACATGTTGTCAGGATCTGTCTTTCATGTTTCCCAACCCTGACCCTAACGTACATGCCATGGAGAAGAATTCAGACAAAAGGCATGTCGCTGAGGAAATCTGATTCTGAAAATGTTGAAGGCCTTGAAAGACATTTCTCTGGACATCTAGCTGATGTCAGTCTCTCCTCACGAGTTCCGGAATCGCACACGGACTTCAAGTGAAGTCTTTGAAATGAACTCATTTTGATTTCATTTTGATGATAGTGGATGTAATTGTAGCACAAGCCTTATAAACCAGCTAAATGAGTGGTATTTTACATTCATGCATTAAGCAGATGCATTTATCCAAAGCCACTTACAAAAGAGGAATGAAGCAATTCGTCAAAGAGCCAACAATATTTGAATGCAATGTCAGGATCATTAGACAATTAGATTAGAAAGCAAGCAGAGGTGGAATGTCCCAGGGCCAACGAGTAAAAGTCCTGCCATATGTTTATTCCACCCATGAACTCAGCAGCTGATTTCACCAGAGGAGGAACCAAGACATTCCTTTCAAGTCACAAACAAGTCTTCAAGTCATAACCCAAGTCCTCAAAGAGTTAAAGTTAATGAGATAATTAAGAGACTAATTAAATGATGATTGAGCATTAGTGATGAACACCTGCTGCTATTGAGAATTACAGAGGATCAGATGTTGATGTTTTATTGGTTAAAATGATGCCACCATCATGGAGATCAGTGTTCACTTTAGTTGGGCTCTTGAGCCTTGACTCCTGTGTTAGATCTCTCTCTGTAGCGATGCATGTGGTGTTGGGAAGCAGAGAGGACAGTGCTGTACAGTAAGAAGATAGTCACCGTGAGTTTGTTTGATTACACCGGAAATAGCTTTCGTTTCCTTGTTTCATTTCTATGTTTAGCAGAATTAACCTGGTGATACTGTTGAGGATCATATGATAAATGTTCATGTCTAAAAGTCTAATCTTAAACAGGATTTTTTTTTCTCAATATTGAAGCATTGTTGCATTTTTTAAGTCAAATGTAGTTAAACCATAGCGAGAAATACTAAAACCAGACAGCTTTAAACCAAAAACTTTCTTTCATCAAAAGCATAAGCTAATCTGCTACTTCAAGGTTTGATTCAACATTGCACAAATGTTTGCTATGAAATAACATTGCAATTGTTTAGAAGCAAATTTCTTTGAATTGCTAAAAAAAGGCCCAAGAGCCCAACTAAAGCATACACTGACCACAATTATGGTGGCAATGTTTTTTTTTTTCTTCTTCTTCCAGTTCATTTCATCCAAGGCTGTGGCTGAAGTCATTTGTAGTTCTTGTGTTTCTCTTTTCTTCAGTGATGTTGATTGTTAACATCAGGTGTTCATCACTAATGCTCAATCATCATTTAATTAGTCACTTAATTATATCATTAACTTCAACTCTTTGAGGACTTGGGATTTGACTTGAGACTTGAGACGTGTTTGTGACTTAAAAGGAATGTCTTGAAATCAGCTGCTGAGTTCATGGGTGGAACAAAAATATTGCAGAACTTTTACTCTTTGGCCCCTGGACTTTCCACCTCTGAAAGCAAGCTAGAGAAGAGGAGAATGCTGAGAGAAAAACAGAGTGCATGCTGGTTAACTGCTTGTGGAAAGTGCTTTTTCCTGAAAGCTTTGTCCTTATTTTCATCGTCAGTATACTAAATGTGTACAAACGAAATGCCATGCACAGTCAACGTAATCACAAACTTATTTTGATTGAGAAACTTTTTTTTTTTTTAACCGGAACTAATTAAGCGCTTCGTAAATGAGAGATCACAAACCCCTAGAGGCTCATGATGGAACTGCATCCCTGTCAAAAACAAATACAGACTTTACCTGCAAATACATGAATGAGTTTGCATTTATTGTTCATTATATTTACTGAAATACGAATAACAAATGATAGCAATAGTTTTGAAATGTCATGACTCTTTGTTTGTTTTGGAAAGGCACTACGGCATTTCCATGTATTCTTTGACATAGTATGCCATGATAGGCCAAAATGTATACATGTATAAATGTATAAATAATTTTTCAGTACCATTTTTCAGTACAGTATGTTAGCAATGGAGTAAGGAAAGGTTAGTCTCAGTACAGTGCATGGGCTCGGGAAAGGCTCACGATGGGTGGGCCGGTGGATCCAATGCTTTAGGACTGATAACAGCCTCCCAGGAGGTCTTGTTAGCCCAGGCATCAATTATGAAGTTGCATTTCGAAGCCAGACCCGGTTTGCATCACAAAATTGTGATGGAGAATGTGAACAGACCCTCCAATGACAAAGATTTGTAATAGCTTTTGCATGTTCCTCGAAGGCCATTTAATCAAATCCATATGTCCCAGAGTCTTTGGTGTTTATTAGCATCAATGCAGTAAGCATGGTCTTTTATTATGCAGTTGCACGAATACCCTGTCATTATTCAGTAAAGGATTATACATGCTTTATTTTCATTATTATTATTATTATTTTGTGGCCTGCAAAAAAGAAAAAGAAAAAGAAAAGCCACTCAGGGCCAGTGTTGTCATGTGAAAGAGAAAGCCACACATGGGAAGAATCACTCACAGTCGGCAGATCAGGTGCTGAGATTAAAACTACAAAAGCAAGCTGTGAACTGCCCTGCCATTGACTTGCAGACGAGGCAGTGAAGAAATGGAACAAAGATCTTTAATAAGCTAGTGGAAAGTTTACATATACTGTCATCTTGCCAAAACCTTCACACACTGTGCAAGGACAGAACATTATCTCACAGCTTCAAAACATGATTAGGGGTGACAAAAATGTTTAATATAAGGCAGGCTACACTTTTGCTATTGGAAAAAAAGAAAGGAAAAAACCTTCATCTTACAAGCTGGGTTTTCATTTACCTTCAAAGTGGTGCAAGTTTTCTGAAAGAAACTTGCAGAAAATGGTGCCATTTGTGCGTGCCTTTATGACTTACTGCTGATATCAGTAACAGTAAACTAAACTTTATCACATTATGGGGAAGACTTCACTATCTATAGTGTGTAATGCAATATAAAATAATTTTAAATGCTAACATACTTTAATAACATGTATGCAATGATGCAATGATATCACAAGAAATGCATATTAGCCTTTCATATTATATGAACTTACTGTGCCGGTATGAAATCATCTAGGTCTTTAGGGAGAGCAAATCAATATTGGACATTTGGAATGATGGCTATATTAATTTTCCTCAGATTTTCAGCCAAATGAAATTGTTTCCTTAAAATGACTCTAAAGAAATGGATGGTAAATCATTGAATTTTCCATTCAAATCTAAATAAAGTAATATTTAGGTATCAAGGAATTATTCTTTATTACATTTTTTAAAAAGACTTAGTATGTCATTACTGAACGTTTAACAACACTTTATACAGTAGTCTGTGATAATGTGGGCATATGAAATCCAATGGTATTTTTCTGTTAAGAATACTCATATTTCATTCATTTTACAGTGAAAATGTTGCTGTTTTAAGTTGGGTAAATTTATCTGAAGAATTAGCGTCTAATGTAACTGAAGAGCACACGTCAGATATTCAAGAGGGAAAGTATTGATGCGTGTCAGACAATGGACCGTGTTTGAGTGCGGGTGGAACATTTGAGGGAACGGACAGCGTGATACTGATCTGCACTGAAAACATAACCACCTTATGGTTTCGGTGGAAGCTCCGCCCTCTGAACACACTCTGGACAGGAAGTGACCGATCACCACGGTAACCATGTCACACCCTTGTATCAGCATCAAACAGAGGATTTCCTGTCTCCGTGTGAGTGGTGAGAGCAGAGTTGTTCTTAGATACCTGACTGCAACAAGCTGTTAGCGTCTACAGCGAGTCGGCCGTCCTCAGTGACCTTTAGAGCCGCTGCTGCGTTACAGCCTCATCTGAACCTCTCTCAGAGGAAACCAGAGTTACCACATGATCAAATGCAAATATGCTTTAAGTACACTGTGTAAACGTACCTTTTGCTGATAAACTGAAGATGTAGACAAACACAGCTCATATTTTCCACTTTGTCAAGTGCTTAAATCAGTCCAGTAACTCCTAATATTTAGTCAGTCATGCTAAAGCTCGTTTTGCTTTCATCCAATAGTTAGTCACTTTAGCCCTACTTATTGCATTCAGTGTTTTCGTGCCGTCGAACAAAAAGCTATTATGAATGCTTGTACAAATCCAAGCTGCCAGTAGATTTAGAAGTTGGCATCAGGATAATTTTGTGTTTAAAGGAGAAAAAGCATGATATTTATGACTGCAGTCATAGTCCAGTGCAACTGATGTTTTGCCTTTTCATTAAGGCCCTTCATAAAGGCACCAAATTATTAAGGAGTCTCTGATGAAACGCTATGATTTTTTGGGACATCTAAATTAGATCAGTAACGTAATTTATAAGGTATAAATGAATAAATGTAATAAAGCTTTGAATGGTGGTTTAATTGACGCACAGGGAACCATTAAGGCTGTTTTGGTGACTTGTTTGGCAAATAAATTACTGGTATTAAATTTACACGCTCTCTATGAGGGACGACTTGATTCCCATCCAGGTCACAGCTAATTAACACATTAATGAAGGCATGACTCAGAGCACCTCGCTCCATTGCAAATGATTGACAGTTTCAGCTTACAGCGTTGTTTGGAACATATTAGTTTGTTGATGAGAATATTTCTTCTATGGAATAATACTTTCTTAACTCTTAAAAAAACTGTAAGACTAATTAAAGGAGTAGTTATGAAAGAGTAGTTAGGAATTTTGCAACACCATTGCAGTTGTGCATGCAATAAATCATGCTGACATATGAAATCATCCACCTTTAATAATTTACTAATAAACACTTTTATTCACTTGATTGCATGCAGCAGTCACTATGAACAATCACTACAATTGATCAATTTAAAAAAACAAAAAACAACAACAACAACAAAAAAACTATTAAAATAATAATAAAAAAATTCAAATGATTTAGTAAACAAAATGCAAACTTTTGATTGGTCATATAAGTAAATACAGTATAAGCTGTGAACTCTGTAAATGAGCATGTGAGCCTGACACCGTCTTGATTTTTATTTTTTTTGTTAATCATTAAATGTACTGATTGTGTAGCTTCATTTTCACATACATTCATAATTTTGAACTCAAGGACTGCACGCTTTGCTGAGCATGTGGTAGGTAAACCTACATTTTGTCACATCTTGACACTAGATTCCTATCTTGACGAAAATAAAAAGGAGGATGATGAATGGCTGAAGGATGTGAGCCTGAGAATTAGAAAAGTAAATCTCTGTGATGGGAAACACCCCTCCCTGCTTTTCTTCTCCTGGACACGGGCTGAGCTGCAGTGCGGAGACAGTGTTAACTTTGAGGAATGCAAAGGCAAATAAACATATGATGCACAGACTGTCCTACATTCTTCAAGTCGCTTGAAAGTCAAGATGGAAGTCTGATTTGCCTCTATTCTCCCTTGGCTGAGGTGTAAATGATATAGACAGAGATAAGCGCTCCCTTTTCTTTTTCCATATATCAGCACAAATCCTCCAGAAAGATCTCATCCAGCAAGATTAGAAAGGCTTGAATTTTGTAAACAGCATTAGCAGTGGGCTATGAAATGCCCTGTGCATTACAGCGATCTCGATGAACCGACAGAAGCACACATTGTTTGGTTTACTGTAATTGGAATGGATTTACCATTAGACATGCTTTACAGATTTCATATGGAAGGGAAACACCACAGGTTCCATAGCTAAAGTAAAGGTTGAGCTGATTCTTCCAAAGTTTCTAACCAAAATCATAATCATAATAATGTGGAATAGTGAAAAAGAGGATGCTGTTTATGCAACTTGTAAATGTGTCATACAAAAACATATTTAATGAACCATTCCTGGACACTGCATCAAGTCTTAGGAAAGATTATGTCAGTTCTGTTTTAACGTAATTAGAGCATCTGCTGTCACTGAAAACACACAAGTGTGATTTATTGTGAATTCTCATTTCTCTCATGTTGTAAACTTTGTTTTATTGCTGGCTAAATATCATAATCATACATGCAAATGGAAAATAAAATGCAAGCCCTCCTTTAATATATTTCTTTGTGAGTTTGTGAACATGTCTCAGAGCTTCAAGTATTTAAAAAAACAAACAAAATAGAAGCAAAATATTATATTCTTCTTTGATGCCTTTGTACTATTTTTTGAATTGTTGCTATTGTTGTTGTTAGTGTAATCATTATTATTATTGATTATGGTGGATGTTCCCTGTCTTGTAGTGTACAATTTGCAATTGAAAAAAAGAAGAAAAAAAAAAAAGGATAAGCCACGTTGATTATCTTCCAGGCTCACTCTGTGGCCTTCTACATTATGACTAAATGAAGACCAGATATCAGATCAAACCTAACCCCATGAACAAGCACATTCCAGGCAGAAACTCTCTCCATGTCCTCTCCCAACTAGAGTCTGTCTCTGACGTTGGCTGGTATGACAGCTGTCCAGGCTGGTTTTGGAACAAATGATTTGGTTTAAGTGCAGGTCTTTGTTTAAATCTTGGCTCCGTCTCCTCTCAGTGGAAGTAGACAGGACTCTCACTTTGACATTTACCCTCAATGGAATTTGTGGTTATAGAGCAAATAACATTTTAATGTGCTGTTCGGAAGATACAGTGGTGCGATCTAGCAGCAAGGATCGGTTCTATACAGCTTTAGGACATAAGATCTGTATTATGAAGAGAAAAGCTACATTTATTTCATTGTAAATAAGACCATTGAAGCTGACATTAACCAGCTTGAATTGCTGTTAACACCACTATGAACAGAGATAAACATGCTAAGCACTCCCATCCATAGGTGTAAACAAAACCTAAATACGACTGGTTCAAACTCAAGAGCACTCTAAAGAGCCTGATCTTAAATTGAAACTCACATTACATACTGTCCACAACAGCTGTCCACAAGCAGACAAGCCTTAATATCTGGTGATTTCCCATCCTGTGATGGGCCGGTGACTGTTGGCTATATGAGTGTGTGGCAAGTGAGCTGTTTCAAAATGCCAAAGATACAGGAGATAAACTGTCAGATCTGTTAGCGGCCTCAGACTGTGAATGAGGGGGAGGTATAAATTAATGTAGCTAAATGAAGACGCTTATCTTTGCTAGCATTCCTACAGAGCCGCTGCCAACACTGCAGGAGCCCAATAGAGCGTGGCGTTGAGAGCTGAGGTCATGATAAAACACTCTACAGAGGCCTTCTCTCTGCAGGCCTGCACTATTCTCTCTATACAAGGCCACTTAGAGCGTATCACATCAGTCAACAAGTACATATGCTGGATAGCTAACTGAAGAGCAGGAAACATGGGAGATATTTCAGGCTACCAGAGCCAGAGGTTCAGATGGGATGGGTAAGATTCATATGTTGAACTATGCTTTTGCTCAGACCTGCTCTGCTACTTTCTGTGGTGTGCATCTGTTATTAGGGCTGCGATGATAAATCGATGGAGAATCGATTTGTGGATCGATTCTGAGTTCTTCCGAATACATTGCGGTTCTCTCTGGAATCGATTCTGAGCGTAGATTTTAGCAGCAGATGGCGCTCTAATCTAGTTTTTATATGGATACTCATATGTTCATAAAGAAGAGCACTTGTGCGTTCGGCTGAGTGTAATTTCACCTTGGCTCAGAATGCTTTTATGACACAAGATTAATGTAAACACACCCCCTTGTAATTCGCTTAATCTTTTTCAAATTTTATGAATGACTATTTTAGGTTCAAACGTGTGTAGGGATTTGGAAACAAACAGAGTACGGCTGTTTCTAAAACATGCAGCACCATCTGCTGTTCAAAACTAAGCTCAGAATCGACTCGAGAAAGAATCACGATGCATTTGGAAAACCTCAGAATCGATGCTGAATCATGTCTTGATTCGCGATGCATCGATTTATTTTCCCAGCCGTTTCTGTTATCCTTCAACAATCTCACTATACAGCGGGTCTCCAGAATTAGCATTAGATGCTGATGTCCTTAACAAGTACAGTTTTGCTGGTGGAAATCTTGGCTGTGGTGCCACCAGCTAGACCAGCACATAAAAGTGCAAGAAAAGCATCATATGCATTGTCTATCACAGCCATTACAGTGTTAACAGCTGCTCCAGTCAGCAGACAGCATGGCAAACACTCCATTCAAATCAATCAACACGCCACTAGACATAACACGAGACATTAATTCCTTTCAGGCGAGTACAGCCAGCTCTGGAAAACAAGATCTCCAGGATGGAGTCCAGAGAGGCGCTCCCAGCACACCTTTGCCATAAAGCACCTCTGGAGGAGTCACTAATCAGATTGGGAATTTGTGGAGGGGGAGGATGGGCAATTTATCATAATCCCATCTGACGGCGGAGGTGTGCCATCTGATCTGGCGGTGATTTCATGCACCTTCAAGCAGAGCCAGCCGAGTGTCAATGAGGAGGAGACCTAATGGATTGAACTCCTCTGATGTTCTGAGCCAGAGACTTACGCCAAGTGGTGCCTTTTAATATGCGCCCTTCTTATTTCAAGCTTTTGTGTGCGAAAGGAGGGCTTCTTAATTCTTACAAGACCAGAAGGAGGCAAGACCTCACTTTCCTTTCCTTTCATCTGGCCCTGGCCCTCCTCTCATAGCCCGTGTGTCATTAATAGTGGTTGTCATAAAACAGCCTAATTATTTTGGCTACAGGAGCGAGACCTGGGGCCCGTCTGCCACGCAGTACAGTACTGGAAGCATCTGCAGTAATAGCCGACCAACAATGGTGTCTGAAGGGCACCGTTACCCGATACCGTTCACAAAGTGATTGGCTGTCATACACTTACACGTATGACACGTATACACTTACACGTATGACAGACTTCTGAGTGATAAATTACCACAGGAGGGTGTTGGAGAGTGAGAGGGAAAGCTGATACGTGATAATAGGTACTTCCACCGAGGGCTTTCCATTGTGTATGATGTGGCTGCCAACTGCATATGGAGGCTTACACAATCGATCAACAGTTTAGATACAATAGACGTAATGCCAGCTCCAATAAAGCAAACAACTCTGGGATCCCACAAGATCATTACTCCACAACAACACTTATTGCATACTTTGTAACACCATATGGTTTAACATGAAGTCTCACGGTGGGTGCTCTTGTGCCCTTGAATGAAGCTTTCAAGGGGTCAAAGTAGTCCATGATGTGAGCCTTTTGGCTCCAAAATAACATTCCTTAAGCTCCAACAAGGGCTGCTCCATGTGTCAAAACTGTCACCATTTAGCAAGAATGGAAGAAGAGAGACATATAGGCTTTGCTTAAACCATCACAGTAACAGCAACGTGTCTGGTGACATAGCAACTTCCCAATGCCCTGAAATTCGCACCTGCCCCATAACTCACGCACACCAGTAGAGAAAACATTCCACCTGCACAAGCCGTCCAAACAGACTCACAGGCTCTGAACTCTGAATTTCAGATGAAAATTTTGGTAACTGTCCAGTACGGAGGTCATTTAATAACAATGCACTCAGAAAGCAATGTGTTCATTGTGCACAGCACTGAAAGAAAACCCTCTGTGGGGTAATGGGAGATGAATTTAGACTCTTTCGTGTCAGTTCGTCTGACTGAATGTTTGTATATGCTCTGTCCTACAAACAGTGTTGCCTTTTGCTTAGCTTTGGCCTTGGAGACAAATTGATAAATGCATGCCGAGAGGGTGAAACGTAATTTTAAAAGCACTTTCCCCATTCACAGCTGTGATAGTTTTCACTTTCATCACGCAAATTTCACAGGTGCCTTACAGACAGGCCTGAGTCAAACAGACCAATGATTTGTCATGGAGCTTGAGATGTATGGAGGAAATAGCTGAGCTGTTTTATGGCCTCCAATACAATTATTAAAATTAACATAGCAGACTGCTGAAATTAAGATGCGGGCCTAATGGCTTTTTGGAAAACATATCACAATTGCAAATTCTCACAGGCAACAAGAGCAGTATTTCTCCGTAATAAATTAATTCAGCATCAGTGAGACGGTGCGGAGAGAGCTCTCTTTTAGGAGCAGACTGGAAACACATACATCAGCAAGTGCCGAAGAAAGTATTTTTGTGAAAATAAATAAATCATTGTGAAATACTCTGGCTTTGTTTGGAAACTGGGAACAGACCCCCACATCCTTTCCAATCACGACTAAACATTGCATAGATGCACATCCAAGAACATCAAAACAACTGCAATTTAATGATGGGGCCAAAAAACAAGTTGGAGATTTTTTTGACTTCTCCGTCTTCCACGCCACAGTTTGCCTTGGTACTTGCAAAGCCAGGCTCTGAGCAAAGCGCAACCGAAGACAGCGACCTAATGGGCAGTTGTGCGGCTCACTGGGAAGGTTTTTTATTTGTCAAGTCTACACAAGCTGACAGAAAGAGTCCATCAGTAGTCTTCAGAAATTCAGTATGCTTGAGCTGTGTTTTCGATTAACAAACTCATCACAACCCTCCCCATCAGCTAAGCAAGCGCTCTACGATCGAGGGGAATGGCCTTCAAGAGAAACAGCTCTCACCACATTCATATTCCCAGTTGAGCACTCTGGCACAAGATTGCGGAGAACTTAAACTAACATCTGTAGCTGAGTTAACGCTTATGATATTTTGTTGTAAAATCTCTGCAGTCCACATTTGCTGGTTCGTGCTACAGTATTTGATTTTGATTGCAAAAGACAGGACGCTGCAGTTTAACTTGATGGTGTAAATCACCTAAACAAGCATTTGAATGCACATTAACCACAAAAGTATATGAAGTGAATGTTTATTAACCACAAAAGTTTAATATGGGAATCCTGTGACTTACTAGACATTTTAAGCTAACTAAAGCAGCGGCTGTATTATATCCTTATTTACTCACAGAAATGTTTTCTCAGCAAAACACCCTTCTTTTGGTTTGAAAATGACCTGGATGTTGTTAGGAAAAAGCAAAACATACTCAAATGGTTGTCACCACACTGATTGTTTCCCATTAATGTGGACCAGATTCCTCAGTAAACATGCACGCTGGTAATGCTCAAGATCTGAGGGATGCCTCTGAATTACTATAGATTTTTTTTTTGAGTTATGCATCGTAGGGCTTGTATAAGATTGTTTTGTAATCGTCCGTGTCATGTCAGCATGCCAGGCACAGGGGAATGGAATGAAACTCACTACACTGAATGTACGGCTGCTTGCATGCTATTAGTATCCTATCAGTATCCTTCAGTGAAAATGCACGATTACAATCAGTAGTAAACATGACCACCTGCAGCGCCTGTTGATTGCACAAGTCCTCCAACTTCACTTTCTGCACAGTGCACACTTCAGGTTTCTACAAGATGTGCATGAAAAAGCACTTGGGAAGCCCACAGCGTCCCTTCTATGCCAGTAATGCTTCTCAGGATCTCCTATACCAGCCATCAAAGTGCACACCTACCTCCTTGCAGCGAAGGACTCAGCTGTATGGTGAGGAAGAATCCGAGAATGAGCAATGCAACCCTCCTGTTAGCCATCTCGCCCAAAATGCACTGGCCCTCCCCGAATCAGCTGGTTTTATTCTCCAAGAGCTAATTACCACTTCAAAAATGTCTCAAAAAAATGAAAAGGGGAGGAAAAAAGAAAATGATACTGGACACGACGTAATTAGGAAAGGGCAAAGCCTTTGGTTCGATGGATCATTGCACTTTTTTCTCTTCTGTGTCTGGTGTTGCTGTTTTTATTCTGGTCACTCCTGCCAAAAAAGCTGAGTGCTGCCAGAGAAAGAAAAAGAGTGCGAGAGAGAGAGAGAGAGAGAGAGAGAGAGAGAGAGAAATAGAAAGAGACATGCAGGGAGGAAAGACAGGAGAGAGGGGAGGGAAGGAAAGGACGAGAGAGAATAGGAGAGACAGGGAGAGCGAGAGACCCACTTTCCCACTCTCTCGTCCAAGAGGAATTTCACTGTCTTGCCAGACATTTGCATGGACTTTAAGAGGACTTCACTTTTTTATGTGAGCAAAGGAGTAAAACAAAATCAGTACTCTGATAATGATGTTCACTCCATCGCTGGGTTTCTTTTTTACAACTGCTCACGCACATTTTTTTTTTCACTGTTGGAGCTAAACTCTGTTGGACAGTGGCACTCCAGGACCGATGTTGCCTATCCCTGATCTAAAGACATGTCTCTAGCAGAGACATACTATACATACAGGACTCCAACCAGTTCGAGATGGCCTGAATCAAAAAGAAAATGAAAACCTCTCAAAGATTTATTAAAGCAACACACCCTGCTCTATGTGGCACATACAGGATATGCAATGTTTATTATTTATTCCTTTAACTAAGGCCATGACTTATTAGACTGGGACAATTAAAGCTGCAGGTAACATGCAAAATCTCCATGGACTAGTTGATGTGCCTCAATATCGTCCAAAATAAAGTTATATAGTTTTTCTTTTTTTTTCTATCTTTTTCAGGCCTTCAAAGCATGGTGAAGATGATTTCCTCGAGGAAGTTTTGTCTCCACAGATTTGAATGGCTCCAGTGTAATTTTTTCCTGAAATGATGTAAGATGGAAAGAAGGGGGTCACATTGAAATCCTCACTGCTAATGAAACAGATAGATAAAGACATACAGACAGACAGATAGACAAAGAGTGGATTTTAGTTTTTAATCAACAAGCCAAATAAATTTAAGGATATTTTTTTTTCCCAACAGAACTTTAACTTGACACCATTTCAGGAGATTTATTTACATGTCTGCAGTAGATTTATCCTCTGATACTAGACATTCACTAGACAGATCTTTAAAAACCTTTTTAACCATTCTATACAACCATGAATACACTGTAACACATCTCCACCAATTTCAACTTAAAAACTTAACTTTAGTTGCTTCCTCAAAGTTTTATTACCAAGCTTGCTGTACAAGTAATATGATCTTAAATGATATTAAACTGAAAATCTAAGTTGAAATTTGTTAAACTATTTTATTAATGTAACGGGGAAAAAAACAACAACAAAAAAACATAGTCTACTGTATGTTTCCATGACATATTGATCATAACTTATTGAATGATGAACTATGTATGCAGTGTATACGGTATGCTATTATCTTACACCCAAAACATTGTGAACCCTTTTTCTGAACCTTTCTCTGCATCCTGCACAACCGCGTTTGTCCTGTGTTTAGCTTAAGGATAATAACTTTTGCCTAATGAGCCTGTGTTAAGACACTGAGTGCATTTTTTGAAAGTTAAATGCCTTTTCCTCCTTTTTTGTCGGGTTTTCTATTTTAGCTCATGTCTGGTGCTTGTCCTTTCAGCATCTTGAAGATGCCAAAAGACTCAGTTTGTTTATGAATCCAAGGAGCATGTGAATATTATCCAGACCTGCATTTGTCAAATAGTTAAGTTGTTAAAACATTCAACACTTCATTCTAAAAGTCTGGACACATTTCAGAATTTTTGTGGTAATATCTGGGATCGCATAGTTTTGTAGCAGAAAATGAATTCATTTTAAATATCATCCTATGTTTTATAAAGAAGCGGATAGTGGTTGGTACATAATTGCTCAGTTGCCTGCAGCCACAGCTAGATATATATTTTAGTGGTACTACAATAGTTATCTGGAAGCTCTTCTAGGTGTGCCGTTTCAGGTGAGACTACAGACAGTAGAAGTGACAGTATAGGTTCCAGTTGTTCATGAGGCTGTGTGTCCAGTTGACTTGGGGATTATGCTAAACTAGGATGAGCCAGCACAATAGGTACTGTATCATGGAGATTCTTCGTGATGTAGAAGAGTAGTCCTTTTAGTGGACATGAGGCAACATATTGCCAGAGAACAGTACAGAAGAATATACACTGTAAAACCCGACAAGTCATGGTAACTCAAACCGTTTGAGGGAACTGATTGCCTTAAACATTTAAACTAACAGTTATGAGTGCTCTGAACTTATTTCAGTTGAGATCACTAAAATAAAATATACATTGCAATTAAGTGATTAATTGAGTGATAATTGTGCATTAGTGATGAACACCTGCTGTTAACAAAACAGAATCAATGAAGAAAAAGAAACTCAAGAACAACTAACTTTAGTCGCAGCCTTAGATAAAATCAACTGAAATAAATGGTGGTTGTTTAATCAGATTTTGAGAGATTTAATGCATTTTATTTCAGTTGATTTCATCTAAGGCAATGGTGTTTCTCTGTTCTTCAGTGATTCTGTTTGTTAATAGCAGGTGTTCATCACTAATGCTCAAACAGCACTTAATTAATCACTTAATTACTTAACTGCAAGTTTTAACATTTACATGGTTTAAACCAAGGGAAAAGTCTGAGTTACCCTAACTTGTTGGGTTTTACAGTGTACATAAGGAATTTCCACTTTCATATATTGAAAAACATGTGACAATATTTTTACTTATATACCACAATATATGTAATTTTATATTCAGTAATACATTTAAAAATATATAGATGTACATGTAATAAGATATGTTACTGCATGTCTAAAAATCATGCAAAGAGTTCAGCTCTTTCAAAACCAAGTTAACTATATGTTGTCACATGGTATTGCGGAACCCAGTATTAGTTCATGGAGTTCGCCCTGTCTTCTCGTCATAAAGTTCTTTTTGGTCTGACCGTTTTTGTACAGACTTTAGGAAGGTTAACAATGTCACTAAGCCTGATTGTCATCCTCTTCCTCGCATGGAGGACTGTGTTGACCGTGTGGGGTCAGCAACGTTTGTGACAAAGTTAGACATTCTTAAAGGCTATTGGTAGGTGCCTTTAACTCTGTGTGCCAGAGAAATTTGTGCGTTTGTTACCCCTGATGCATTTTTACAGTATACTGTAATGCCTTTTGGGGTATGCAATGAGCCTGCTACTTTTAAGCGGTTAGATAACCGCGTCTTGTGGGGGGTGCAGGGGTGTGAGGCATATTTGGACGACATAGTTGTTCACTCGGCAACATGGGATGAGCACATCAATCAGTTAAAACAGGTTTTCCAGAGGCTGGCTGAGGCAAATCTAACTGTTAATTTGGCTAAACGTGATTTTGCTAAAGCGACAGTAGTTTACCTGGGTAAAATTGTGGGTAGTGGCATGGTAAAGCCGGTAAATGCAAAAATTGAGGCCATCATGTCATTCCCAGTTCCTTCCACTCGTCGTAAATTACAGCAGTTCTTGGGAATGGCGGGGTATTACCGCAGCTTTTGTAAAAACTTTTCTTCTGTGGTTGCCCCACTCACAGACCTGCTGAGTCCGAAAGCTGCGTTTAAGTGGTCACCAGAATGCCAGCATGCTTTTGAGTCTCTTAAAGCCCTCCTGATGCATGCACCTGTCCTTGCTGCCCCAGTGTACTACCGTGCTTTTAAACTAGCTGTTGATGCTAGTGATGTGGGAACAGGTGCTGTTTTGTTGCAGGATGGGCCTGATGGTGTTGAGCACCCTGTGTGCTATTTTTCTAAAAAGTTTCAAAAACATCAAAAGTCATACTCAGCGATTGAGAAAGAGGCTCTTGCTCTAATTTTGGCCCTTAATAATTTTGAGATTTATATTGGTTCCTCCTCACGTCCGGTTACTGTTTAATTCTAATCGTAATCGTAATGTAATTCTAATCAGCGCCTAATGAGCCTAATGAGGTGGCCTTTGTTTGTCCAAGCTTTTAATCTAGAAATAAAACATGTAGATGGAAAAAATAATGATCTGGAAGATGCATTGTCGCGCATCGTTACTTGGTGATTGGTGGTTTTCTTTTTTTGGTTCACCATTCACCATCTGGGGGTGTTACGCGCGCCTTGTGTACGCCCCGGCCCAGCGTCCTCCAATAAACATTAGTGCTTATTGTTTTATCTTTTGTTTTGTCTTCTCTAGTTTCTTATTGGTTGAGCTGGGGAGACGAGCCTATAAAGTGGAAGGAGGCGGACCCTCTCGTTCTCTCTCTACCAGCCACAGTTTTCTCCACAGCTACATTGCCACGTACTTTTTTTTCGTTTGTAATTTTAGTTTGGAGCGGGGAGTCCCAGCTTGTTTCTGTTAGTTTAGTTATTCTTTCCTTTGTTGCTGGGCTCCCCGTCTTTTATTTTTGGTTACTTTTGTGAGTAATTTGTGTTTAAATAAATAATTGGAAAACTCTAGCTGCTGTGCGTCTATTATGTTATGTGTCCCTCTTGACTTCTAGACACTTATACCAGGGACCGTAACATGGCATTGGAGGAAGTGCATTGGCATGGTTCAATTCTTACTTATCTGACGTCATCAATTTGTAGCAGTGAATGAAGTGGAATTCTGAAAAAAAAAACAGAGGTTAATTTTCAGGCCAAAAACCTCCTCATGTAAGGACCTAGAACACCATCTAACACTTGATGGCTGCTCTGTCAATTCTTTATCATCAGATTATTTATCACATTGGTGGTGGTTGAGGAGATTCCCCCTTCTATGTAAAGCACATTGAGAACCCAGAAAAGTGCTATATAAATGTAACAAATTATTATTATTATTATTATTATTATGGTAACACTTTGCAATAAGGTTCATTAGTTAACATTAGTTAACAACATTACTAAACATAAACTAAGAATGACCAATAATTTTACAGCATTTATTAATCTTAGTTAATGTTAATTTCAGCATTTACTAAGTTGTGTTTGTTAACATTAGAACTAACAATGAACAACTGTATTTTCACCAACTAAAATTAACAAAGATGAATAAATAGTGTTCATTGTTTGTTCATGTTAGTTAACTATTTTTTTTTATTTTAACCTTTATTTATCCAGGTAAACTGTTTGAGAACCACTTCTCATTTACAAACATGACCTGGCCTATTGAACCTTATTGAACCTTATTGTAAAGTGTTACCATTATTATCAGTTAGGAACCTAGGTGTGCTATTTGATAGCAATCTTTCCTTCGAAAGCCATGTTTCTAGCATTTGTAAAACCGCATTTTTCCATCTAAAAAATATATCTAAATTACGACCTATCTATGCTCTCAATGGAAAATGTAGAAATGGTAAAGGGAGAGTTCACCCAAAAATTTAAATTTGATGTTTATCTGCTTACCCCCAGGGCATCCAAGATGTAGGTGACTTTGTTTCTTCAGTAGAGCACAAACAAAGATTTTTTAACTCAAACCGTTGCAGTCTGTCAGTCACATAATGCCAGTCAATGGACACCAAATATTTGAGAGTAAAAAAAACATTCACAGACAAATCTTGATTAAACCCTGTGGCTCGTGATGAAACATTGATGTCCTAAGACATGAAACTTGTGGAAGTTCTTGTGCCTGGCTGTCCTGGAATTTGCGGCTCTGAAACGCTGGCCAGATGGCAAAAGTTAAAAAAGGGGATGGCTTGGATGTGAGGGATCCAGAGTGATTTTCTGAGCCCTTTTCCTCGCTCTGGATGTATACAGTTCTTGAAGGGTGGGCAGGGGAGCACCAATAATCCTTTCAGCAGTCCGAACCATTCTCTGTCTGATTTTGTAGCTGAACCAAACCAGACATTTATTGACCTGCAACAGACTCGATGATGGCTGAGTAGAACTGTTTCAGCAGCTCCTGTGGCAATTTCCTCAGCTGGCGATGGAAGTACAGCCTTTGTTGGGCCTTTGTTGTGTCGATGTGGGTATCCCACTTTAGATCCTGAGAGATGGTGGTTCCCAGAACTCTGAATGATTCTACTGTTGTTACATTGCTGTCCATGATGGTGAGTGAGGGGAGAGCAGGGGGGTTTTTCCTGAAGTCCATGATCATCTCCACTGTTTTGAGCGTGTTGAGCTCCAGGTTGTTAAGACTGCACCAGACAGCCAGCTGCTCAACCTCCTGTCTGTAAGCAGACGAGTGTTGCTTTCATCAACGAAAATTGTGACTAAATATCTTCGCCAACGAACCTTTATCACGTGATGAAAACAAGACGAGACGCAATGTAAATGCTTGTCATGTGACGATGCCGATAATTAAATACATAATGCAATATTGTTGACGAATAAAAATGAGACTAAATGTGTTTTGCAAAATAAAAACTATGCTAAAATGTCTCTTCATTTTCGTTGACTAAAACGAGATGAAATTAAATGTTATAACGTTATTTCGTCTCGTTTAGTCGCGTTATTATTATCATTATTATTATTATTTTGCAGTATTTCTGTTTCCTGTGTCACCTCTGGAGCTGCATCAGGTTGCACTGCACAGACGTAGGCGACATCACTTCCTCATGCCCCACTCGCGGCATTATTTAGAAGATGACAACAAATATGTTAACATGTTTGGTTGGTAAAATAAATGTTGTAAATTCAAATCAGAGCGTCTTCCTTGTCTGGCATGGATGTATTCTTAAGTCTATAAGGTAACAATAATATAATAAGATAACCTTGTTTGAAATGGGGTGGCTAAAAGAAAATGTTGGTTTCGTCTATACTACTAGCGCAGTGGTGGGCCGTCAGGGGAAGCAGGGCCTTCTCTGCTGGCCCTATAAAAAAAAACTTGTGTGAAAAATGTTTTTATTGATTATTTAGGTATCATTTTCATTTGTGTAATGTCCACTAAATTGCCTATGATTAGTTTAGTTGAGGTTGAACTGGAATATCCTACATAAAAAAAGTCAGAGACCAGCACTACAGATAGTGCTACCCTTTTGTTGAAAGACGGCACATCTGATTTGTTACAAGCATTAGGGACAGAATCATCAGCCAATCAAATTTTGATTCAATGACAGCCCGCCCTCTGGGTCCAGCTACGGGCCCAGTGCTACCCCCAGCGTTAGACCGCTCCTTTAATCAGGGATTTCTAAGGTACAATCATGAAAGTAAACGAATGATGACAGCTGCAGTCATCGGCGCCTACACCAGATCTTGTTGCTGATCTACTAAAATCGTCTTTTTCAAGGCGCTCTTTTGCAGACAAATAGAATAACTGAGAAAGGAAGACGTACTACACCCAACGGGAATTCGCTAACAAATGCCAGCAAAGGTTTAATGCACCATTTCAACGATCGCAACTATGAGTGCTATCAGTGGCTAACAGCTAGCACTGAGCACAAGTTATTTTGTTGGCTGTGTTTACTTTTAAATCTGAGTAAAGGGGCATGGAATGACAGACCCATGGACTTTATTTAAAAGTGACAGGTGAGTGCTTTATTATTTGATGAGTATTGTATCATGCACATTGTTATGGAGGTGTAGGTGGTGGATAATACTGTGGGGTGGTGTGTGGATGTCCAGAGTTTGCACAGTTTTACTGCTTTGGGTGCGTCGTCATTTTAGAGTGACATGAATGTGCATAGTGACCCGTGTATTGGCGGATTACTTTTACTGACCATGTAGGGAAATTTACTCTGCATTTAACCCACCCCAATCTAGCCTACTATTAAAATAATTGATTAGCCGTCATTGTTTGTTGAGAGCCTGTGTGTGGCATATGCATATAGCTGCGTTAGCTGTAACAGAGATGTGTAAGATGTTTACAGTTGAAGTTGAGTTTTATTGTCATTCTGCTACATGTGGAAGAGCGTCTCGCTGCAGCCTGCGGTGGACATCCAACCCCGCCCACATCCAAGCGTGACGTCACAAGCCACGCCTGTGTCCAAATACGTCACATACCTATTATTTTGCACCAGGAAAAAGCATCGACAAGAAGATAAGCCTAATTGTTTGCAAACCGAAGCAAAAGAAGTTTGCTGTGTTGGTAAGTAAAAAAAAACATATTTTGTCTTTAGGAAGACGTTGTCAACTTGAATGTTTGTGTGCATATGTAAACAACAGTTCAGCATGCTTATGTGTTTTGAACTGTACACAGGCACGTTATTACTTAGATATCACTAACACACACATATATATATATATATATCTATATATATATATATGTATGCGTGTTTGTTTGTTTGTTTGTGTGTGTGTGTGTGTGTGTGTGTGTGTGTTATCCAGCAAGAAGTGAAATTATGTGGTTCCTCTACCAAGATACTGTGGAAGGGTACCGTGATCAGTGTCATTAAAATATCATGTGTGTGGGGAGAGATGAATACATATGTGAGAGGGATAGATTGTGTATACGAGTAGGTAAGAGTGTTATTTAGCTATTATAAAAAAAAGGGTTATTAAAAAAATTGCACATTCAGTTAGTTCATTTTATGTCACAAAAAACAGTGCACTATATATTTATTAGTGCACTGATTCTTACAACATATAATGAATGTTGAGTTAATGTGCAATTTTTTTATAACACTCATCTCACCCACTCACAGATATGTACTTACCACCCTACACACACACACACACACACACACACACACAAACACTCACTCACATACAGATGATATTTTTAATGATATACACTGATCACAGTAACTTGGTTGAGCAACCACATCATTTCACTATGAATTGCAGGATAACTCTGTGTTTGTGACATATTATCTTTGTATTATTCTATATGAATGGAAAGATCACATAATGATTGTCAATCTTTGTCATGTTTTACAGCATTCTACACATTTTTGTTCCTAGCCTGATGCAGAGCAGATCTGCCGGGATGAGGTGTTCCTGCTGCAGTTTCATCAGTAAAGAAAGGTCTGGAGGAATGGTGGGAGCATTTCTCTAGATACTGTAGTGATTGATTTTTGTGGTTTAAAATCATAAATATTCTTGTATGCAAAATGATGAGGTAAATACTATTTAGTATGACAAATATTTAGTGGACCAACACACATGTATTCTGTATTTTTAACAGGAGTGCCAAGAGGACATAAAGTGGAAGTTTTTAAGAGACATTGGCCCAGTGTTGTGCTGGATACAGAGTCACCGTGAGTTATTCTGTGGGGAGGTGAAAGGGCCTGCTTTACTCCAGATGGATAGTAAAAATCTACAAAATGCCATCAAAGACTACCTGGGGTCGAATCAGATGAAGCAAGAGATGTCTTTTTATTCATCTCTCAGGACCTGCAGTGGGACATTCACATTCACACTCTCCAAGAACTGTACTTATCCAGAGTGAGCAAAAGGGCTGGTAAAATCACTCTGGACCCCTCACACCCAGCACACTCCCTCTTTGAAGTGTTACCGTCTGGTCGACGCTACAGAGCTCTGAGCACCAGAACGACCAGACACAGGAACAGTTTCTTCCCTCAGGCAATCTACATCACAAACAGTTAAATGTTCTCCCCACTGTGCAATAAAACATGTGCAATACCAAATTATCCATACTTATATTTATTATACATATGCTTTTGATTTAATATATCATACATCTATCCACATTCCCTTGCATAATTTGTATATAGCACATCTGTACAATACAATATTCTGATTGTTTGAGCATCTGCAGGAGCTGGACACATTCATATCAAACTGTGTTGCTGAACAAGGCTTGAAAGTCCATGCCATTTTTCTGTGAATAATCTAACAAGGCAAGGAATCTCTCTGTGTAGTTTATGTGTGTATGTGTACTGCATTTCAAGAACTGTTTATCTGATCATTCAGCTGTTCATTTATGATAGTTGAAACATATCTCTTATAGAACATATATTTTGTAAAAAAATGTATTTAGTTATTTTTGTAAAATAATAAATATAAAAATAGCTAATGAATCAAGGGATGTCGGTTTATTCATCTTTAAATATGTGGAGGACCTGGACACACTTCATATGAAGTTTTGTTGATAAACAAGGCCTGAATATCAATGTCATGTTACTTGTTATAATCTATCAAAGCAAGCAATCTCTGTTCAGCAAATGTATGTGTCTCCTACTGCATATGGATAACTGTCAATCCTTTCATTCAAATGTTAACACTTGATGATAAGTGGAACAACACAACTTTATAAAATTAAATGACAATTATAAATTATAACAATGTGTTGTGACTTTTACAATAACGTCTTTATAAAATTAAATAACAATTATAAATTATAACAATGTGTTGTGACTTTTACAATAACGTCTTTATAAAATTAAATGACGATTATAAATTATAACAATGTGTTGTGACTTTTACAATAACGTCTTTATAAAATTAAATGACGATTATAAATTATAACAATGTGTTGTGACTTTTACAATAACGTCTTTATAAAATTAAATGACAATTATAAATTATAACAATGTGTTGTGACTTTTACAATAACAAAATCTAATTATCCCTTTTAAATTTGATAAATCTAAAAGGTGTCTTATGTAGTTTAAAATCGATAGTAATAAATGAGAATTTATCTCATTTCAATAAGGTTGAATAAGGTAAGGTGTAGAGGTTTTTTATTTCAATTAGCCTAATTAAATCAACCTTAATCATTTAATCAAATTTAAGTGTTTTACAGGCTCTTGTGATGAGAAATCAGCTCTGTACATTAGACATATTAAATATATTACATTTAAGTTGTGCCATTTTAGCCTAGACATCCTTTAAATAAATAAGAAAACGTGTATTAGTAAAACGAAAGGCAACATTATTTTATTTAGATCCCAGAAACTGCTGTAAATTGCTTGGACAAAACGTTACTTCCGGGTTTCCCGGGGAATAACGAGAGGTGACGTATATTATAGGGCGTGGTTTCTGACGTAACGTTTTGACATGAGCGTGACTGTATTGGTATGGGCGTGGCTTGTGACGTCACACTTGGATGTGGGCGGGGTTGGATGTCCACCGCAGGATGCAGCGAGCCCTACTTGTACATGTGTGTCACGAATCTGGTCCATGCTCTTCCGGACAATCACCACCAGATGTCACTCACTCACCACAGTGACTCTCACACCACACTTCTCTGGACTGCAATACCCATCATCCATTGCACAGATCACAGCTGTCATCATTCACTCATCACACTGAGCACACACATCTGATTCTCATTATTACACACACTATATAAGCCTGGGACTTGCTCTTGCTCGCTGCCGAGTATTGTTAGCGTTTATCACTCTCATAGCGATAGCTACTCTACGGAGCCCTAGTCGTAGTCTTGCCTAGCCTGTTTCCCTGTGTTTCTGATACCTGCCTTGCCGTTTGGACTGTGTTTGCACCTCGTTTGGATTATTGCTGTCGTTTCTGGATTATCTCTCTGCCTTGCCCCTTTGGATACTCTTCACTGATCGTCGACCTATGCTTGCTCCACGGATTGCTGTCTCTTGCCCTTGCCATACCTGTTTGCCACTGTCTGACCCTGCCTGTTTACTGACCATGTTTTATAATAAAGCTTTGCATATGGATCCGCACGTCTCACGTCTCGTCAGCCCCGTTACAATGTGGGGACATACAGTGGAACAAAATGTCGTGCCTCGCAGGACCACGGTGCTACATAAATACAGACATACAACAAGGAAGTAAAAAGACACTATAAACATATATACAACTAACCTTGCTTACTGAAGGCCGTGACTAAAACCCCACGGTATGCCACTACTACTAGGTACTTATACTATATTGACTGGGTTAAATAGAATTACTAAAAAGAGACTAAAATGCCATTTTCGTCGACTAAAACTAGACATAAAATAAGACTAAAATGCTCAGACTTTTAGTTGACTGAAACTTGACTAGACTAAAAAGAGTATGAATGTGACTAAAACTAAAAAAACTAAAATGACAGCTTCACAAAGACTAGACTAAAACTAAAATAGGCCGCCAAAAACAACACTAAAGCAGACTCGTCACCGTCCTGGATGAGGCCGATCAGTGTGGTGTCGTCTGCAAACTTCAGGAGCTTGACAGAGGGGTCTTTAAATGTGCAGTTGTTGGTGTAGAGGGAGAAGAGCAGTGGGGAGAGAACGCAGCCCTAAGGAGCTCCAGTGCTGATCGTACGGGTGCTGGATGTGTATTTTCCCAGCCTGACTAGCTGCTGCCTGTCTGTCAGGAAGCTGTTGATCCACTGGCAGACGGAGGTGGGCACAGAGCTGAGTTAGTTTATCCTGAAGGGTGTCCGGGATGATGGTGTTAAAAGCGGAGCTGAAGTCTACAAACAGGATCCTCACATAAGTCCCTGGTCTGTCCAGATGCTGCAGGATGAAGTGCAGTCCCATGTTGACTGCATCATCCACAGACCTGTTTGCTCTGTAGGCAAACTGCAGGGGATCCAGTAAGGGTCCAGTGGAGGTCTTTCAAATGATTTCATGGCCACAGATGTTAGAGCCACAGGTCTGTAGTCATTAAGTCCAGTGATTTTGGGTTTCTTTGGGACAGGGATGATGGTGGAGCGTTTTAAGCATGAGGGGACTTTGCACAGCTCCAGTGAACTGTTGAAGATCTGTGTGAAGATGGGGGCCAGCTGTTCAGTACAGGTTTTTAGGCAGGCTGGTGACACACCGTCTGAGCCTGGTGCTTTCCTTCTTTTGTTCTGTCTTAAGACCTGGCACACGTCATCTTCACTGATCTGAATTGCAGGTGTGGGGAAGAGGGGGGTTGCTGGAGGTGTGAATGGTTGTGTGGAGAGGTGTTCAGGGCAGGTGTGGGGTGTTTTTTCTGTAAGCATCTTCTTTGGCCTCACGGTCTGAGTTTTGCAGTGAACCATGGTTTGTCATTGTTATAAGTTAGATGAGTCCTGGTAGGAATGCACATTTCCTCACAGAAACTGATATAAGAAGTTACAGTCTCTGTGATTTCGTCCAGATCGTTTGCAGCAGCTTCGAAAACAGTCCAATCAGTAAGGTCGAAACAGACTCGTAAAACCTGCTCTGTTTCATTAGTCCATCTTTTAATAGTTCTTAATACAGGTTTAGCAGATTTGAATTTCTGCCTGTAAGTCGGTATAAGATGAACCAAACAGTGATCAGAGAGTCCTAAAGCTGCTCATGGGACAGAGTGATATGCGTCCTTTACCACTGTGTAACAGTGATCCAATATATTACTGTCTCTGGTGGGACATGTGATGTGCTGTCTGTATTTTGGCAGTTCGCGGGAGAAATTTGCTTTATTAAAGTCCCCGAGAATGATTAAAACAGAGTCCGGGTGTTGTTGCTCACTCTCTGTGATCATATCAGCAAGTTTCTGTAAAGATGAGCTCACGTGCGCTTGTGGTGGAATGTAGACACTCACGAGAATGAACGAACAAATCTCCCGCGGCGAAAGGGCTTGCAGTTAACAGCAGAACAGCACATCTTCTTTAACACAGTTACATCTTTACACCACCTCTCATTCATATAAAAGCACATCCCGCCGCTGCGCGATTTCCCCGTTGATTCTGCCTCGCGATCTGCTCTGATCAGCTGGAAGTTTGGCAGATATAGCATGCTGTCTGGTATGACGTCGTTCAGCCAGGTTTCCGTGAAACACAGAGCAGCAGAGTTTGAAAAATCCCTGTTTGTCCGGGAGAGCAGAAAGCGTTCGTTCGTTTTGTTGGGTAGAGATTGGAGATTTGCCAGATTTCCCCCATCTGCGCGTCCTAAAGTGTTTGACCAGAGCTACGGCTCCGCCAACAACAATGTCCAGCAAAACGTCCCAATAATCAAAAATCGGTAAAAGATTTTGTGGTGTGTTCTGCCGAATGTTCAGCAGGTCATCCCTTGTAAAACTGTTTGAGAAAAAAAAAACAGGAAAAACAAACAAAAACAGTGCAAACACTGAAGAGCAAAACACATTCGCATCTGCGGCGCCATCTTTGATTAGGAAGTGGGCTACTTAACTGCTGTGACTGAAAAAGTCGATTTGGCAAAAAAAATTGGTAACACTTTAGTATAGGGATGAAATCTCACTATTAACTAGTTCTTTATTAGTATTCCTATTATTAACATATAGGTTCCCCTTCAGGAATTCAAGCTGTGTCGAAAACACTATTGGAACATCTTCAGCGTGACCGCGCTCTGAATCACATCTGTAATCATTCCAATGGATAGGCAAGACGTCACAGGCGGGGTGACGTAACGACCAGGAAGCTTAAAAGCATGTGCGGTGGAACTAGCGTCAGCTTTCTGTTATTCAGCAAGCGCTCTGTGTGTGTCATTCTTATTTGATATTGTCTGTCCATTATCACTCCTTATTTCCTATATGAGTGAATACAAACATAGGGCGAGGGCGGGCAGCATCTCAGGCTGTGTGTTCTTTTCTGCCCGCGCTACATTATGGGTGGGAATACACACAGTTTGTGTGTTGTCTGCTTGAGAGCAGAGCATGCAGAGTCAGCTCTCGAGGGAGCATTTGTCACTGTGTATGCTTTACTCTCGGCGGGCTCTCTTTGAGGAGGGAGCCTTCACCAGCGTTCCTCGCAGCGCCGGCCCCACTTTCGCCGAGGCGAAGCGACAGCTGCACTTGTGGGAATCGCAGATGGATCAGGTAGGGGTAATAGAGACGGGCGAGCCCCTATCTTCTTCCTTTCCCACCAGATCCAGCGCCCACTCCCTGGGATCGGAATCCCACCCCGCGGTTTTTCCCCCCAGAGAGAGGGCTTGACGCTCCGCCTGTCTTCCTCCTAGGAGGTGGACGTGGAGGATGTCGATGAGCTTTCATAAAGCAGTTGTACAAGCATGTTGTTTGCACAAGCATATTGAGAACTAATATCATTATGAGCAGCATTTCTGGGGAGCGGAGCTCGCACAGTTAGCTCTAGAGAAAAAAAATGGGGCTGATTGTGCTTCTCCCCGCTGCCGATTTTCTGCTCCCGCTGGGCCTGCTCCGAGGAGAGTGTCTGTGCCTGTTATCTCGCGGTTCCGGTCCCGCTGCTGTTGAGGCATGGCGGCGATTGGGATCGGCAGATGGGCTCACCTTATCTCCACCTGCATTCCCCAGATCTAGTGCTCTCGTGCTGTGGTTTCCTCCTTTGAGTGAGAGTGTGCTGCTGCAGCTGTCTTTTTCCAACGAGATTGATATTGTTTTTTAAAACCGAGTGGCTCATGCGTTGCCGAGGTAACATATGCATTGCGGTCATTCTCGGTTCATTAGAATAATCTTTTTACATTAGACCGTTTTTTTTCTTGTTTGGTTGTTTGGCTGCATTTACTTCTGAGGAATTAGGTTCTGGTTCTATCAGTCTAGTCTTCCTAGGAGTTGACGCGAATCTGAGGAGCGTCGTATCAGTAGGAGACTTCAGCTGAGGCAGTCCTGATGCCCATGGCCCAGGACTTATGAGGATAGGCCCCTCTGGGGAAGAGCGGGGTACACCGCATTACACAGTCCCCGTCTCTCCTCAGTGCCCTCAGGAGATCGGTCTGCCAACCCTGCCAGAGTTCCAGGGTGCAGCGCTTCTCTCTGTCTCTTTCGCCCGCAAACGTAGCTGAACTGGTAGGCTCGCCGCCCCTTCGGGGGTCTTCATAGCAGCTAGAGCGGCCGTCCCCTGTCGGTCGTCCGGTTCAGGGTACAGAGCTAGCAACTCTAAGCACACCAGAGGCCAATCTCGAGAGACTGGTTCCCTTAGTAGACTATTTGGCAGTGTGGAAACTACTGCCAAATGTGTCTCAATGGGTCCTGCACACTGTAGAAAGAAGCTATCATATTCAGTTAGGCGCTGTGCCGCCACCTTTCTACGGGGTCATTCCCACACTGGTGGGTCCCGAGCAGGCTCTGATAATTGAACAAGAAGTGAAAAGTCTCTTGAGGAAAGAGGCCATCGAGGTGGTCCCTCCTTTAGACAGAGAGTCAGGGTTCTACAGCCAGTACTTCATCGTTCCCAAGGAGGATGGAGAGTTGCGTCCTATTTTAGATCTGAGTCAACAGTCATATCACCCTGTAGCCCAAGACCGGTTGCCCACTGAAGCTAAGCAGGGTTGAGCCTGGTCAGTACCTGGATGGGAAACCTCCTGGGAAAAACTAGGTTGCAGCTGGAAGAGATGTTAGTGAGGCCAGCAGGGGGTGCTCACCCTGTGGTCTGTGTGGGTCCTAACGCCCCAGTATAGTGATGGGGATCCTGGCCAAATTTGCCCATTGGCCTCTGACCATCATGGCCTCCTAATCATCCCCATACACTGATTGGCTTCATCGCTCTGTCTCCTCTCCACCAGTAAGCAGGTGTGTGGTGGGCGTTCTGACGCACTATGGCTGGCGTCGCATCATCCAGGTGGATGCTGCACACTGGTGGTGGTTGAGATGATTCCCACTTGAATGTAAAGCGCATTGAGTGCCTAGAAAAGCGCTATATGTAACAAATTATTATTAACTGAACCGCTCAGTCATGCGACTGAAGTTCAGGATGCTCTCTTCAAGCAGATTGTGTCTCAGACCAGGTCCGAGGACTGGGTTGTCACAATCGATCTAAAAGACGCATACTTCCACATCTCCATCCTTCCCCATCACAGGAAGTTCCTGAGGTTTGCTTTGGGGGCATAGTGTACCAATATCAGGTTCTTCCTTTCGCCCTTGCACTCTAACCCCGCACTTTCACGAAGTGTGTGGATGCTGCTCTGGCTCCTCTGTGACTCCAGGACATCCGCATACTCAACCATATCGAGGTTTGGTTGATATTAGCTCATTCAGAGTGGATGGCAGTTTGGCATTGAGATGTCGTTCTCGCTCACGTGAAAGAGCTGGGGTTAAGACTTAACGCCAGAAAAGTGTGCTTTCTCACAGACAACCACTTATCTTCGGCATGGTGTGGGATCCAACCATGATGCAGGCACGTATGTCCCCCTGTTCGGATCGAGTCGATCCTCATGGCAGTCATGAGAGTGAGAGAAGGCCGGTCCCTCACTGTCAAGCAGTTTCAGAGACTGCTGGGTCTGATGGCAGCTGCGTCCAACATGATACCTCTTGGCCTGCTGTACATGAGACCTCTACAGTGGTGGCTCAAGACCAAGGAGTTCTCCCTGAGGGGAAACCCGCTCCACATGATCAAGATCATGCAGCGATGCCTTGGTTGATATTAGCTTAGACATGTGGAGAAAACCTTGGTTCTTGCCTCAGGGCCCGGTACTGGGAGCTCCTTGTAGTCGTGTAATGTTAGCGACGGACGCACTCCTCAGCAGTTGCGGAGCGGTCATGAGTGGCCGTGTGGCCCACGGTCTGTGGAGTGACCGCCATCTGATGTGGCACATCAACTGCCTGGAGATGCTGGCTGTTTTGCACTAAAACACTTCCTCCCAGACCTAAGAGATCGCCATGTGTTGGTGCGCACAGTGTTTGGCCAAGCTCAGGTGGACCTCTTTGTGACTCGGGAACCCTCTGGTAATCTGACTCCTCCAGCTCCACTGGGGCTGGATGCTATGGTACAGACTTGGACGAGGCTTGGTCTGTACGCCTTTCCCCCGATCGCTCTGCTCCCAGGAGTGCTGGAGAGTGTCCGCCGGGACGGGGTCCGTCTGCTCCGAGTAGCCCCGTTCTGGCCAGGCCGAGTATGGTTCTTGGACCTGATTTCTCTCCTCGACGGCTCTCCATGGGAGATTCCCATTAGGAGGTATCTCCTCTCACAGGAGGAGGAGGAGTGGGGGTCCATCTTTCACCCCTGCCTTGAATTGTGGAAACTGTGGGTGTCGCCCCTGAGGGGGCACAGCTCATAGCCTCCAGTCTCTCAACTGAGGTTGTTGAGACCATCCTCCAGTCCAGAGCTCCCTCAACGAGGAAACTGTACGCCCTGAGGTGGAGGCTTTTCATTTCATGGTGTGGAGACCACCAGCTCGATCCAGTTAACTGCCCAGTTGGTACAGTGCTGGAATTCCTGCAGGCCTGATTCTCCACAGGGTTGCCCCTCTCCACCCTTAAAGTTCTACGTGGCAGCCATTGCGGCCTACAATGCCCCTCTTGGTGGCCAGTCAGTGGGCAAGAACCCCCTAGTTACACGTTTCCTCCGTGGTGCACTGAGGCTTCCGGCCAGAGAGGCTGATGTTAAGTGGTGGATAAGCCTCGAGTCAGCCTCCCATAGCCTCGATCTCTCCTCTCCTTGGGAGTCAAGGCTCACTCCTCCAGAAGTACCTTTCTCTCACCTTAGTTGTGCTCTTCCCTTCCTCGGCAGGGATTAGCAAGTCTGGCGGCATTGGCACCTCGTTCCCATAGCGCAGGGGTCGGCATCGGTCATCCCTCTGCTGTGGCTCCCTGTAGCGTGGGTGTACAATACGCGGGGGAGGTGTCTCCCCGACTTTTAATACATCCTAAACTCTTATCCTGCACTTTTTTCGGTCAGGTGTGTTAAAGTAGAGTTTTTCAAGGGCCAATGTGAATAAATCTAGATTTAAATTAAAATAGAAAAGAAAATATGTCGTTTTGGATACGTTTTATTCGTATCCAAAATTATGTGAACTCCACGGAGCGCTGAACACTCTCAGAGTGAACACAGAGTTGCATAGGTGCACAGATATTACACACATATGATGGATCCAGGAGACGCTACCACATAAAACGCTACCACATAAAAAAACTATCCAATTTTTGTGCCAGAGAGCTCATCCAGTAAATGTACTCTAATTTGGTCACCATAAAAAACATTAAGCAGTTGTTCCTCCACAGCAATTCTGTACCTGTTTAAATAGTCTTTCAGCCAACCATTTAATTTTCAAAAATGTTTATGGAGTTAAAACATAGAATAAACATAAAATCATCAAAATCATTAGCACACTATAGTGCTGATAGCCAGCCATGCACAGTGGTGCCATCTTGCTACAAATTACAGTTAGTGAATTTAAATATGACCCCGGACCACAAAACCAGTCTTAAGTCACTGGGGTATATTTGTAGCAATAGCCAAAAATACATTGTATGGGTCAAAATTATCAATTTTTCTTTTATGCCAGAAATCATTAGCATATTATGTAAAGATCATGTTCCATGAAGATATTTAGTGAATTTCCTACTGTAAATATATCAGAACTTAATTTTTGATTAGTAATATGCACTGCTTAGAACTTCATTTGGACAACTTTAAAGGTGATTTTCTCAATATTTAGATTTTTTTGCTCCCTCAGATTACAGATTTTCAAATAGTTGTATCTCGGCCAAATATTGTCCTATCCTAACAAACCATACATTAATGGAAAGCTTATTTATAGGATTATGTAGAAATCTAAATTTCAGAAAATTTACACTTATGACTGGTTTTGTGGTCCAGGGTCACAAATGATCAGGTCATATCATGGATTTTCAACTGGAATTTTGTCTGGGCTCTGTGCAGGACAGTCACAGAATTTCTTCAAAGTACTTTCTGCTTTGGGCCACTGTCAAGGAAGAAAATGTGTCTTTGGTTTAAGTGCAGATTTGCAGAACTAGATGACATCTTCTCTTTAGAGATTTGTCTGTATTTGACTTCTGGTTGCACTTGATGGCAACAAGTTTTCCAGTTCTTTCAGCTGAAAATGTTAGCCCAGAGCATGACACTGCCATCACCATGCTTGAATGCAGAGATGGTCTTATGCCATTTTGGGCATTTGGTTTGTACCAAACTTAATGCTTTGCTTTCAGGCCAACTCATCAGACCATATTCTTCTTTCGCCAAAAAGGTTTCAGCTTTTGTATCAGGGTTCAAAAACAATCTACCAGCATGACTTAATGTTGGCCTTTCTCAGAAGTGGCTTCCTTCTAGCATCTTTCCCAAAGAGGCCAACTCCATTAAGTGCTGAAGAGTTTATTGAAGTCTGGACAGCTTCTGCCATTTCAGCCAAATGCTCTGCAACTCTCTCACATTTTTAGACATCTTGTACGGCTGCTTAATTTAGATTGCCTAATCTTGCTATTGGTTTGGGTTTATTCCACATTTTTCCCCATTTTGTCATAAAAGACTCTTTTTCCCAAACCATTGTATAATCTTCTCCATCGTTTTGAATGCATTTAGTAAGGTCTGTTAAGTTTATGACTCCCATTACTTATCAATTAAAACATCACAAGGCGATTTGCAAAGATTCATAAAAGAACCGTATTCTCACTTCTTGTGTTGGTGAAGCTAGATCACGAATGATTTGCATGAACATTCGCATATTTAGGCAGATCTGGGGAGCATTCCCTTAATTAGGCAGATCTGGGGAGCATTCCCTTAAAAAACAAATGTAACCCACTGTGTCTTTAGCAGCTCAAATGACGACTGCTATCTTCATTATTACATCCAACATGTCCCAGTGTGACATCACACAGCCAAGAAGCTGAGAACAGCTTGATTTAAGAAAGGGGATATTATTCAGCGATTAAAAAAAAAACCTCTGGGTGGATTTTTGTCATTATAGGGTGGATGTGTTCAAACACTGCCAACACACATTTATGTTCCAACAACAGTGAACTTCGTATGGCGCTTAATGAACAAGTGAATTTTGCATGGTACTTAATGAAAAAGTGAACTTTGCATGGTGCTTAATTAAAAAGTAAACTTTGCATGGCGCTTAATGAAAAACAGAAATACACATTGGTACACATCGAATCCTATTTGATGTGCAGTTCCTCTCCATAACAACTCCCTCTTATCGAGATTTTTGTAGTTGTAGGTGTTTGTCATAAAGCCCTTTGTGTTCAGACACCAGTAAGACCAGCAGCTCTACATTCATCTTGCCTTGATGTCTCTTCTTCACTTACTTCCTCTTCATCGTTAGGTATCATTGTCAAGTCAAATCACCTTTATTTATATAGCGCTTTTAACAATACAGATTGTGTCAAAGCACTTAACAGTATCAAATTGGAGTATAGAGTGTCAGTAATGTATAAAAATAAGATTAAACACTCAGTTTTCAGTAAAGGCATTTCATTATTGAATTCAGAGATGTCATCGTCTAGCTCAGTTTAGTTTAAATATTATCTGCAAAATCAAATTGATGATAATCACTAGAAATTAAGTGTCCCCGACTGAGCAAGCCAGAGGCGACAGCGGCAAGGAACCAAAACTCCCTCTGTGACAGAATGGAGAAAAAAACCTTGGGAGAAACCAGGCTCAGTTGGGGGGCCAGTTCTCCTCTTGCCAGGAGATAATTGTTTATTTATTTACTTAATGTTTTCATTGAAATTTTAAATGTATTTATTTATATTTAATATTGTTGCAATTTCTAACAATAATAGTATTATGTATTTAGGTATTTTATTATATTTTTTAGATATTTTATTTTATTTTTATTTTTAGTTTTATTGTATTTAAGTTGAGGTCTTCACTGGGGATATGTCCCCAGTGCTCATCCAGGTGTCCCGGCCTCCGCCGACGATCAGGGAGACATCATCTCTCGGCACCAATCCACCATCTGATCCGGACACGGACTGAGAAACAGAATAAGAAAGAAACAGACAAATATTAGCGAAGATGCCATTCTTCTTATGATGTAACGAGTACATCATGTGTATGGGGAGTATTCCCAGTTGTGGTTGATCTAATTAATGCAGCCTAACAATCCTTTAATGGGTTTGAATAATAGAAGCATATTATCAAACGACCAGAGTTTTGAGAACGCAGCGGACATGGAGGACTATAATGTGATAAGAGCTCGCTCAGGTACTGAGGAACTAAGCCATTCAGGGCTTTATAAGTAGTTAATAAGATTTTAAAATCTATGCGATGTTTGATAGCGAGCCAGTGCAGTGTTGACAGAACCGGGCTAATATGGTCATACTTCCTGGTTCTAGTAAAAACTGTAGCCGCTGAATTTTGGACCAGCTGTAGTTTGTTGATCAAGCGTGCAGAACAACCACCCAATAAAGCATTACAATAGTCTAACCTTGAGGTCATAAACGCATGAATTAGTATTTCTGCATTTGACGTTGAGAGCATAGGTCGCAATTTAGATACGTTTTTGAGATGGAAAAACACAGTTTTACAGATGCTAGAAACATGGCTTTCAAATGAAAGATTGCTATCAAACAGCACACCTAGGTTCCTACCTGATGAAGAAGAAATGACAGAGCAGCTGTCAAGTGTTAGATAGTGTTCTAGGTTATTACATGTGGGGTTTTTAGGTCTGATAATTAACAACTGTTTTTTTCAGAATTTAGCAGTAAGAAGTAACTCGTCATCCAGTTTTTTATATCGACTATGCATTCCGTTAGTTTCTCAATTTGGTGTGTCAACCGGGCCACGAAGAAATATAGAGCTGAGTAACAGTGAAAGCTAACACCATGTCTACTGATAATACAGTTGTGGTCAGAATTATTGGAACCCTTGGTAAATATGATCAAAGAAGACTGTGAAAATTAACCTGCTTTGTTAATCCTTTTGATCTTTTATTTAAAAAAAATCACAAAAAGCTAACCTTTCATTGGATAATAAGAATTTAAAATGGGGGGAAATATCATTATGAAATAAATGTTTTTCTCTGATACACATTGGTCACAATTAACGGCACCTTTTTATTCAATACTTTTTGAAACCTCCATTTGTCAGTTTAACAGCTCTAAATCTTCTCCTATAATGCCTGATGAGGTTAGAGAACACCTGACAAGAGATCAGAGACCATTCCTTCATCCAGAATCACTCCAGATCCTTCAGATTCCCAGCTCCATGACGGTGCTTCTTCTCTTCAGTTCACCTCACTCATTTTCTACAGGGTTCAGGTCAGAGGACTGGAATGGCCAGCAGAAGCTTGGTTTTGTGCTCAGTGACCCATTTTTGTGTTGTTTTTGAGGTTTGTGTTTGGATTATTGTACGGTTGGAAGATCCAAACATGGCCCATTATAAGATTTCTAATAGAATCAGTCACTTATAGATTTTTTATCTGTTGGTATTTGATAGAATCCATGATGCCATGTGTCTGAACAAGATGTCCAGGACCTCCAGCAGAAATATAGGCTCACAACATCACAAATACAGCAGTATATTTCATTGTACACATGGGGTACTTTTTATCCCTGTGTTCACCAAACCCATCTTGAGTGTTTGCTGCTAAAAAGCTAATTTTTTAGTTTCATCTGACCATAGAAGCCAGTCCCATTTGAAGTGCCAGTCCTGTCTGATAACTGAATATGCTGGAGTTTGTTTTTGGATGAGCTAGGAGAATTTTTCTTGAAATCCTCCCAAACAACATGTGGTGATGTAGGGGCTGTTTGACAATTTTTTTTAAGGTTTTCTGACCCCGAGACTCAACTATTTTCTGCAATTCTCCAGCTGTGATCCTTGAAGTGTCTTTAGCAACTCAAACTCTCCTTCTCACCGTGCATTAGGACGATATAGACACACGTCCTCTTCCAGGCAGTTTCATTACATTTTCTGTTGATTGGAAATTCTTAATTATTGCCCTTATGGTGGAAATGGGGATTTTCACTGCTCTAGCTCTTTTCTTAAAGCCACTTCGCTAATTTGTGAAGCTCAATTATCTTTTGCTGCACATCAGAAATATATTCTTTGTTTTTTTCACATTGTGATGGATGATTAAGGGAATTTGGGCTTTGTTTTCCCTCCTATTTATATTTCTGTGAAACAGGAAGCCATGGCTGGATAATTTCATGTTCATAATCACCCTAGAGTGCTCAAAATTGTGAATATGAATGGGAGTATACTTCAGAGATATTTTACTCTTAAGAATTTCTAGGGGTGCCAATAATTGTGTCCAACGTGTGTTTGAGAAAAACATTTATTTCATAATGATATTTCCCCCCATTTTAAATTCTTATTATCCAATGAAAGGTTAGTTTTTTGTGAATTTTTTAAATTAAAGATCAAAAGGATTAAGAAAGCAGGTTAAGTTTCACAGTCTTCTTTGATCATATTTACCAAGGGTTCCAATAATTCTGACCACAACTGTACGTCATCTCCCGGCGCTGATCCTCCATCTCAGGTGTTCGGTCATCTCAGCTCGTGTAATGGTTGGATCCAGACTGAAGTTCTGTAATTCCTCACAGATACAATTTTTCTCTAAGAAGGAATATAATTGTGAGGATACTACCTTTTCTAGTATCTTTGACAGAAAAGGGAGATTTGAGATCGGTCTGCAATTAACTAGATATTTGGGGTCAAGTTGTGTTTTTTTAATGAGAGGCTTAATTACAGCCAATTTGAAGGTTTTGGGGACATATCCTAATGACAATGTTGAATTAATAATAGCCAAAATAGGATCTATGACTTCTGGAAGCAGCACTTTTAGTAGTTTAGATGGAATAGGGTCTAACATACATGTTGTTGGTTTAGATGATTTAACGAGTTTATACAATTCTTCCTCTCCTATAGTAGAGAATGAGTGGAATTGTTCCTCAGGGGATCTATCTGATGCGATACTGTAGCTGACGGCTGCATGATTACAATTTTATCTCTGATAGTATCGATTTTGGAAGTAAAGTAGTTCATAATGTCATTACTGCTGTGCTCTTGGGGAATGCAACACCAGTTGATGCTTTATTTTTCGTTAATTTAGTGACTGTATTGAATAAATACCGGGGGTTATGTTTGTTTTCTTCTATAATAATAATAATAATAATAATAATCAGATCTAGCAGTTTTTAATGCGTTTCTGTATGATAGGGTACTTTCCCGCCAAGCTATACGAAATACCTCTAGTTTTGTTTTCCTCCAGCTGTGCTCCATTTTCCGGGCTGCTCTCTTTAGGGTGCAAGTGTGCTCATTATACCACGGAGTCAGACTGTTTTCTTTGATCTTCCTTAAGCGTAAAGGAGCAACTGTATCTAAAGTGCTAGAAAAGGGAGTGTCCATAGTTTCTGTAACATCATCAAGTTTTTCTGCGCTGCTGGATATGCCGAGGAATTGAGATAAATCAGGAAGATTACTTACAAAGCAGTCTTTTGTGGTAGAAGTAATGGTTCTACCATACTTGTAACAAGGAGTAGAATTTACAGTTTTAGCTATATGGAGTTTACACAAGACTAGATAATGATCTGAGATATCATCGCTTTGCTGCAGAATTTCAACACCACTAACATCAATTCCATGTGACAGTATTAAAGCTAGAGTATGATTTTGACAATGAGTAGGTCCTGAAATGTGTTGTCTAATCCCAATAGAGTTCAGAATGTCTATGAATGCTGATCCTAATGTATCTTTTTCATTATCGACATGGATATTAACAATATGAAACTAAATCAACATCTAAACCTTAGTTAATTCTCAATGAGATCTTCTGTAGATGTCTGACAGAAATAAAGTCAGTCTGGTTATTAATAAGTGGATCTGGTGATGCTGTTTGTGGGGTTGTTTAGATCTTGAGATTTAATGTATTTTATTTCAGTTGATTTCAGTTAGTTGTTGTTCTTGTGTTTGTCAGTGATTTTGTTTTTTTAACAGCAGGTGTTCATCACTAATGCTCAATCAGCACTTAATTAATCACTTAATTACTTAGTGAACTCAACTGAAATAAGTTCAGAGCACTCATAGTTGTTCGTTTTAAAAAACTTAAATGGTTTAAGGTAATACGTTTCATCAAACGTTTGAGTTAGCTTAACTTGTCTGGTTTTTAAGGCAATCAGTTTATTCAAACAGTTTGAGTCACCCTAACTTGTTGGGTTTTACAATGTAGATAGATCAAATACAAAGCTGTACCATTGTCATGTTTTTTGACCAAACTACCAATTGCACACTTTAATTCTTGAGTGAAATGATTCCTAATAGTTTATTTTGCAGGATGATCAAAGTGACTTTCTGCAAATGACCCACTCCATAGATAGGTCTTCAGATAAGATGAAGACCAGTAAAAGCCTGAAGCATTTGTCTTGACCCTCAAATCCTGTCTGCATATGAACCTCATGTCTTTCTTCACCAACTTTCACCCACTCTTGACTTGTTTACCTCACCCAAATTCTCACAGAGCTCTCAATCTAGTTTAAGAAATACACAAACGCTCGTCACGCGCAAGGATGACCTTATGACTACAATGCTTGGCAAAGCTAAGCCATGACATCAGAGTCATAATAATAATATCAGAATGTTATTGGAATGCACCGAGACTCAGCAGCCACTTTTCTCAGAGTTCTTCAAATGCACAAGGCATGTCAGACCATAGAAATGGAGAACAGGAACTTGGCAACATTTATATTGTTTAGAAGCAGTGAAGAAAAGGGCTTAGCTTATCTCTGCATGTCTGCAGCTGATTAGGAGAAATGTATTAGTGTTTTGCTGGTGGAAAGGGTGTTCCTTGGTTGTTAATGAAGAAAATTGTTTTAACTCCTCAAAATGACATAGAGGTTCTTTACTGAAGGGATAGTTCACCCAAAAACTGAACATTCTGTTATGATTTCTCTATTCTATTGTTATACTCAAGCACTAGAGCACAAAGGGAGAATTTTTAAGAATCCTCACTGCATTGACTAGTTCATAGTTTTATGTGATGAACAAGCCAAAATTTAACTAATTTCCTCAGCATTAGTTAGTTGTTTACTTGCAAACCGAAAAGAGTCATTGAAGTTCATTGAAAAGAGAGTTTATAAGCTAAAGATATCAAATTTTGTCTTCCACAGATGGAAAGAAAGTTGTGTTTCGAACAACTTGAATGTGGAAAGTAAATAATGTGTTTTCAAACATCTCATAGTGAAAAACATCCCCAGCTCCACTACTGAGCTCTCAAATCCTTGACCTACTTTTCAGGCGTCTATACGAACTCTCATTTCTGATAATGTCCACACACTTGCTGGACAATGGCCAGATCTGCCCCCCGCTCCCTCACTAAATCATTCTCACATTTACCCACGCCAAGTCAGGGTGGGTCCCCCTTTACAGCGAATGATTGCCAGCTCTTAGAACAATTGAGCCAGATTGGCCATGTTCACCTTGGGAACCAATTAAGTGTCAAATCAATCACCATGAAATGCACTACTTGGCTAGAATCCCAAAGAAAATATCATTCAGCCATCACCTCAGCTTGATCCGCAGGGGCTGGCACTGCACTGGGATAATGGAGGAAATCTACAGCACAATGCCCACTCGATGGAAACATAAGGAATTATTCAGAAAGGACCAAGCTTCCTCCCTCTGTGCTTACTGTTGGCAGAGGAAATAGTATGCAAAGAGGGTTTATTGGATCAAAGATTAAAAAATGTTGCATCTACATTAGGTGATTTGGTGATTAGTGTGAAGGTTGTAACGCTCTGACCCATTTAACTCTTAAAATCCATGAAATGAAAGAGATGGAAAATGAAAAGTTGGTGTCCCACATATTTAATGCACTGTGAAACCCAACAAGTTAGGGTAACTCAAACTGTTTGAGTAAACAAATTTCCCTTGGTTTAAACCAATGTCAGTTTTAAAACTTGCAGTTAAGTAATTAAGTGATTAATTAAGTGCTGATTGAGCATTAGTGATGAACACCTGCTGTTAACAACCAGAATCACTGAAAAGAGAAACACCATCGCCTTAGATGAAATCAACTGAAATAAAATGCATTAAATCTCTCAAAATCTGATTAAACAATCCCACAAACCGCATCACCAGCTCCACTTATTGATAACCAGACTGAGACATCTACAGAAGATCTTATTGATAATTAAATAAGGTTTAGATGTTGATGTATTGTTTCATTTGAAGTAACCATGTTAGAGATCAGTGTCTGCTTTAGTTGGGCTCTTGACCCTTGACATTTGTATTATTTTTTTTTTCTTTGGCTGTTGTAATCATGTGTTTTTTGAACCTATTATGATTCAGAACTCCAGAGAAAATGATCAGTAGTTGGTTGTTATACATTTGTAATGACAATCATCTGTTAGTGAACTGATCTCATTGAGCATGGACATAGACTCATTATGTGTTTTATCTCTAATTTAATAGATGTTGTATTAATTATAGTGAAAGTGATTCTGAGAGCCACTAGTTTTGTGACAGTCAGTTAACATAAAGAGCTTTCCAAACAGTTTGTCCACGAAAAGTTTTAATCTATAGCATTAGACAATTAGACTCACACAGACATCAAGAATCAGCTCGTGAACCTCAACAATGGTGACCACAAAAACAATCATGCAGCAATGCATGCTGGGAGCCATAGATGAGTTTTGTACTATGCTAGTACACAGCATGCATTGCAACATGATTATTATTTTATTGTTTAATGGTCACCATTGTTGAGGTTCATAAGCTGATTCTTGATGTCTGTGTGAGACTAATTACTACCATTGATTAAAACTTATTCCTGGACAGACCGTTTGGAAAGTCCTTTATATTAACTGAGTGCTACAGAACCACTTACGTTTAGAATCACTTTTACTATAACCAATACAATATTCACTTAACCAGAGATTAGACACACAATGAGCCTACGTTCACTCTCAATGAATTTACTATCAAATACTGATTATTTTTTCTGGGCTTTTTAGTTGTAACAAATATGTTCAAGGAACACTTGCTTACAACAGCCAGACCAAAAAATTACTTAAGGGTCAAGAGCTCAATTAAAGCAGACACTGATCTCAAACATGGCTACTTCAAATGAAACAATAAATCAACATCTAAACCTTATTTAACTATCAATAAGATCTTCTGTTGATGTCTGACAGAAATAAAGTCAGTCTGGTTATTAATAGGTGGAGCTGATGATGCTGGTTGTTTAGACCTTGATTTCAGATAGTTATTGCTCTTGTGTTTCTCTTTCTGTCAGTGATTCTGTTTGTTAACAGCAGGTGTTCATCACTAATGCTCAATCAGCACTTAATTAATCACTTAATTACTTAACTGCAAGTTTTAAAACTTACATGGTTTAAACCAAGGGGAATTTGTTTACTCAAACGGTTTGAGCTACCCTAACTTGTTGGGTTTTGCAGTGTAGATGAGAGATTAACTCTTTCAAGATGGCGCTGCTTTGTTCGGACGCCGTCAAGGTCGCTCCGCTAAGATTGTGTTTTTATCTAATTTTTTACTTAGTTTTACTTTCTCTTTTTACAAATCTCACGTCGGCACTGATCATCTATAACAAAGAAACACTTTTGGACATTGGAAACCGCTACACCAACCTGTTCCAGGACACTTTATCCACGAATCCTGCATGGCCTCTGGAGATTCTTCGGAACACAGAGATGAACAATAACCCCCCGAGGCGACGGATCAAGAAACACCGCGGGAAACGCGCTGGGATTCGAGATAGACTCAGGAAAAGGGCTCACAGTCCTCCTCTTCCGAGCATTCTGCTCGCATATGTCCAATTCTTGGAGAATAAGATGGACGATCTTAGAGCCAGGATTAGTTTCCAACAGGACATTAGGGACTGTAACATCCTTTGTTTGTCCTCGTCCTTGGTCCCGGACACTGCTGTTATGCCAAGTGATAACTTCTCTGTTTTTCGGACGGACAGAACAGCAGAGGCCGGTAAATCCAGGGGTGGAGGTGTGTGTTTCATGATTAACAAGAAATGGTGTGATCCCAGGAATATCTCCATTCTGTCGCGTTCCTGCTCGCCTCATCTGGAACATCTTTCCATTATTTTCCGCCCATTTTATCTGCCCCGGGAGTTTTCATCGATCATTGTTACTGCTGTGTACATTCCATCACAGGCAGACACCGGCTTGGCTTTGTCTAAGCTTCACGATGTGCTCAGCGGCTACATTAACAAACATCCTGACGCTGCCTTTATCATCGCGGGAGACTTTAACAAAGCCAACCTCAAGCAGGTCATGCCAAACTTTCACCAACATGTATCCTGTCCAACTAGAGGACCGAACACACTGGATCATTGCTACACTCAGTTCAAGAATGCCTACAAAGCCTGCTCACTACCGGCTTTTGGCAAATCGGACCATGCCGCCATTTTCCTCACACCGGAATATAAACAAAGGCTCGTAAACCTTCTGACGTCAGCGAGTTCATGGATGTAGCATTAAGCTTTGTAAACACGCTAACCGAGCAAGCTGCAGAAACAATAACGATAAGGACATTCTCCAATCAGAAACCGTGGATGGACAGAACTATCCGTGCTGCGGTAAACACACGCACTGCTGCTTACAATGAGGCTCTTCTGACCGGGAATACGAGCGAGTACAAAGCATTGTGCTATGCTCTCCGACACGCAGTAAGAGCCGCCAAACACAGATACAGAGAGAGAATTGAATCTCATTTCCAGCTCAATGACTCTCGACGGATGTGGCAGGGATTAAGGACCATCTGTACCTTCGGAAACAAATCCTCCGCGGAGGTGGGAGCAGATCCGTTGCTGGCCGATGAGTTAAACACGTTCTTCGGCCGCTTCGATTGCTATGGCGTCAGGAAGCAGCAGGCAGAGCAGCGATGATCCTGTAATCACCGTGTCAGAGGATGAGGTTCGGAGGGCCCTAAAGAAAGTGAACGTCAGGAAAGCAGCCGGACCTGATGGGATAACCGGCCGTTTTCTGAGGTTCTGCGCTGATCAGCTTGCTGTTTTGTTCACTTTTATCTTTAATGAGTCCCTTGCTACCTCTGTGATTCCCGCCTCATTCAAAAAATCCATCATTATTCCTGTGGCTAAGAACAATAAACCCTCTTGCCTGAATGACTATCACCCAGCTGCCCTCACATCTATAATCATGAAGGTTTTTGAGAGACTTGTAAAGAGCCACATCTGCTCCTCCATCCCTGATACTTTGGACCCTCTTCAGTTTGCCTATCGCCCAAACAGATCTACGGACGATGCCATCTCTCACGTCCTCCACTCTTCCCTTGCACACTTGGACAGCAACAATGGGAATTATGTAAGGCTGCTATTCATTGACTATAGCTCAGCTTTCAACACTATAGTCCCCATCAAGCTGGCTTCTAAACTCTAATCCTCGGCCTAAACTTCTCACTCTGTGACTGGTTCAAGACTTTCTCACCGGCAGACCTCAAGTGGTGAAAGTTGGCCAGTTCATATCAAACTCCATCACTCTGAAGATAGGAGCCCCACAGGGCTGTGTGCTGAGTCCCCTGCTCTACTCTCTCTACACGCATGACCGCGTGTCCTCTCACAGCTCCACATCTATTATCAAATTCTCTGATGATACTGTGGTTCTGGGCCTCATCTCCAACAATGATGAGGCCGCATACTTGGATGAGGTAGAGAGACTCACATCATGGTGCCAGGACAACTGTCTCTCTCTGAACGTGAGCAAAACTAAAGAGCTGATCATGGACTTTAGGAAGAGACAGCAGCAGCCCTACACTCCTCTTATGATCAGTGGGACCCCTGTGGAGAGGGTGAGTAGCTTCAAGTACCTCGGTGTAAACATCTCCGAGAACCTGACTTGGACTACACACATCCAAACACAGGTTAAGAAAGCCAGGCAAAGACTTTACCATCTGCGACAGCTGAGGAAATTCAGGGTCTCACCAGCAATCCTGAAAACTTTCTATTCAGGGACCATAGAAAGTGTATTGACTCAGTGCATCTCAGTGTGGTATGGAAACAGCTCAAATCAGGACTGCAAAGCACTACAGAGAGTTGTGCGCTTAGCTGAGCGCATCTCAGGGTCTGTTCTCCCCTCTCTGCAGGACATCTACCTCAAACGCTGCAAAAATAGAGCTGTCAAAATCATCAAGGACTCAAATCACCCTGGTAACCATCTATTCACTTTGCTTCCATCTGGTAAGCGCTTCCGTAGCCTGATGGCAAAAACTGAGAGACTTAGGAGGAGCTTCTTCCCCCAGGCCATCAGGCTCCTAAACTCTAACTCTGTGTCATAACATAACATGACCCCATGTAAATATCAATATATCTATAAGCTATTCATAATTTTTTTTCTACCTCATATTGCTGCTATTTAAATACCCTGTACAACTTTTTTGCACATTATTTTGCACATTCCTGTCATATTACTATTTCTGTCAACAACATACTGACCTGCACATTTATATTTATATATTTTTTTATCTTTTATTTTATTTTATTCTTTTATTTTTTTTCTACTTTTATTTTTCTTAATATTTGTATTCTATACAATTGCACTGTCCTTGGAGCGGACCTGACCTACATTTCACTGCTGGTTATACTCTGTATAATTGTGTATATGACAAATAAAAATCTTGAATCTTGAATCTCTTGAATTAAAAGAAAAACAAAAATTACAAACAAAAGTAAAGACAAAATAATAACAAGTTCATTATCAACTAAACTAAACTAAAGTAAACAAGTTTATTAACAAATTATCATCCGTGGTGGTTCTCATTTCACAGTCACGTAGTCCTTCTACATCATCACCACATAGTGCACGTTATAAATGAAGTGATAAGTCTCTTAAAGGGCAAACCGCACAATAATATGATGCATTCAAATACATAGTTTTGGCCGTTACAAGGTCTGGGGTGAGAGATCACTGAAAGTACATTTGTATAAGCATGGATAACAAGAATAAATAAACAAATAATACTATCCTGAAAATGAAGGTTTTTAAATTGCACAAGGGTAGGATGGATTGTGACATATAATGATACTTTCCCATGTGAATTCATAATAAAATCATGGGTAAACAGGGAATGAGACATGTGTTCCATGTTGGGAAAAAAAACACAGTCACAAATTTTATAACCATTTTTCTTTCTACTGACTCAAACTAAAAAAAAGGTCAACAGCTTTACAAGGCATTTCAGACAAATGCCAATACAGTATGTTTAGTCAAACTATATGAGCCAGGGCCAGATTGTAACCATTACTCTGGAAATCCCACATATTTTTGGCCATCAGAAATGACATGGCAATGATGTCCTAACATACAGCCCTTAATCAAGACAAGATTGTTCCTGGCACGTGCACGGGTGTGCAGTCTTGGACATGTGAAGCATTAAGCATGAAATTATTTAAAGTTGTAGATAAGTTGCAGAGGTCACGATGAAGTTAATTTACCAGAGACTGTCATTACACCAAAGACGTGTAAGTGGCCAATTTTTGACACTGTAAAAACGATTATTTGGAAAATGCTGTCTGTTGATTCAGGCCCATATTTTACAAGTAAAAACATCACAGTGTAATGTTAGGAGTGGTCACATTATAGGAAATGTCTTTTGTGATATCTGCTAATGGAGCTTTTACAAGGCCTATTCAGACAATTTCGGTGCAGTGTATTTTCTAATAACTTTTTATTTTTATTTATTATTTATTTATTTTTATAGTTCTGGAAACAGGGCTGAAATAAAGAATAAAAAAATCTGTGAAATATGAAAGAATTGTCAAATAATCACAAAATGTTCCAAAAGAAGGGAAAAAGACCACAATAAATGTATGCAAGAATTCCTCAGCACACACCTTTGCTTGCACTGGCCCACACAAGCCATAACTCTACCTCAGTGACCAGCCAAATGGGAGTTAAAATGTGCGATGTGTCCAATATTGTAAGCCATTTGTTTTTATGACCATATACAGTACCAGCACAAAGGATAAGTTGTTTTCAAGGGAAGTAGAAGTTGATCCATAAATATCTGGGACATGCGTTGCATCTAAATGATTTTTGTCCTTGAGTTCTCATTTGTTTCCAAACCAATAAATGAAAGCAATTTCCTCATATATTGTCATATATAGTGCTTACTAACAAATGTGTACCTTCGCCTGTTTAGACCAAGAAGCTCTAATATCTGGAGAAGCTATCCATCATCCATTAATCATTCTCAGTGGTTGTTACCTACTGATGCAGGCTCCCTTGGAAGTACACAATTTGTTGCCCTCCTGGCTTCCGCAGCCACAAGAACAATACACAACTACGTCTGAATAACTGTCAATGGAATAGGATATTTTTGGAACCAGAGGGTGTAGTTACGGCATGTACCAGGAGGGACTAACTGGGCCATGCTAAGCAGCCAAACTTTGACCCCTCAGTTTATACTGAGCTGTAATTTTATACAGTTGACTTTTCAGTGCAACCGTGACAAGATTTTGACTTCACTTGTAATTTTTCCTGCTCTCCACTGCCAGATGTGTTCTCTGTAAGCCAGAGGCCTCTTGAAATCGAACCGTGGCTACATGCACAACAGCTAAGCATGCAAACTCATAAGAGACTAAACAATATGCAATCAACACTTTAGTCTTTCTTGTCACACAAAGAACAATACATTCGGTGTATCCAAAAATGTGTCTGAAGATATGTTATGGTGTCATGACTTTACTGTTTGTGACCATCAGATGAATATTCTCTGTTTTTTTCTCTTTCGTCTCGTTTTCTGTATACTCAGTCAATGAGATCACCGCTACTTTTAGGAGAGAAAACATGCAGTCTTCGGCATGGAGAACTGTTCCCAGAAATCTGCAGGGGCTAATATGTTTCTGATTCTGCAGCCAAATAAATGTCACACTACTCTATTGATTAGCCTGAGAGAGGGGCCACAGGCTGATGCTCGGCACACTTCATTTTTTCTTTACACTCTGCTCTATTCAAACTATATGTTTGCATTTGATGCATCTCCCCTTGAAGTGTTTTGTTCTTTTGCCCAAATATTGAGAATTGTCAAAAGATTTCAAAATGGAACTTCTATGCAAGATCTCCAAGCAATTCCCCTAAAAGTATTTGAGTAGCACTTTATTTTACCGTCCTGTTCCACGTAAAGTCAAGCCAAGTCAAATTTATGTGGACAGTGCTTTTCACAAAACACATATTTTCAAAACAGCTACACAGAATGTCATGCTTTCAGTAATGGAACATAGAGTGATTTTAGGGCTGGACAATACAGAGATGATATACTGTAAATGATCATTTGGCTTTAGATCTAGCTACATTGTGTTTATTATTTTGTCTAGCAGAGACATCAGTGCCAAAAGTATTTCAGGCAAATTTATTGGTTCATTTATTTATTCATTCATTCATTTGACAATAAAAAAAAAAATTAAAAACTTTCTGAGATCATTATTAGAAGAACAGAAAAAACACTGTATCAAAGCAAAATCAAGTTGATTCTTCCTTTAACAGCTCATTGATCAATAATAAGTGTTTATTGACACTAAGTCAGCGCAGACCAGGACAATTAAATGAGCCCCAGAGACTGATCCCGAGTGAAGACCCTGTCTCCTAGACGGCCATCGGGGACAAGACCACACACTGTAAAAAATGATTCACTCTATTTGTTTCAAAATATTACAAGGAATATGAATAATTAAATTAACACATTAGAATTAATTAGAATTAATCAAATGAGATGTTTACATTAACCATTCAAAATGAGTAAAATATCATGAAAAAATTAAGTAAAATTTAAACAAAAATATTGGTTTCATTGGACAAAAAAACCCACTATGCTAATGAAAACTATATTATGCACGCCAGGCCAGTAGTTGGCGATCAAGAAACACCCTGCAAAAACATTATAAGCATGCACATGACGTCGACTTTTTCACAAATTCACGTTTTTGTTGTTTACTAGGAGATGATACAGGCATTGTGTTCAAAAGCTTGTTTTCAGGCCCCCAAAACAGTTATTGAAGACACCTGATGTTAACAAACAGAGTTGCTGAAGGAGAAAATCTTAATTTTTATGTCACCATTACAGTGGTCAGTGTTTGCAGTAGTTGGGTTTTTGACTCTTAACTAGTGATGAGAAGTTCGGATCGCTTTACCGACTCGGACCTTTGAGTCTAGTTCAGCAAAATGAACGAATCTTTTTTCAAGTCATTTTGTTCATTTTAGCAAAATATAATTCAAATGTTATGTGTTACTTTCCAAACACATCTCCTACTTATGCAAACGTTTATCACACTACAAACAATACAAAACTATGCTATAAGAAACAGAAAATATTGCTTAATTGTTTACCTGGGTCTTTAGTCTATGATTAGCGCACCACCTCTTATCTGACAAGTGTTCGGATTTGAGTCGTTCGTTCATCACGTGACAGCCCCGTACGCTTAACCAATGCAGCCTGAGCCGGAAAGAGAATTGATTAGTTCTTCTATATCGAGTCTCGGGTTTGAGTCGTTCGTTCATCACGTGACAGCTCCATACGCTTAACCAATGCAGCCTGAGCCGGAAAGAGAATTGATTAGTTCTTCTATATCGAGTCTCGGGTTTGACCAATGCAGCGTGAAATATACTCGATATAGAAGAACTAATCAATTCTCTTTCCGGCTCACGCTGCATTGGTTAAGCGTATGGAGCTGTCACGTGATGAACGAACGACTCAAACCCGAGACTCGATATAGAAGAACTAATCAATTCTCTTTCCGGCTCAGGCTGCATTGGTTAAGCGTATGGGGCTGTCACGTGATGAACGAACGACTCAAACCCGAGACTCGATATAGAAGAACTAATCAATTCTCTTTCCGGCTCAGGCTGCATTGGTTAAGCGTATGGGGCTGTCACGTGATGAACGAACGACTCAAACCCGAGAATGCTGTGCAATGCGCATGCGCGACTGAACGAATCACTCCCCGAGACGACTCGTTCTTCTTGAGTCACATTAAAGATTCGTTCAAAATGAACGAATCGTTCAAGAACAACCCATCACTACTCTTAACTTTTTAACAATAAGTCTAATTTTTGGTTGCTTTAACTGAGTTATATCAGCTAAACAAGCCCAGAAAAAAGAGATCAGGTGTTGTTGGTTATGTTTTGACATCAAAGTCATTTGACCTGAATCTTTGAATAGAGTGTACCTTGTCATTTACAGCTGTTGTGTGCACAGAATAAGGTCTGGAGTTATCAGCATAATCATAACAGTTCTAAAAGCTCTCCTGAACATAAAAAAAAATAAGCTAAGAAAAGCTAATTTTCACAGAAATCAAGAATCACCGTAAGGACCTCAACAATGGTGACCATCAAAAAGCATGCAGTGCATTCTGGTTGCCACCAATCAAAACTCATCCATGGCTCCCATCATGCATTGCAGCATGAATAAATTATGAGCTGAATTGTCTTGTATTTATTCTTACTCTTTGCTTTTATTTTTGCTGTTTGTATGTGACTTTTTAGTAGCTTGTTTTGTGATGCTCAGAGTTGATCTGAATATGGTGTTTGTCACCATTATTGTGATTCATACGCTGGTTCTTGATGTCAGTGTGCTGATCTGATTTTTTAATCAGAACAATTAAGAAACTATTTGGAATATACTGAAAAAGCAGGTCTTCTTCTGTAAAATCACAGGGCTGCTATAATGATAATAAGTCTAACTCAGTGATTAGTCTCTAAATGAAGTCAGTGACACGGGTCATATAACGATCACGTTAAACCATAACCTAAACCAACTGATTGCCTTTTCTCTCAGCTTGTCTAGCTGTGAAAAAACAGTTACAGCAGCCAAACAAAGCTTATTGTTAAAAGTCAAGAGCACAACTAAAGTAAACACTGACCACTATAATGGTGACATAAAAATTAAGATTTTCTCATTCAGCGATTCTGTTTGTTAACATCAGGGGCCCGTTTCAATAAGGAGGTTCAACCAACTCTGAGTTTAAACATGAACTCAGAGTTGACTTACTCTGAGACAGGAAACTCTGAGTTTTCGGTTACAAAACAGCTGAACTGAGTTAGTTTACTCAACTCTGAGTAGGTTGACTCTGAGTTAAGCTCGTGCACCATGACTATGAAAAGTCATGATCAGCGGAGCGCCGAAATTACGATTCACCATGGCAACAGCTCCCGCCAAAAAGACATCAGCGTGCGTACTTCCGTCAATGCATAACTTTAATTCTTAATAACTGTCAATAACTTAATAACTTTTATGATATCAGAGGTGAAAACTATAAATTATTGAACTAAAATTCATTTTAATGGTATCTCATGATCACAAAAAAAAAAAAAAAAAAAAAAAAACAAGAACGTGGCAGCAGCTAAAAAACTATATAAAAGTATAAAAACACAATTAAATGAAGGTAAAGCTTTAAACATGAAAGGTTCATGGGTGTTGGCTACATGACTTTTGACATTAAATATAATTCAGTGTCTATTTCAATGCGCTGCAGCTTTTTTCACATAATTAAATATTCTCTGATCCAACCTGTTACATTTCTTAATTACAGTAATAAAATTAACTACTGACTTGTCGACAGCAAGAAGGCAGAGGCTCCCAAAAAGGGGGGAAAACCTGCACCTGCACCACTGACAGATGAAGAGGAGATGGTCAAGTATTGGAAGATTTCTAAAATCCAAAAGTAAAAAAAATAACTTTTTCTTTTGTATTAGGAAATAAAGATGACCAAAAAATTGTGACTAATTTGTTTATTTAACAGCTGTGGTGGTGGTTATGGCTTATACTACCCTTCCATCTGGCATCCTTCCATTCCATAAAGTAATCGGTTTCATTTTCAGAAGGTGCGATGGTGGGGATATGCTTGTCATCAGTGCATCCAAGCTTCCACGCTGGAAGTCCTGAAGGAAATTCGGATTATTGGGTTACTTCCAGACGTCACAGAATGATGTTATCAAGTGAACATCATTTATCAGATCAGCCTCATTTAAACCAATTTTTATACCACTGACCTACAGTCCTGTGAAACCCCTCTTTGACGGATTTGTGCCCAGGAAAAAATTCTCAAAATGGGTGTGAGAGGGGTGCACACTTTCCTTAGAATCTGCATACAGCGGACCTATAATGTGCTCTGCATCTCCGATGTTTTAAAGTGCATTTTTCTTATTTTGCAAATTATCTTCCAATAGGGTAAGAAATTAAAAGTATTCTTGTTTCTGTTTGCATTAAGATTACTTTTCTTACCCTATGGCGGACAATTTTACTTGTTTTATGTAAAAGGCACTTAAAAGGAAAATCCCCCAGGAAAAAAGACTAAATATAGACAATTATATAAGATGCATATTAAGAATTATTTTATATTTGTACTTGAAATAAGACAAAAATACTTAGTAAGAAAATCTATTTTGCAGCGTGAATGAATGAATAAGGTATTTAAACTTCGCTAACACTATAAAAAGGGGGAGGAGACCGCAAGAAACTCTGGCTTTACCGAAGAAAACCTGCTCCCGACCAGGTTAGGTTCACAGAGTAAGTTACTACGGTAACTGACTCGGAATATAAGTTACCTCTCTTTCAGAAACGGGCTTGACTTACCCTGCTTTCTCGGGTTTGACAAACCTCCCATTTTGAAACCGAAAACCCAGAGTTTCCCTGATTTCAGGGTTAACATACTCAGAGTTTTCACTTAACCTCCTTTCTGAAACGGGCCCCAGGTGTCTTCAATAACTCTGTTTTGGGGGCCTGAAAACACATGCTTTTGAACACAATGCCTGTATCATCTCCAAGTAAACAACAAAAATGTTGATGTTATGTGCATGCGTATTACATTTTTGCGAGTTGTTTCTTGATCGCCAACTACTGGCCTGGCATGCGTATAGTATGCTTTAGCAGAGTGTTTCAAGTTTTGTTTTTTTCCAATAAAACCAATATTTTTGTTTAAATTTTACTTAATGTTTTCATGCTATTTTACTCATTTTGAATGGTTAAGTGTAAGCATCTCATTTGATTAATTCTAACTAATTCTAATGTATTAATTTAATTATTAATATTGTGTGTAATATTTTGAAACACTTTTATTGAGTAAATATAGTGAATCATTTTTTACAGTGCAGGAACCAGATGAGTATTGCTGCAGCCTAGATTTACACCATTTACAGCAACAAAATGGTATAGTCCATTAAGTATAAAGGAAATCCTGAAGCCTTTTTTACACAGGAAATAGAGTTAAAATAGATTTTGAGTTTAATTTAAAAAGTAATCAGCTTTGGCTTTCTTTGTCATCATTGTATATCTAGTACGTAATTGTCAAAAACAAAGCCAAATCGAATTCAGGATTGGAATACCTTGCTATAGTGCAAGCGATATCACGCTCATGAATATAATTCAATAATGTAGGAGAGAACCAAGGGTTATCTTGACCCTTTACACAATATTTTTTTAATATTTTCAATATTTTTTGAAAGGTGCATGTTTATTAATGATAGTGGTGAGCCCTTCATAAAAATAATTTCAGGCAAACTCAGTATCTGAAATCAATTAAATCTTTTCCCAGTCAAGCTGAGAAAGGTCATGAACAAAACCTTGTTTCCACAGTCATTGATGGTTTGGGGTGCCATGTCATCTGCTGGTGTTGGTCCATTGTGTTTTCTGAGGTCCAAGGTCAACGCAGCGGTCAACGCACTTCATGCTTCCTGCTGCTGACCAACTTTATGGAGATGCAGATTTCATTTTCCAACAGGACTTGGCACCTGCACACACTGCCAAAGCTACCAGTACCTGGTTTAAGGACCATGGTATCCCTGTTCTTGATTGGCCAGCAAACTCGCCTGACCTTAACCCCATAGAAAACCTATGGGGTATTGTGAAGAGGAAGATGCAATACGCCAGACCCAACAATTCAGAAGAGCTGAAGGCCACTATCAGAGCAACATGGCCCCAACTAAATATCGAGTGCTGTACATGCTCATACTTTTCAGTTGGCCAACATTTCTAAAAATAATTTTTTTTGCATTGGTCTTAATTGATATTCTAATTTTCTGAGATACTGAATTTGGGACTTTCATTAGTTGTCAGTTATAATCATCAAAATTAAAGGAAATAAACATTTGAAATATATCAGTCTGTGCGTAATGAATGAATCTAATATACAAGTTTCACTTTTTGAATGGTATTACTGAAATAAATCAACTTTTTCATGATATTCTAATTTTATGACCAGCACCTGTATAATGTAAGTGTAATATTGTTCAAATTCAATTGGTAGTCATTTTGGCAATGATGTTGAGAAATGTGGTTTAATTTTAGTTAGTGATTAGCAATTTTAATGAACAAACAAGTCACTGTCATTTCACAGTCGACATATAAATAAGGTCAAGTCAACAGAGCTGTTGAGCAGTCTGTCAGATCAGGCTCTGATGCATCGTTACTGTCTTTCTGACGGCAGGATTGGCAGGTTGTGGGAGTGATGGGTGGGGTCCCTCATAATGCTTGTGGCTTTACTGGAGCATTGTGCAAGGAATGTGTCCAGGATGGAGGGAAGAGGGACACTGATGGTCTTTGCAGCTGTTTTCACTGTCCGCTGTAGAGTCTTGCAGTCTACAGCACTGCAGTTCCCATACCAGACAGTGATGCAGCTGGTCAACACACTCTCAATGTTGAATATAGTGAGGACTGGTTGAGGGAATCTTTCTTTCCAGCTGGGGCAGGAAGAGGAGGCACTGATGAGCCTCTTAGAGAGTGCTGTGGTGTTGGTGGTCCAAGTGGGGTACTTTGTGTTGTGCACCCCCAGGAATTTAGTGCTGCTGACTCTCTCCATAGACAAGCCGTCGATGGTCAGTGGGAGGAAGCAGGGCTGGATTGGTAATCGGGCATTTTCCCGGTGGGCTGACGCACTGAAGGGGCCGACAGAATTATTATTATTTTTTTTTTTGCCAAGGATCATCATGCAGGGACAACGAGCAGCCAGTGGCCCATTGATTTGTCTCCTGTATTGACAGCGTAAACCACCCAATCACAATGCGCTATAGACGGAGCGATGAATTATTTTGCTCTGCCTATATAAAGATCACTTCACCCCAACCTCTTCCTCATTGGCTTTTCCCACGTTTTCACAGCAGCTTTATCAAGAACAGGCTTGCTCTGCGGTGAGTGATGCAGACCAAAGAGCCAAGCAGGAGGAGGAGAGGAGAGCAGTTGAATCGGTAAAGTGCTTGATAGGGACTCGGAAAGGAGGCAGACATCTAACCTATCCTAATGTGTGTGTGCACCATGAGTGTAGAATACGCAAACACTTTTTTAATAAAATGTAAATTCGTCCCCCGGAATATGAATAATGCGAATAAATCTAGATTTAAATTCGAAAAGACACGATATTGTCAGACCTGGCGTTTTATTCTTTTCAAAAACAACTAGATGCAATGATATCTATGCAACATATCTACACTACCAGTCAAAAGTTTTTGAACATTAAGATTTTGAATGTTTTTTTTTAAAGAATTCTCTTCTGCTCACCGAGCCTGCATTTATTTGATCCAAAATACAGCAAAAGCAGTAATATTGTGAAATATTTTTACTATTTAAAATAACTGCTTTTTATTTGAATATATTTAAAAATGTAATTTATTTCTGTGATCAAAGCTGAATTTTCAGCATCATTACTTCTTCAGTGTCACATGATCCTTTAGAAATCATTCTAATATGCTGATTTACTGCTCAAGAAACATTTATTATTATTAATATGAATATTATTATTACCAATATTTAAAACAGTCGAGTACTTTTTTTTCAGGATTCTTTGATGAATAGAAAGATCCAAAGATCAGCGTTTATCTGAAATAAAAAAGCTTTTGTAACATTATTCAAAACATTGGAGTCAGTATAATTTTTGTTTTGTTTTTTGGGAAAGAAATTATAGAAATTACTACTTTTATTTAGCAAGGAAGCTTTAAATTGATCAGAAATGATTATAAAGACATTTATAATGTTACAAAAGATTTATATTTCAGATAAATGCTGTTCTTCTGAACTTTCTATTCATCAAAGAAGCCTGAAAAAAATTATACTCAGCTGTTTTCAATATAATAATAATAATAATAACAATAATAATAATAATAATAATAAATGTATTTTGAGCAGCAAATCAGAATATTTGAATGATTTCTGAAAAATCATGTGACTGGAGTAATGATGCTGAAAATTCAGCTTTGATCACAGGAATAAATTACATTTTAAAATATATTCAGAGAAAACAGTTATTTTAAATAGCAAAAAATATTTCACAATATTAATGCTTTAACTGTATTTTGGATCAAATAAATGCAGGCTTGGTGAGCAGAAGAGACTTCAGGGCTGATTTTCCAGGGCTGATTTTTTGTCCCAGTCCAGCCCTGGGAGGAAGTCAGCGCAGTTTCTTCTAAAGTCCATCACAACCTCGTTTGTCTTCCCCACATTGAGGGACAGGCTGATTGTTCAGTTGCACCACTTCCTCTCTGTAGAGCATTTCATCTTTGTTGCTGATAAGGCCTACCACAGTTCTGTCATCCATAAACTTGATGTGTTTGGAGCTGAATTTGTGGCTAATGGTCAGTCTGGAGGGAAGGCATATTGCATCGTCCATAGTGCGGTTTGGACACTAAGCAAATTAGAGCAAGTTTAGTGTGCTTGGTATATAGTCAGTTATGTTATCAGATGTTGGTCAAGTGTTTTTGTGCAGATGTGTTAATCTGAATTTCAAATCATAGTGCATTGATTTGAAGTGGTTGTGTGCATCTGGAAGGCTTGTGTCGTCATCACAGGCCTGTGCCTGGCGTTGTTTTCTTTATGACTTTCTATGACCAGGAAGGGACAGTTTTTAGTTTTGTTAGCAACATGTTAATTCATGGAAATGTGATAATATGTTTTGACCACAATATCATTTTGCCAGGATAACAACATAATTACATTGAAACTATACAATCTGAAGTTGTGGCCTTGAGATCTTATGTTGAGGGAACCCACAAGTTAAATGTGCAAACAAACCCGTGTGATTATATTATATTATATTATATTATATTTAGTACTGTCAAATGATTAATCATGATTAATCACATCCAAAATATTTTTTTTTTTACATTATATATGAGTGTATACTGTGTATATTTATTGTGTATATAAATACAAACACATGCATGTATATATTTAAGAAAAATATGTTTATATATTAAATATATTTATATACAGGGTGCGATTTGTGTAAATACCAGAGTGGGGATGCTTTTGAAAAAATTTTATGAAATGTTTTTAATAACACGCAAACTGTATTTAATGTGATCACAGTTTTCATTTCCACGGTTATTCATACAATGAATAAATTATGTAGAGAAAGTGAGCAAAGAACACAACGGAGCTTTTTGAAACGCCGAATCAGTACCATTGCGTTTCGAAGCGCTCTAATCAAAATGATTCACTGTTTCGATGCACTCTAATCAAAATGATTCACTGTTTCGAAGCGCTCTAATCAAAATGATTCACTGTTTCGATGCACTCTAATCAAAATGATTCACTGTTTCGATGCACTCTAATCAAAATGATTCACTGTTTCGAAGCGCTCTAATCAAAATGATTCACTGTTTCGAAGCGCTCTAATCAAAATGATTCACTGTTTCGATGCACTCTAATCAAAATGATTCACTGTTTCGAAGCGCTCTAATCAAAATGATTCACTGTTTCGATGCGCTCTAATCAAAATGATTCACTGTTTCGATGCGCTCTAATCAAAATGATTCACTGTTTCGAAGCGCTCTAATCAAAATGATTCACTGTTTCGATGCGCTCTAATCAAAATGATTCACTGTTTCGATGCGCTCTAATCAAAATGATTCACTGTTTCGATGCGCTCTAATCAAAATGATTCACTGTTTCGATGCACTCTAATCAAAATGATTCACTGTTTCGATGCGCTCTAATCGAAATGCCCCCCTCCGGCAAATCACACCCTGTTTATAGATAATATAAAATATAATAATATAAATATATAATATTTGACCACAATAATATAAATTATATATGGAAGCACTTCATCTAACGGGCATCCAGCTGTTCAGAGCAGACTGCATCACCGAGTCATCGGGGAAAACGAGATGCGGTGGATTATGTTTTTATATAATGAAGGCTGGTGTACAGACGTGACAGTTTTAAAGAAGATGTGCTGCCCAAACCTGGAAGCTCTCTTTATTAACTGCAAGCCTTTTTATTTGCCGTGTGAGTTTTCCTCTTTTATTCTGGTGAGTGTGAGCGCCGCGCTAGAACTGTTGGCCGACCAAATCACACACACAGAGCAGCGTTACCCGGACTCTTTCATTATCATTCTCTGGGATTTTAATAAAGCTAATCTCACCCGCGAACTGCTAAATACAGACAACACATCACGTGTCCCACCAGGGACAGCAATATACTGGAAAATTGCTACAGTGTTTTACAGGATGCGTATCACTCTGTCCCCCGTGCAGCACTGGGACTCTCTGATCACGGTTTGGTTCATCTTCTACCAGCCTACAGGCAGAAAATTAAATCTGCTAAGCCTGTAGTAAAAACGGTAAAGAAATGGACTGTTGAAGCAGAGCAGGATTTACAGACCTGCTTCGAACTTACTCATTGGAGTGTTTTTTAGGCTGCAGCTACTGATCTGGATGAGCTCACTGACACCGTGACGTCCTACATTGGTTTCTGTGAGGACATGTGTGTACCCACCAGGACTTATTTAACATTTAACAATGACAAACCTTGGTTCAGTACAAAACTCAAACAGCTTCGTCAGGCCAAAGAGGATGCTCACAGGAGTGGGAACAAAGCCTTGTACAAACAGGCCAAATACACACTGAATAGAGAGATAAGAGTGGCAAAGAAAACTACTCTGAAAAGCTAAAAAAAACTGCTTTCAAGTAACAACTCTACACTCAAAAAAATTATTCGGTCTAAATTTACATTTTATGTAGTTCAATTGCATAACAATTTTCCATCCATTTAGATTACATAGTTTTAACAAACAAATCAATAAACTTAATGTGATTCATATGCATCAGTCATACGTGAATGAAACAGGTAAGATTTATGTAATAATTCACAGAAAACTCCCCACACTGCTCAGTGTTCATGTGTTTCCACACTACAGTGTTAAAGTAGCATCGAAGCAGTGTTGGCGTTAAGGAGATGATTATGTGCTGATTGATCATTAATGATGAACAGCTGCTGTTATCAAGCAGAATCACAGAAGAAAAGAGAAACACAAGAACTACAACTGACTTCAGCCAAAGATGAAAAAACTGAAATAAAAGACGACATTAAATCCTTTTAAACAACTGATCTGATTAAACAACTCCACAAACAGCAACAGATTGATCAGATTGACTTTATTCTGTCAGACTTCTAGAGTATTCTTATTGAGAATTAACAGAGGTTTAGATGCTTTATTGTTTTGTTTGAAATCACCATCAAAGAGACCAGTGTTTCCTTTTGTTGGGCTCTTGACCCTAAACATTTTGGTGTTAATATTGTGTTGGTTGCTTTAATCGTTTGTTCACACTTAGCTTTGCCTACAGAGCCAAATGAAAAAGAGTTGTGGGCAAATGATCCACTGATCTCATCCCAAGTAATCAATGTCTGATTTTATGGATAGACAATGCAATTCTTTAGATTTTTTGGTTTCACTTTATTTTGATGGCCCCTTTAACACATTCTGTTGACTATAAGTAACATTGCACCTACATATCTACTGACTCTCATTAGAGTGTTAGTAGTGTACTAGTAGACTGGTAGGGTTAGGGTTAGATTAAATTGACGTATTTGCAAAGTTACTTACAATCGGTAGAGTGTCTGTTGGGAGACCATCACAATAAAGAGTTAGCAGATATGAAGCAGACAGTCTACTAATTCTCTAATGAGAGTTTGTTGACATGCAGTTGCAACATTACTTAGTGTCAACAGAATGTTCAAAAGGGACCATCAAAATAAAGTGTTACTGATTTTTTTTATGGCTTCAGATCTTGCAGTATTGTAAATATCAGATAATTTGAATAATTTACAAATCACTTTTTGCACAAAAAGTTTTCATCTGTGGCAATCCAAAGAACACAGACATCAAGAATCAGCATATGAATCTCAACAATGGTGTAGACCATGTTTATTATTAATAATCTGTTCACAAATATATTTTAATAGCGTGCTAAATGATAACAATTAGTTCTCAGATATAAAATATCCTTTTTTTATGATACAAAGTACATCCTTTTATAGTACAAAGCATGCTTGAGTTTATGACTGCAGAATCATATCTTCTATACTATAAAATCATACATGATGTCCAGGATGGCTATATGACTACAAAATCATAGTTGGGTTTTTCCCAAACTATAATTCCTGACTAAAATGTTTGAAATCCAGTAAAACATTTTGAATATGATAATATAAAATACAAATAATTGTAAAAACCCATTTTTTCAATCTCCTCACATTCTCTCTTACCTGCCTCAAAGCCACAGTCACACTGATGGGCCATTATGGGGCCACTAGGGGAGGGGCCATTGTCTCTCAGGGGAAAATCACTTAATATTCAAGGCCATTACCACTCCCTCGCATATTGGCTATCAAGATCCAGTTATTAAAAGTCTTGTGAACAATTGTTCTGTATGTGTTTTATGGTCTTATTTCAGTGACTTCAAAATTTTTGTTTTTCACTAACCATGCATAAACGTTGCTTTCTCAAAAACACAATCATGTACATAAATACTGCTAACATATTATTGTAGCCCAGTTTGTGCTGTTCACAGTGTTATTAGACTTTAGCCATTTATATTTTTATAAGCAACTGAAAACAGCACAAATGTCAGGGCATGTTGAAAGTTCTCCAGGCCCTTAAAACACTAGTTAATGACTACAGACCTGTTGCTTTAACGTCTGTGGTGATGAAGTCATTTGAGAGCCTCGTGTTGGCTCACCTGAAGGACTTTACTGGTCCCTTGCTGGACCGAGCAAACAGATCTGTGGATGATGCAGTCAACATGGGACTGCGCTTCATCCTTGTCCATCTGGACAAACCAGGAACTTATGCAAGGATCCTGTTTGTGGACTGACAGACAGGCAGCAGCTAGTGAGGCTGGGAAATCTCACATCCAACACCTGCACCATCAGCACTGGAGCTCCTCAGAGCTGCATTCTCCCCCCACTGCTCTTCTCCCTCTACACGAATGACTGCATCTCTAAAGATCTCTCTGTCAAACTTCTGAAGTTTGCAGACGACACCACACTGATCGGCCTCATCCAGGACGGTGACGAGCTGTCTGGTGCAGTCACAACAACCTGGAGCTTAACACGCTCAAAACAGTGGAGATGATCGTGGACTTCAGGAGAAACCCCCTGCCCACTCACCATCATGAACAGAACTATGACTGCAGTGGAGTCATTCAGGTTCCTGGGCACCACCATCTCCCAGGACCTGAAGTGTGATACTCACATCGACTCCATCGTGAAAAAGGTTCAGCAGAGATTGTACTTTCTTCGTCAACTGAAAAAGTTCAACCTGCCACAGGCGCACATGACACAGTTTTACTCTCTTGTTATTGAGTCGGTCCTGTGCTCTTCTATAACTGTATGGTTTGGGTCAGCCAACAAATCAGATATAAGAAGACTGCAGCAAACAGGACAGCAGAAAGGATCATTGGTGTCCACCTGCCCAGCCTTCAGGGCTTGTACTACTCCAGAGTGAAGAAACGGGCTGGTAATATCATCACAGACCCCTCTCACCCTGGACTCGACCTGTTTGTGCTTCTCCCCTCAGGCAGACGCACTGATCTCTGTGCACTAGAATATCTAGGCATAAAAACAGCTTTTTCCCCCATGCCATCTCCAGCCTAAACAACTAACACAGGAATTATTACTATTATTGTTCTGTAATTCATGCCTGTAATTCATTCCCCATCTCTAATTATTTACTCTCTCCCTAGTACTTTGTAAATATATATGCATATTTTTTCTAAACAGCTGTATATATAGAGTAAATGAGGCACAAATCTGTACATAAATCTTCTGTTCCAGATTCTTACACATTATTATTATTGTTAAGTCTTATTTAAATGTTTCTGTTCTCATGTAAGATATGTATGTATTTATGTATGCATGTATGTACCAAGAGCTTCTTAAAAACCCACAACAAATGCCTTGTGTGTTTGCGCACACGTGGCGGATAAAGCTGATTCTGATAAATGTATATGTAAATATTTTCTAAATATATAGTGTATGTGGGTGTATTTATATATACATAATAAATAAACAAAAAACTTTTATTTTGGATGTGATTAATTGCGATTAATTGTTTGACAGCACTAATTATATTATATTATATTATCACAGAGTGCCTTTCAACCCTCACAATACTCACAGATTTTGGTTTTAATTTCCCATTCACTTTGTCATATCATAAATAGTAGACACTCAAGTACTATAGAAACATATTAGCTGAGCTCCCACACATTTTTTTAGATAATTATGGGCCATTATTCGAAGCAAAAAAATTAAATAAAAACATAAGATATGTCCACCCTGTCATGGACATACAGTATATATTACTGTTAAATATGTTTTCATTGCAAAATTAAAATGCAAATTATAATTTCTGATAGGTATTATGTCACTTTCCTAAACAGGGTTGTCAAAGAATAATATAATAATAATAATAATAAATAATAGAATTACATCCTCAATCACATTTATTACCATTTATTTTTATATATATATATATATATATATATATATATATATATATATATATATATATATATATATATATATATATATATATATATATATATATATATATATATATATACATATTAGTTCTATCAATCGATTAAAACAAATTAACTAATTAATCACACATTTTTCTGAAATTAATCGTGATTAATCCCAACTAACATTAAAGTTTTTAAATATATTTTTATATTGTAATAATTTCACATTCAATTAATGTACAAACAACATAAATACAATATATTTTTAATATTTGTTTAATGGCATTTTCATTTTATGACTGAAGGAAGTCCCCCACAGAGACTTCATAATCAAGAAGTCACCATTGTGGAGATGAGTGTTTGTTTTAACAGGTCTCTTGATTCTTGAATATGTAACATTAATTGTTGCTGACTGTTGCAGTTGTGTGTTTCTTAAGCACATGTGTTATAACAGCAGTTGTGAGAGAAACTGTGATCAGATTATCTTGATTAATTATTGATGATGATGACGACTCAGTGTAGTGGTCAGATTCATAGATCATATCAGGAGTCTGATGTCTGAGGATGTTAGCTGTTGGTCTAGTGATGTTATAACAGTATTAACTGCAACAAACACGTATTGCCACAACAGTGACTTCAAACGTTATAATTAAAAACATCAACATCTTCACTTAAGTAATTCTACCTAACTGGTGAAATCAAGTTACATCTACTAACAGTTATGCTTCAATAAAACTTGTTTTTCAGGTTGGTTGAATTCAGTTATAATCAGTAACCTTAAATCATTTATTTCATTTAAACAAAACCAGTTACTGTAGATGTTACCAGTTGACACAATTTCTAAATTGAACCGACTAAACATTTTTTTTTCAGTGTATGTGTATATATATATATATATATATATATATATAATTTTTTTATTTTATGATTTGACAATATTCTACTATCATTCAAATTTAATGAGCAGTGCATGGGACATAGCAAAATAACACGCATCCTCTTACACAAAATAAAAACAAAACAAATCAAGAAAATGTATCTAAAGAGCCAAGTAATGCTTTTGTTATGAATATAAAAACTTTGCCTAATATAACCTTTTATAGTCATTTTTATGTTAAGTTATCATGGCATACAGGACACCAAAATGCACCCTACAGTGATATTGACCCTTATTTGAATAATTTATATTATATTATTTTATATTATATATTATATTATATTTGTCAGACTCGGGACACAGAGGTAAGTGAACTCAACAGCATTTTTAGGAGACTGTAGCAGAGGAAAGAGGATGGAAGTCAGGTTAGTATAGTAGGGATGATATGAATCTAGAGTCTCTTAGCTGATAATGATCGACGGTTGTCTCTTGTACGTTTTTCAGGGGAACGGAGGAGCAGTGGAGTGTTGGAGCAGTTTGTTAATACTTTACTATAGTTAGGGGTGGATTTTATCAGCTGTTTATTGTTCATGTAACAATACATATTAATGTTATAGTTTTTATTAATAACCAGTGCTATATAGCTGATAACATTGTCTAGTGCTCTTATGAATGGTTTTAGCCTGATTTGTGAAAATGTAACTACTATACTGAACGACATAGACTTCTTCATGGCTAGTGTTTGTGTTTACAATGCATTTACAATGTACAATTTCATTTCAATCTGTAACATACTTGTTCTATAGATCTGTGTACTAGTGTTAAATACTACTGTATTTTGACACACCGTTGATAACGTTTCTGACAGATAATATCATGATATTGTTTTGCATTTCCCTTACCGAATGTGCTATCCTATTTTTGTAAACTGTCTAAACGGAATTATACATGTCATGCAGACATTCATATGAGGATTTTAACAGCAAATTAGTCATTCAGAGAACAAATTCAATTTTTTAACATGAAAAATTTACAGAGGTCCGGACCTCGGTGACCTATTAGCTAGCTACGGGCCTGGTTAGCAGGTAAGGAGTCAGGAATAACAGCGATGTAGACTATAGACTGGACGATGAGGGAGTGAGAGGTATAGGGATCTTAACGAGCTGCGACAGGTGCAGGTGATTAGAAATTAGGTGATTGTGATCTGGTGTGCGTTGGGGCTGATGACTGTGGTGACTGCGGGGACAGCGGTGCCTGAGTTTCCCTGACAATATTATATTAGGCCCCGTCCACACGAAGATGCTTTTAGCTGTATATTAGGGGTTGAACGACTTCTGATTTTTTAAAGTCGACTTTTATGTGATGAAAGTCGAGTCGAAGTCGAATAGTTGCTGATGACATCATTAATGAACAAATAAGTCTGGAGCTGTGACAAACACCTTGTGCACAGCTATGACATATGACACAGCATTGCCCACATGGCTATTGCTCCTATAACAGCTTATTTTTATCAGTTCGTCTTTGGGTCGTTATATTTCTCACAGATGTCTGCTCATTCTAAATCAGATACAGATAAGTAACACAGTAAAGATGTGCGTGTGTGAATTAATTCTACCTGTCAGCGTCTCTCTACTAGTAGTGAAGCTGTGGGATTTAATTATTAAGAAATATATACTTGAACTTTTCAGTTTCTAAGCTATTTTATTGAGAAATCACAGAACAGTGTTGACAATACATTTCTGCGCTGAATGATTCTGTGCGCGCGATCTGCTCGTGATGTATTGTACGCGCTACTGTCTGAAGCCTATGTGTGTGCATTACAGTGCAGCAGCGCACTAGATTAGAATGGCGATTAACTTAACTGTACAATAAGCTGTTTAAAACATGTGATTGCATTACTGGATGCTCCACACTGAACGGGAGAATGCACATGTCTTGTGGAGCACTTTCAGAGTATGAATTAATTTGTAATTTTAACTGTTTGGAAACGGAGCGTAAATGTGGATTTCTTATCCTGTTGCACCCCTCTATAGGACCAGCGACTAGTCAAGCTTAACGTGTCATGGCAGAGCACTGAAATCGACTAGTCGATTAGTCGGTGAAACCCCTATTGTATATGCATAAATTTTGCATCATATAGGCGTTTTGTCCAGACGGATCCAGCGTTTTGGGAGAGTGAAACCGATATTTTTTGAAACCGGGTCCCAGAGTGGATAAATCTGAAAACGCCACCCTTATACTATGCCCTAAAAGTATGTACTTGTTTGTGAAGAAAATAACAATGAAAGTATCATAAACAGTTTGAGTATGTAGCAGAATAGAAGGCAAGCTTTGGGACATACCACTTCATCATATCTGCGTCTTTAATGGACCACTCTGTTGCTTAGTTTGTGTATTATCACCATTCAAACTCTCTTGTCAATCATCTTGTCACAGATAACATCATCCAGATTTAATTTCATTTATTTTTCCACTATATTGGAGAGAAATTAAGAGGCACATTGATCTCCAGTCACGGGTCTTTGATGCCGAGAACTCCTCATGTGTTTGCATGATGCAATTAAAAGTAAATTACCAAACATATCTTTATAAAAGTTCACAGTGTTGCTGCAGATGAAATGTAACACAGATAACATTAAATAAGTATTTTTTTTTCATCAGGATAGACATTTATTATTTATGACTCAAACCCTTTCCCTTTCTATTAGAATCCTCGTCAAACACGCAATAGGTTGTGGGCAATATTACACGTTAGAGTGTGTCCGAATCTGCCCTTGGGAATCTTTGACATACTCATTTCAACATACTATGTTTTGGGACATACTAATTATTTTTTTGAATACTATTTGGGATGGATTTTATGCAAATTGGGATGCAGCTTATATTTATTTATTTAGTCATTTAGCAGACGCTTTTATCCAAAGTGACTTACAAATGGGGAAATAAGAAGCAATCAAAACCAACAAAAGAGCAACAACGTGCAAGTGCTATTACAAGTCTTGGTTAGCCTAACGCAGTACAGATAATTATTATTATTATTATTATTTATTTATTTTTTAAATAAAAAGACATATAGATAAAATAAAATTAGAATAGAGAGTGCTAGAGTTAGAGGGTCAAGTAAAGATGGAACAGATGAGTTTTTAGCAGTTTCTTGAAGATGGGTAAGGATTCGGCAACTCGGATTGAGTTGGGCAGGTCATTCCACCGGATGGGAACAGTCCGTGAAAGTGTTTTTATGTGTATTTGGGATGGTACAATAATGCGTTGTTCACTTGAAGAACGCAAGCTTCTAGAGGGCACATAAGTCTGAAGTAATGAATTTAGGTAAAGGGGTGCAGAGCCAGTGGTGGTTCTGTAGGCAAACATTAATGCCTTGAATTTAATGTGAGCAGCTATTGGTAGCCAGTGCAAATTGATGAACAAAGGCGTGACGTGCGTTCTTTTCGGCTCATTAAAGATTAATCTTGCAGCGCATTTTGGATTAATTGTAGAGGTTTAATAGAATTGGCTGGAAGACCTGCCAAGAGAGCATTGCAATAGTCAAGTCTGGACAGAACAAGAGCCTGAACAAGTAGTTGTGTTGCATGTTCCGAGAGAAAGGGCCTGATCTTTTTAATATTGTATAATGCAAATCTGCAGGACCGGGCAGTTTTAGCAATGTGGTCTGAGAAATTCAGCTTATCATCAATCACAACTCCAAGGTTTCTGGCTGTTTTTGAAGGAGTTATGGTAGATGAGCCTAACTGGAATGTGAGATTGTGATGAAGCGATGGGTTAGCTGAAACTACAAGCAGTTCTGTCTTAGCTAGGTTGAGTTGAAGGTGATGGTCCATCATCCAGCAAGAAATGTCTGTTAGACACGCTGAGATGCGAGCAGCTATGTTTGGATCATCAGGATGGAATGAGAGGTAGAGTTGAGTGTCATCAGCATAGCAGTGATATGAAAAGCCATGTTTCAGAAGACAGAAAAGAGAATTGGTCCAAGAACTGAGCCCTGAGGCACCCCAGTAGCTAGATGTTGCGACTTGGATACCTCACCTCTCCAAGATACTTTGAAGGACCTATCAGAGAGGTAAGACTCAAACCACTAGAGTGAGGTTCCTGAGATGCCCTTTCTCAATAGGGTTGACAAGAGGATCTGATGGTTGACTGTATCAAAAGCAGCAGACAGATCCAGCAAGATAAGTAATGAAGATTTGGAAGCCACTCTTGCAAGTCTTAGGGCTTCAACAACAGAAAGCAAGGCAGTTTTGGTCGAATGTCCACTTCTGAAGCCAGATTGGTTACTGTCCAGGAGGTTGTTCTGTGTGAGAAAGACAGAGACTTGGTTGAACACAACTCGTTGAAGTGTTTTTGCAATGAAAGGAAGAAGGGAAAAATTCCAGTGTGAAGGGATGTATTAACGATGTGAGAGAGTGCAGGTACAACTGCAGGAGAAATGGCTTGAAGGAGATGAGATGGAATAGGATCAAGTGGACAGGTAGTAGGATGACTGGAAAGGATGAGTTTAGAGACCTCTGCCTCAGAGAGTGGAGAGAAGGATGTGAACGAGTGTATGTTTGCTGGTAAGATATGTTTGATAGATTGTGGTGTGGAAAATTGTGCAGTGAGGTTTGGAATTTTATTAATGAAGAATGTGGCAAAGTCATCAGCTGTTAGAGATGATGAAGGAGGAGGAGGAGGACGACAAAGGAGGGAGGAAAATGTTTTAAAGAGCATGCGAGAGTTAGGCGAATTGTTAATTTTGTCATGATAGTATGTCCTTTTAGCAGTGGAAACATTAGGATAGAAGTCAGAGAGGAGTGATCAATATAAATTAAGGTCAGAAGGATTTCGGGATTTGAACCATACCCTTTCCGCAGCCCTGAGTTTAGAACTGTGTTTTTTGGAGAACATCAGATAGCCAAGGGGCAGAAGGGGTGGTATGGGCTGGCTTGGAAGATAAGGGGCAGAAAGTATTTAAACAAGACGTCAGAGTGGAACAGAAAGTATCAGTAGCACTGTTAGCATCAAGAGAGGACAACTGTTTAGAGGGAGGAAGTGAAGATGAAACCATAGCAGATAGCCGGGAGGGTGAGAGTGAACGCAAGTTACGTCGAAAAGTGACATGTGGAGGGGTATGTGATGTGTCAGGAATCATGTTGAGGTTAAGAGTGAGGAGGAAGTGGCGAATCTCCGCTCTCTACCCAACAAAACGGACGAACTCCTTCTGCTCTCCCGGACAAACAAGGATTTTTCTAACTTTGCTGCTTTGTGATTCACGGAAACCTGGCTGAATGGCGACATACCGGACAGCGCGATTCATCTGCCTAATTATCAGCTGATCAGAGTAGATCGGGACACGGAATCAATGGGTGAAATCGCTCGGTGGCAGGACGTGCTTTTACATCAATGAGAGGAGGTGTACAGATGTAACTGTGTTAAAGAAGATGTGGTGTTCAGATCTAGAAACGCTCTTCATTAACTGCAAGCCGTTCTATTCGCCGCGGGAGTTCTGCTCGTTCATTCTCGTGAGTGTCTACATTCCACCGCAAGCGCACGTGAGCACAGCTTTACAGAAACTCGCTGATCAGATCACAGAGAGTGAGCAACAACACCCGGACTCTGTTTTAATCATTCTCGGGGACTTTAATAAAGCAAATCTCTCCCGTGAACTGCCAAAATACAGACAGCACATCACATGTCCCACCAGAGACAGTAATATATTGGATCACTGATACACAACAATAAAGGATGCATATCACTCGGTTCCACAAGCAGCTTTAGGACTCTCTGATCACTGTTTGGTTCATCTTATTCCATCCTACAGGCAGACACTTAAGTCTGCAAAGCCTGTATTAAGATTTGTTAAAAGATGGACTAACGAAACAGAGCGGGATCTACAAGCCTGTTTCGACCTCATCTGGACGAGCTCACAGAGACTGTAACATTTTATATCAGTTTCTGTGAGGACATGTGCATTCCTACCAGGACTCATCTATTCTACAACAATGACAAACCATGGTTCACTGCCAAACTCAGACAGCTCCGTCAGGCCAAAGAAGATGCTCACAGAAAGGGGGCTAAAGTCTTGTACAAACAGGCCAAATACACACTGGAAAAGGAGATCAGAGTGGCAAAGAGGAATTATTCTGACAAGCTCAGGAACAAATTCTCTTCCAGTGATCCTGCTTCAGTGTGGATAGGAATGAAGGATATCACCAGCTACAAGACACCATCCCCCAGCACTCTGGAGAATCAACACCTGGCAGATGACTTAAACAAGTTCTTTTGTCGTTTTGAACGATCACCCCACACCCGCCCAGAACACCTCTTCACACAACCACTAACACCTCCAGCAACCCCTCTCTCCCCCACACCTACAATTCAAATCAGCGAAGATGATGTATGCCAGGTCTTCAGGAAGAACAAAAGAAGGAAAGCACCTGGTCCAGACGGTGTGTCACCAGCCTGCCTAAAAATCTGTGCTGATCAGCTGGCCCCCATCTTCACACAGATCTTCAATAGATCACTGGAGCTGTGTGAAGTCCCCTCATGCTTCAAACGCTCCACCATCATCCCTGTCCCAAAGACACCCAAAATTACTGGACTTAATGACTACAGACCTGTGGCCCTAACGTCTGTAGCCATGAAATCATTTGAAAGACTGGTTTTGGCTTATCTGAAGGACATCACTGGACCCCCTGCAGTTTGCCTACAGAGAAAACAGGTCTGTGGATGATGCAGTCAACATGGGACTGCACTTCATCCTGCAGCATCTGGACAGACTAGGGACTTATGTGAGGATCCTGTTTGTGGACTTAACGCCATTATCACGGAAACCCTTCAAAATAAACTAACTCAGCTAGTCGCCACCTCCGTCTGCCAGTGGATCAACAGCTTCCTGACAGACAGACAGCAGTTAGTAAAGCTTGGTAAATTCACATCCAGCACTCGAACCATCAGCACTGGAGCTCCTCAGGGCTGCATTCTCTCCCCACTGCTCTTCTCCCTCTACACCAACGACTGCACCTCTAAAGACCCCTCTGTCAAGCTCCTGAATTTTGCAGACGACACCACACTGATCGGCCTCATCCAGGACGATGACGAGTCTGCTTACAGACAGGAGGTTAAGGAGCTGGCTGTCTGGTGCAGTCTCAACAACCTGGAGCTTAACACGCTCAAAACTGTGGACATGATTGTGGACTTCAGGAGAAACCCCCTACACTCCCCCCACTCACCATCATGAACAGCACTGTGACTGCAGTGGAGTCATTCAGATTCCTGGGCACCACCATCTCTCAGGACCTGAAGTGGGACATTCACATTGACTCCATTGTCAGGAAGGCCCAGCAGAGGTTGTACTTTCTTCGCAAGCTGAGGAAGTTCAACCTGCCACAGGACTTACTGAAACAGTTCTACTCCGCCATCATCAAATCCATCCTCTGCACCTCAATAACTGTCTGGTTCAGCTCAGCTACCAAATCTGACCTCAGAAGACTACGGAGGATAGTCCGGACTGCTGAGCGAATCATTGGTACAACCCTCCCCACTCTCCAAGAACTGTACTCATCCAGAGTGAGCAAAAGGGCTGGCAAATCACTCTGGACCCCTCACATCCAGCACACAAGCTCTTTGAACTGTTACCGTCTGGTCGACGCTACAGAGCTCTGAGCACCAGAACGACCAGACACAGGAACAGTTTCTTCCCTCAGGCAATCCATCTCATGAACACTCAATAATAAACGTGGAACACACAACTAATACATTATCCATTCACCACACTCACTTATTTTATTTTTCTCATTTCTAATTTGCACATACTTTACCTGTACATACATAGTTGTCTATATTATATATTGTTTTTTATTTTGTTTTGTACATTGGTTATTGGCTATTTCTTGTTATTTTGTTTTATTATCTGTGTCCTGTCCTGTTGCTGTCTTTCTGTTGCACTGTGGAGCTTCTGTCACTACAACAAATTCCTTGTATGTGTAAACATACTTGGCCAATAAAGCTCATTCTGATTCTGATATTACATTTAAAGTTAATATAAATTATATGTACTAAATTGCAACTTAATCACCCAAATGTGTAATTACACAGAGTATATTTAAATACATGCAATACACATTTCAACAGAAATTAAATTAAATTTTAGTTAACCATAAATGCTTGTCAGTACATTCATCAGTACTCTTTAACCATATTACAAAGACAATACAAGTAATTGCATAATACATCTGAGTCATGCATGGGATGTATTGTATAATTGTAATGTTACAAGCATTTTGCACTATTATAATACTCTTATTAAAAGTATGATAGAGTATCTTTTTTTAAACAAGGGTCTACACTCCTACCACAATACTCAAAACTGAGTACAGGTTGCCCTAAATAGTACACAGTATCTGTTAAGTTATACTGCACATTGTATAACACTTACACAAGCAATTCATTTTAAATGACCAATGTTAACACAATTCAGGTGGTTTTTTTTATATATAAAATGCCTTAATTTTAGAAATGGTCCATAACATTAAGGATTTTTAAAGGAATGACCTTGGCACAATCCAATCTCAACAAACGACTAAAAAGATTCTGAGAGAGGTGGAGAATGTCTTGCAAGTATTGGAAACTGATGAATGAAAAGTATTGCGTTCAGGAGATAAAAGCATCAGTATTCCACACAAGCTGACCACACATTAAAGCATAATTCCCAGGCACATGCATCCTGAATGTACAAACTAAATGTACATCCTGATAGTATGCAAACTGAGCCAAACATGTTTTGCTGTGCACAGAACAATTCAATACATCACAACCGAAAGCCAATGTCAATGAGCTAGTGTCTGCCGAAACGATCCTTCAACCTGTCAAGTGAACTAATTTGAATCACTTTTTATAACAAATGTTGCAGCTCCACCTCAATGTCTTTACATTACCATATCAATGCTGTTTGTTAGCAAAATGGCCAAACATACCCTGCACAGACCCCTGTTTTTCTACAATCCAGAGTTCAAAGGAAGCAGACAGAAATGGTCGTTTTGCATTGCGTAATATGGACACGAGATCATCAAAAACCATAGATGATACATAAAAGCCTACAACACTGAAACAGAACCAGGACGAAATACATTAGCGTCAAGTGTGAATAAAAAGCACTGCAGCATGAGCTGAAAATTATTCCATTCCGCATCTCCCCAACTAGGGACTATTTACCAAGCCTGCCTCACCTCCCATTGTTTGTCCCCTCTGTGCTTTGTCCTCGGAACAGCACTTAAGTGTGTGAACCGCTGCCCGACTCCCAGCCAGAGCCTCCTCTACACCTTCACATCCTAGGAGGGTAGAAAATTCCCTCAGCACTTGCAAAATGTCGCACGCCAGGTCGGATGTTTGCTTAAACAAAGATCATATCAGATAAAAAGCTGGCTGCACTGGTGCTGCTTTCTCGGATATCGCTCTCACGTCACCTCTTACCTTTGAGCGGGAAAGAGTTGATTTTTTTCAAACCAAGACTCCCCAAGGCCCCTATTAACATGAGGGACCAACTTCAGTCAAAATTCCAAAGGTGCAGTAGGTGACCCCCAGCTCTCTTGACCCCAACCTGCTCCCTGACAGCTCAGAGTTCCCACAGTTTTCTTTTGGCTTTGTGTAGCGCCTCTCTATATTGTTTCACTATAATGAGAGGTGGCTATCCTGAGTTCTTTAAATTTCTTTTCAATCAAATAGGTGAGTTTCACTAATAAATGTATCAGTATTAAACTTGTGTGTGTGTGACTATTATCACAGTGTATGAAATACTCTTTTCCCTCTAAATCACTATTTAAGCAGTACTACACTTTAAACAGAAATGCAATGTCTTTCAAGTACTTTTATCTTATAAATACTTTCACATTTAACTCAAAAAACACCATTTTCCCTTAATCAACTTAAAATATCAGTCAGTAACCACAACTGTTTTATAAAAATATGACAGATTTAGTTAGAAAAAGTGTATCAGAAAGTAAAAAGGTATTAATAAACTCACTTGTCAAATCACAAAGGCATTTAACTTCACATTCAAACAATAGGGCCCAAGAAAATAAAATAGCCGGCAAAACTCTATTTTAAATTGAAAATACCCTTCAAATGTTCAAATGATGCAGGCCTGAATGTAGCTTGAGTGCGTTGTAGCCTTAAACAAAATGGCTGCTTCACCACACAGGCCAAACAAAAGATGGTACCTTATATACTTAAGGCCGATGTAAGCTCGTGTAACCGGTGTAGTCTGCGTTGAGTTTTAGATGGAATAACCACACGGACATCAGCTGACGGTTTGACTCATCTTTTACTCTCTGATAAGACAAAAGTATGTATATACGGTGTGAATTCGCTTCAAGTTCACATCAGACAGAAAAGTGATCAAACTCAGTGGAAATATGAAAATAATCAAATATACAGGTAAAATAATGTCACAGATATGATCCAAATAACAAATTTAAGCACAAAAGTAATTCAAAAGATGTAATTAGATTAATCAGAGCTCATTAGGAACCCACCTCTCCCATGCAGAGACAATGCAGAAAGGGAAGAGGAGGTGCAAAGACAGGAAATTAGTTTCAACATTGCAGTCAGAAATTTAAAGGGGCAGGTGCACACACACAGACAGGCATATCAGGTACACATTTGAACATTTTGTGTAATTCTAAATACACATTTATTTATTTATTTATTTAGTCATTTAGCAGACGCTTTTATCCAAAGCGACTTACAAATGAGGACATAAGAAGCAATCAAAAACCAACAAAAGAGCAACAACGTGCAAGTGCTATTACAAGTCTTGGTTAGCCTAACGCAGTACAGATAATTATTATTATTATTGTTATTTTTTAATAAAAAGACATAGATAAAATACAATTAGAATAGATAGTGCTAGAGTTAGAGGGTCAAGTAAAGATGGAACAGATGAGTTTTTAGCCGTTTCTTGAAGATGGGTAAGGATTCGGATGCTCGGATCGAGTTGGGCAGGTCATTCCACCAGATGGGAACAGTTAATGAAAAAGTCCTTGAAAGTGTTTTTCTGTGTTTTTGGGATGGTACAATAATTCGTTGTTCACTTGAAGAACGCAAGCTTCTAGAGGGCACATAAGTCTGAAGTAAAGAATTTAGGTAAAGGGGTGCAGAGCCAGTGGTGGTTCTGTAGGCAAACATTAATGCCTTGAATTTAATGCGAGCAGCTATTGGTAGCCAGTGCAAATTGATGAACAGAGGCGTGACGTGCGTTCTTTTCGGCTCATTAAAGATTAATCTTGCAGCGGCATTTTGGATTAATTGTAGAGGTTTAATAGAATTTCCTGGAAGACCTGCCAAGAGAGCATTGCAATAGTCAAGTCTGGACAGAACAAGAGCCTGAACAAGGAGTTGCGTTGCATGTTCCGAGAGAAAGGGCCTGATCTTCTTAATATTATATAATGCAAATCTGCAGGACCGGGCAGTTTTAACAATGTGGTCTGAGAAATTCAGCTTATCATCAATCACAACTCCAAGGTTTCTGGCTGTTTTTGAAGGAGTTATGGTAGATGAGCCTAACTGGAAGCTGAGATTGTGATGAAGCGATGGGTTAGCTGAAATTACAAGCAGTTCTGTCTTAGCTAGGTTGAGTTGAAGGTGATGGTCCATCATCCAGCAAGAAATGTCTGATAGACACGCTGAGATGCGAGCAGCTATCGTCGGATCATCAGGATGGAATGAGAGGTAGAGTTGAGTGTCATCAGCATAGCAGTGATATGAAAAGCCATGTTTCTGAATGACAGAACCTAGTGATGCCATGTAGACAGAAAAGAGAAGTGGTCCAAGAACTGAGCCCTGAGGCACCCCAGTAGCTAGATGTTGCGACTTGGATACCTCACCTCTCCAAGATACTTTGAAGGACCTATCAGAGAGGTAAGACTCAAACCACTGGAGTGCGGTTCCTGAGAAGCCCTTTCTCAATAGGGTTGACAAGAGGATCTGATGGTTGACTGTATCAAAAGCAGCAGACAAATCTAGCAAGATGAGTAATGAAGATTTGTCAGCCGCTCTTGCAAGTCTTAGGGCTTCAACAACAGAAAGCAAGGCAGTTTCGGTCGAATGTCCACTTCTGAAGCCAGATTGGTTACTGTCCAGGAGGTTGTTCTGTGTGAGAAAGACAGAGACTTGGTTGAACACAACTCGTTCAAGTGTTTTTGCAATGAAAGGAAGAAGGGAAACCGGTCTATAGTTCCCAAAAAGAGTTGGGTTAAGAGTGGGTTTTTTAAGAAGTGGAGTTATACGAGCCTGTTTAAATGCAGAGGGAAAAATTCCAGTGTGAAGGGATGTGTTAACGATGTGAGTGAGTGCAGGTACGACTGCAGGTGAAATGGCTTGAAGGAGATGAGATGGAATAGGATCAAGCGGACAGGTAGTAGGATGACTGGAAAGGATGAGTTTAGAGACTTCTGCCTCAGAGAGTGGAGAGAAGGATGTGAACGAGTGTATGTTTGCTGGTAAGATATGTTTGATAGATTGTGGTGTGGAAAATTGTGCAGTGAGGTTTGTAATTTTATTAATGAAGAATGTGGCAAAGTCATCAGCTGTTAGAGATGATGAAGGAGGGGGAGGAGGAGGACAAAGGAGGGAGGAAAATGTTTTAAATAGCATGCGAGAGTTAGGTGAGTTGTTAATTTTGTCATGATAGTATGTCCTTTTAGCAGTGGAAACATTAGCAGAGAAGTCAGAGAGGAGTGATCGATATAAATTAAGGTCAGTAGGATTTTGTGATTTGCGCCATACCCTTTCTGCAACCCTGAGTTTAGAACGATGTTTTTGGAGAACATCAGATAGCCAAGGGGCAGAAGGGGTACTACGGGCTGGCTTGGATGAAAAGGGGCAGAAAGTATCTAAACAAGACGTCAGAGTGGAACAGAAAGTATCAGTAGCACTGTTAGCATCAAGAGAGGATAACTGTTTATGGGGAGGAAGCGAAGATGAAACCATAGCAGATAGCCGGGAGGGTGAGAGTGAACGCAAGTTACGTCGAAAATTGACATGTGGAGGGATATGTGATGTGTCAGGAATCATGTTGAGGTTAAGAGTAAGGAGGAAGTGATCTTGATCTTGAGTACACATGAACATAATACTTTCTGTACCTGTTACACTCACACGGACAGGATCAAAGGCGTCAGTAACAGGAACCAGGATGAAGAGAGTTGAAGAGAAGAAGGTTGACGAGGAAAGTCACCTGGTCGACGATACAGCAAAGTCCACACTCGGTAACACTATCCGGCTCCGTCAGGGTCTTTGATTAACGTCACTCTCCCAGTTCCACACAAGCTTAACTACTCGAGATCGCTGGCCGCTAGCTTGATAGCAAAGTTCATGCAAAACACTAAGCACTAATTTCAGTCTTCGCGTGCGGAGTATGCCACTCACACTGACAGAAATATCACCATTAAAGTGAATAAAAGAGTCCTTGTTGAACACTTTCACTAAAACAGGTGCATTAGCTACATTAACCACATTTTTCTTCCTTCCGGTACACACACACTCACGTCTCTCTCGCGTCTCTCCCTCCTCCTCCCTTGTACTTTGACCTCAACCGTGATAGGCTCATTACAAAACTTTCAGAAATACAATAAATTCACAAAACATTTCTGTAACCCTTTCTTTCTATTCTTACCGGCATCATTAAAGCATATTCACAAATATTATTAAGCAAAAAATATTTAACCTTTTAAATGTAAAACATGAACAGAACACAATATGCAGTTTTCTTATTGAGCAAAATCACAACTTCATTACTGGTCAAGGATTCTTAATTTTTTAACCTCAAATTCCATTTATCAAACTAGGAAATTATTCATCCCAATTTATATAACTTTTACTAATGATAATGATTTCAACAGGGTTACACCCTCCCCCTTTTAAATGTCTGTGTGTCCTCATCAGACACTAATAAACTAACAAAGGAGTCATAAGGGCATAATAACTACGTGTCTAGTGTTTTCCTATTTTAATGACTATCCCTCTGTGTACAATAGACAAAGGCTAATCCCTTGATCTACCAGGCTCATCATAGGTAAGTCTAATAGTTGGCTTGGTAGTTCTCTTAGGTCTAGGCTCAGATCGGGGTTGCGCTCTATCCTCCTGGACCTCAGATACTACTTCTTGCTCAGACTCCGATTCAGCTTCACTAGTTCCTTCCAGAGCTACTTCTGGATCACACTCCTCATCTTCAGGTGCTGGTTCATAGTTCTGTTCAAACTCTTCTGGGCCTGAATCATTTTCATGTTCTGTTTCAGGATCATCTTCTAATTCAATTACTGGCCTAGCATTATGTAACACCCTCTGGTCAGGCTCTCTCCGATTGCAACGGTGAGTGACATAATATTCCATGTCAGAGGACGAATCAGAAAACTCCTGTAACTCTTGAATCTCTGGTCTGGAGTCCCGTTGACTTCTCTTACGAGTGTCTGCTCTAGTCTTGGGTTTCTCAGGCGAATCAACATCCTGGTCAGTGAAAGGCATTCTCACCAGCTGTCCAATCGGAAGAAGGTGATCCCTGTGTATAGTCTTTGTCCCTAACCTTCCATCCTCCCGCTTGATCTTGAACACAGGTAGGTTTGGCATCTTTCCAATGACAACATACGGGTCAGGACTCCACTTGCTTTCCAGTTTGTGCTTGCCTTTTAAACCTAGATTCCGGAGCAGTACTCTGTCGCCGATCTCTATGGACTGAAAGGTAACTCGACGATCATACAACCTTTTGTTTCTCTGCTGACGTTTGTTTGCAGCGTCAGAGGCAAACTTGTAAGCTTGCTTCAAGTCTTCCTTCAGCTTTGTGACATATCGGGTGTGAGACGCCTCTTCTATGCCATCTGGGGACGTTCCAAAGCACAGGTCAACAGGAAGTCTCGCCTCTCTGCCAAATATTAGATGGTAAGGTGAGTACCCTGTGGCATCACACTTAGTACTGTTGTACGCATGGACCATGTAAGGCACATGTTGACTCCACGTACGCTTCTTCTCCGGGCCTAACGTACCAAGCATAGAGAGCAGAGTTCGATTGAACCTTTCTGGCTGCGGGTCTCCTTGCAGATGATACAGCGTTGTCCGCGACTTGCATATCCCCAGCAAGGTCAACAGTTCTCGTATCAGACGACTCTCGAAATCTCTTCCTTGATCAGAATGGATCCTAGAAGGCAGTCCATAATGTATGAAATATTTCTCCATCAGAACCTTTGCCACAACATGGGCCTTCTGGCTTTTAGTTGGGAAAGCCTGGGCGTATCTCGTGAAATGATCCGTGACCACTAACACGTTACTTATGCCTTTGGAGTCAGGCTCCATGGAAAGAAAGTCCATGCACACTAAATCCATAGGCCCCTGACTCACAATCTGGTACAATGGAGCAGCTTTCTGTATGGGGGTCTTGTGAGTGACACACTCCCCACAGTTCTTAATGTATTCTTCCACATGCTTCGACATCCTAGGCCAAAAGAATCTACCTCGGAGCAGGTCAACAGTTCTTTCTTGTCCAAGGTGCCCCACGTCATCATGCATGGCCTGCATAACCATCTCTCGGAACTCTCTTGGCAGAATGAGTTGACTGACTACTTCTCCGGATGGTTTCTTAGTGTAACGGTACAGCAATCCATCTTTCATTGACAGCTTCCCAGCTTCTCTTTTCAATATGGACAACTCAGGACTCATGTCCCGCTCCTCTGGCCAGTGCCCACTCTTGATGGCTTGGAAGGCCGGTCCAATGGCTTCATCCTCTTCTTGAGCCTTTCTGAGACTCATTTTGGACATGAGTTCCAGGGACTTTAACTCCATGTGTGTTGGAAACGCATATAGGTCAGGAACACAGTGGGGAGATGCTCCAAGCTGAGCAACACAGACTGGTGTACTACATGCAGACCCTGGGATACAGACTCTCTGGCAGATGGTTTTCACTCCAGACGTAGGTATAGTCACCCAGCCATTGTCATCCTCCTCTGACATGTTCCTGGACAACAGGTCGGCATCAATGTTCTGTCGGCCTGGGCAATACTGCACCTCAAACTCGTACGTCGATAGGGCAGCTAGCCATCGATGCCCCACCGCATTGAGCTTGGCTGTGGACAGCACGTACATCAGGGGGTTGTTGTCAGTACGTACGGTGAATCTTGCCCCATACAAATAGTCGTGGAATTTGTCAACTACTGCCCACTTGAGAGACAAGAATTCCAGCTGATATATGGGGTAGTTTCTCTCTGCAGAGCTGACTTTTCTGCTTGCAAAGGCAACTGGTCTCAAGCCTCCAGGGTGTTCTTGGTAAAGAACAGCACCCAGACCCTTCAAGCTTGCATCCACATGCAGGATGTATGGACGTTGTGGATTAGCAAATGCCAGAACAGGCGCATGTGTCAGACAGTGAATTATGTGATGAAACGCATCCGTACAGGATTTGTCCCATCTTTCCCCGAACGGTTCTGATTCTTTCAAGTAGACTTTGTTCACATCTGGGTCATACTTCTTTCTCTTCTGAGTTGGAGCATATCCCTTTGCGAGTTCAGTCAGTGGTCTTACAATTTCAGAATAGTTCTGGATGAATCGACGATAATAACCGCAAAATCCTAGAAAAGATTGCAACGTCTTCAAGTTTGTTGGCATGGGCCATGCAGTGACGGCCTCAATCTTGTTTGGATCTGGGGCAACTCCATCTGCAGATGCAATGTGCCCCAGGTACTTGACCCCTGGCAGACAGATCTGGCACTTGTCCACTGAGAGCTTCAGCCCAACTTTACAGAGACGATCTAGGACCTTGAGCAGTCTCTCTTCGTGTTCCTCAAGAGTTTTTCCAAACACGATCACGTCATCCAGGTATACCAGCACTTGTAAGAGGTTCATGTCACCGACAGCCTTTTCCATCAACCTTTGAAAGGTTGCTGGTGCCCCAGTGATGCCTTGAGGCATTCGTTCGAACTGAAAAATCCTAACGGGCAAATAAATGCCGTCTTTTCTTTGTCCTCTTCGGACATGGCTATCTGGTAGTAGCCTGAACGCAAATCCAGTACAGAGAACCACTGACTTCCGGTTAAAGCATTCAGCGCATCTTCAATGCATGGTGTAGTGTACTGGTCGGGTATGGTTCGGCTATTCAATAGTCTGTAATCTATGCACATCCTAATAGCCCCAGTCTTCTTTCTAACTACAACTATAGGGGATGCATAGGGGCTCTGCGACTCTGTTATGATCCCAGCCTGCAGCAGTTCTTGTAAATGCTTTCTCACGTCTTCGATATCTGCTGGGGCTAGCCGGCGTGATCGTTGACGGAAAGGTCGGGAATCAGAAAGTCGGATTCTGTGCTCTACTCCTCTTGTTAATCCCACGTCCCACTCGTGCATTGAGAAGACATGAGACTTTTGGGCTAGTTTCTTACGTAATCTGTTCCTCCACTGTTCAGAGATGGGGGAGTCTCCAAAATTGATCATGCTCTCATCAAAGTCAGAGGAAGCAGTCTCCTTAGGGGGAATCGTCGCCACTGAATCAATGTGGTACACACATTCAATCACTGTTCCCACAGGTATGGAAGTTTCTCTTGAAGATTCGTTTTTGAGTAGTATTCTCAAACTGTTGACATCCAATGCCCCACTGGGCACAACCATGGGATGAAAAATCACATCAGCAGGTAAGGCAGCTGCGGGTGAGGAGTCAATCATCAGGATTTCTTGAGCAACAGGCTCCCTCAGCTCGACTTTGCACACAACCTGAGTGTCACCATCTGGGGGTAAGACCAAGGGGCCTGGACCCATCCATCTGACACGGCCCGCCTCCTCCTCTTGGACTGGGACTGCAACACCCTTTAGAGCAGGTTGATCTTCCTCCACATGAACACGAAGGCCTAGTGTTCGGGTGACATCAATGCCATTGACTTTGCATTGATTCACCAAGCGTCTAACATGGCTCGCATTGGTGCCCACAATGACAGACGTCTTATCTTCACTCCTGGGTTAGGACATATGAGAGCTAGGACAGTTACAGTCTGACTGGTTCCTAATACCTCAGCTGGATACTCCATATCAACTACCACGTAGCCATGGTAAGGGTAGCTAGCTCCAGACTCACTTAAACCCCACAGGGAAAGACCAGCTACTGGCTGAATGGGGATATCAGACAAGTACTTCTGGTACCAGGGTTCAAAAATGATCGTCACCTGAGAGCCACTATCTAATAGAGCAGTGCAGGGTTGTCCATTAACCTTCAGCGGCACCAGGCTAGGTGGCCCAACTAACCCATCAGGAACATGCACACTCTCAAGCATGTCAGCTGTACTTTCCTTAACAGAACAGTTAACTGCATTTGTGGTGGCATCACTTGACAACTGGTTGTTCTTGGACAATTTGGTTTTCTGGGCTTTGACACTTCCTGGCAAAATGCCCACTCTCACCACATCGATAGCAGAAGTGTTCCTCCCATACTTTGAATGATCGTTTTGGGGAGCTGGCTACTGGTTTGGAGGTATTCACAGCTGAAACGGCAGCTTGAGGTTCGGCTACTTTATTTGTGACTTTCTGTTGCAAGCGCTTCATTTGTTTCTTCAAAGCTGCTATCTCACTGTCCGAACTGCACTCACTGTACACTACATTTGGGGGAATTGTCTCACTGCTAACTGACGTGTCTTGTGCTGGCTTAGACACAACAGCAGCAACCAAGGCCTTTAGTTCTTTGATCTCCGACTTCAAGTTCTGAATTTCAGTCTGTTTCACATCAGCATTCTGCCTTCGATCTCCACCTTGCAGGACAGGAGTTATCTTCTTTTGTGAGGCCTCATATCCCTCTTCTGTGCGTATCTCCTTCAACAGCTGGAGAAAGGTGGGGGGCTTTGCTCTTCTCTCTCTCAGACGAAGGTTAACTAACATCAGATCAGAGGCTATCGCACCACGCAACAACTGGTCCAGTCTTGCTTTATCTGCACATCCAAGGGGGAGACATCTCTCTGCACCACCCTATTTAACGACTGCTCTAGACGTCTGAGGAAGTCAGACAGCTTCTCACCTGGTTGTTGCTGCAGTAAACGAAATGCAAAATACAACTCTTCTCCTGACTCTGCTGTCCCAAAAGCATGCTCTAGTGCCTCTAAGCAGTCTTCAGGGCTCACCTCAGGATCACTGGCTCGTATTGCTTTTACAATGTCAAGCGCCGGGCCTCTACGACTTTCCATCAATCTCCGCCTCTTCTCTTTGTGAGAGCAGTCACACTCTTCCACCATGAGCCGTGCTTGACCCAACCAGTGGTCAAATTGCTCTTCTCCAGCGGGGGTGGGCAACATCCCAGAGAAAGTCCGTAGGCGGTGATAGCTTCCGTGCTAACTTGATGACTTGGACGTCTTGTCCAGTAAATCACTCACAGCTCGTAGAATGGCCTCTGTTGACTTAGCAGCAGCCCCATCTTCAGGGAACAATGTGCAAAGGTCTTCAACATGTTTACCTGGAGCTTGTTGCGTTCCGGACATATCAACTTGTGTATTGGCTCGCGCTGCATCCGCTATGATGACAGGCCACGGCCCTCCACCATCGATAGGAACCACTTCAACGGGAACGATTTCGCCTTTTACTACTTCCTTGCATTCACACAAAACCAAGTATCGGTTTAGTTGACTGTTGAAAGTTCGCCCTCTGACTCGCACACGTCCCAAACACTTCACTGTTTGCATTGTCTCTTCTATTGCACTTAGGTCTACATCTTCTCGAATGAGCTCCATGACTGCATGAGCCTCATCTAATGCCTCGCCACGGCACCATCCCTTTAAGTCTGATACTAGCTCTTTCATACGGTCCATTTTAGCTTATCAGTTAGCACTATTTAAAGCTTCAGAATGCTAATTTTCAATGTAGAAGGTACAAAAAACAAGAAACCCACATTAATGATCCCAGCGGTGCCTCCAATTTATGTAGCGCCTCTCTATATTGTTTCACTATAATGAGAGGTGGCAATCCTGAGTTCTTTAAATTTCTTTTCAATCAAATAGGTGAGTTTCACTAATAAATGTATCAGTATTAAACTTGTGTGTTTGTGATTATTATCACAGTGTATGAAATACTCTTTTCCCTCTAAATCACTATTTAAGCAGTACTACACTTTAAACAGAAATGCAATGTCTTTCAAGTACTTTTATCTTATAAATACTTTCACATTTAACTAAAAAAAACACCCTTTTCCCTTAATCAACTTAAAATATCAGTCAGTAACCACAACTGTTTTATAAAAATATGACAGATTTAGTTAGAAAAAGTGTATCAGAAAGTAAAAAGGTATTAATAAACTCACTTGTCAAATCACAAAGGCATTTAACTTCACATTCAAACAATAGGGCCCAAGAAAATAAAATAGCCGGCAAAACTCTATTTTAAATTGAAACTACCCTTCAAATGTTCAAATGATGCAGGCCTGAATGTAGCTTGAGTGCGTTGTAGCCTTAAACAAAATGGCTGCTTCACCACACAGGCCAAACAAAAAATGGTACCTTATATACTTAAGGCCGATGTAAGCTCACACGGACAGGATCAAAGGCGTCAGTAACAGGAACCAGGATGAAGAGAGTTGAAGAGAAGAAGGTTGACGAGGAAAGTCACCTGGTCGACGATACAGCGAAGTCCACACTCGGTAACACTATCCGGCTCCGTCAGGGTCTTTGATTAACGTCACTCTCCCAGTTCCACACAAGCTTAACTACTCGAGATCGCTGGCCGCTAGCTTGATAGCAAAGTTCATGCAAAACACTAAGCACTAATTTCAGTCTTCGCGTGCGGAGTATGCCACTCACACTGACAGAAATATCACCATTAAAGTGAATAAAAGAGTCCTTGTTGAACACTTTCACTAAAACAGGTGCATTAGCTACATTAACATTAACCACATTTTTCTTCCTTCCCGTACACACACACTCACGTCTCTCTCGCGTCTCTCCCTTCTCCTCCCTTGTACTTTGACCTCAACCGTGATAGGCTCATTACAAAACTTTCAGAAATATGAAAAAAAAATTATGAAAAAAATTCACTAAACATTTCTGTAACCCTTTCTTTCTATTCTTACCGGCATCATTAAAGCATATTCACAAATATTATTAACCAAAAAATATTTAACTTTTTAAATGTAAAACATGAACATAACACAATATGCATTTTTCTCATTGAGCAAAATCACAACTTCATTACTGGTCAAGGATTCTTAATTTTTTCACCTCAAATTCCATTTATCAAACTATGAAATTATTAATCCCAATTTATATAACTTTTACTAATGATAATGATTTCAACAGGGTTACATTTGTAATACACAGCATGGTGTGAATAATTAATTTGACATGAATTTCCACATTTTTCATGGGGACATTCCTCACATTGACCTCAAAAGAGAGGGTTTCTCAAAGACATGTTGGGAAACATATTACAGATCTAATGGAATACCGCTGTTTGTTTCCCCGTAGAGTTTCTCTCATCCTGATGTAGTTTCCAGACACAAGTGTTCAGAGTAACCTACCTCTGAGCAATGTTCCACAAACCAGCCAACACAAACCAAAACCTGAACATCTCAGAATACAGGCCTCAGAGCTCAGAGCAAAAGATATTACATTAAACTAATGCAACACAGGAAAAATCCCCAGGACCGCTGTGTCATATTACATTTGGAGCCAGCTATAACGAGATCGAGGTTTATTGTCTTAACAAGTGTTAGGCTTTAAACAAACGATGGTGACTGATTACTTTTTTTGTTTGACTGCCTTTACAAAAAAGTTTTGAAAATGTGATGTTTTTATGTAACCATGCTGCACATTCCAGGCATATCAACTGAAGTTGGATGCAAAGGCAGAGCAAATTTTGACAGCAAGCTTGTGTTTGACAAACAGGGGTCATCATCTCTTGCCCTGCTTTTCTATTTCACCTGTCCAGTGTGAATCTCAATAAACTGGTAAAGATTATGTTTGTGTCATATTCCACTACAAAATCAAAAGAAAAAAAATATGGAATGGTCCAAACCTCTTGTCCTGTGTAAGGTCACTTAAGCCTATGCCAGCTTTTCAGGAAATTTACTTAAATATAGCCTGTTTTAGAGTCATTAAAGGGATAGTTCACACAACATTTACAAATGGTGCACTTAAAAATGAAGGAGAGCTGGAACACAGATGAAGTTGATTTATTAGAAAACTGGGTCCCACTTTATTTAGGTGGCCTTAACTACTATGTACTTACATTTAAATGAATCATTTGGTACAATGAAAGTATTGTGTACATACATGTTTTTACATTGTGCTTATATTTTTAAAAATACCTATATATAATTACATCTGTAATTAATTTCTGTAATTACATTTATAATTACACCGTTGACCCATCCCTTACACCTTAACCCACCCTTAAATCTACCCATACCACCAAACCTGTCCCTAACCTTACCCATATCCCCCCTCAATAGCAGCAATAGTGTTTTGAAATACAATATGAACACAATAAGTACATTGTACTTATTTTTTTATGTAAGTACATAGTAGTTAAGGCCACCTAATATAAAGTGTGACCGAAAACTGTATTAGTAAAATACAAAACAGTAACCAATAAACTAAAAACATAACACAAATAAACTCTGAAACTAGAAAACACCAAAAACAAAACTAAATATGCCATCAAAACAGCAAAAATGGGCAAGACCTGAAAATGATCAAAGGAAAAGCAAGAGCATTACACAGCCGTGTTAACTAACAAGATACAGTAATCAAAGTAATCAGTAATCAAGACAATAAACCAATGACAAGACAAACAAAACAATGAAAAGAAAAAGGTATGATGAGCAGACCAATTGGTGTATGAAATAAAAGTACACTGAGTCTTCAAGTCATGTAGAACAAACCCAAATTTAAGCAGTTATCTGGTCTTCAATGAATGTTATTTAAGAGCAGAAGCAGAGAGAGATGTATGTCAGATCTGTTCCTCACAAAAATCTATTGTATCACTTCAGTAAACTCAGTATGGTTCACCAGTCTTACTGAACTATTTTTGTGATATGTTTATAAAACTTTCATTGTTATTATTATTATCATTAGCATGTCTATGGACATTCCTCACAAAGACAGTGAAAGTGACATGATATGTGGCCAAGTATGGTTACCCATACTTGGAAATTGTGCTCTGCATTTAACCCATCCACGCACGCACACCATAAACACACACCCGGAGCAGTGGGCAGCCATTTATGCTGTGGTGCCCAGGGAGCAGTTGGGGGTTCGGTGCCTTCTCAAGGGCACCTCAGTCGTGGTATTGAAGGTGGAATAGAGCGCTATACATTCACTCCCCCCACCTACAATTCCTGCCGGACCTGAGACTCGAACTCGAGTCCGACTCTCTAACCATTAGGCCACGACTTCCCCAAAGTCCCCAATTAGGCCACAACCTCCTTTTGCAATTCACTTAAGTAAGAAAGTAATAACACATTATGAGTTACACTTTGCAGATACATAGAGATGTCTCAAGCAGCGGTTTTATGAGCTTTTGTGTCATGCTGTATCTTAACAAAATTATATAATCTCTACTGCTATTTTCAAACTTGGATTATTATATGAAATTAACAGACAAGAGAACACAGTAAGTACACAGTAAGTGCTACAACATGAAATAGTTTGAGCAGTTGTAGGCCATTAACTCAGTAATCAAGTTTCAATCCAGATTTTGCGCTGTTTTGTTATCGACAAAGAGATAAGCGTTAAAAAAAACTTGGCGAAATTTGCTGTCTACAGCAAGTTTCCATCCAACTGGCCTTTTACCGATAAAATGGTGTGCGTCATGACGTTATCCCTAAAAAAATTAATTGTCGCATAAGTTTTGGTGTATCGCAAAAAAATGTTGCCCTTGAGCTGTTTCCATACATAATTTATCCTATTGCGTAAATTATAGGCTATGCTAGCTGCTCTTCATCCATTTGAAACAAACAAAAAAAGCCTATATTAAATTGTATAGGCCTACATAAAATAATTTTTATTAAGTGTCATGAGTTTTTTTTTTGTGTGTGTACTTTGTTATAGACTAGATAGATAGGCCACTGTTGATAATCAAGCAATGGTCATAAACAGTTGCAGTTGTATTATTATAATTCTTTCTGATTAACATTTATAGGAAATATGAATGTTCATTCCGGCTATTTTTAATTAATAGGTGGCTTGACCCATTACAAATACCTAAATGTGTTTTCCAGGGATTTATTTTATACACGCAAAAAGCAACATAAACAACATGAACAGCCTTCCTGTAGCTCAAATAGTAGAGCATGGCGCTAGCAACGCCAAGGTCATGGGTTTGATTCCCAGGGAAAGCAAGAGCTGACAAAATGTAAAAACTGTAACTTGAATGCAATGTAAGTCGCTTTGGATAAAAGCGTCTGCTAAATGCATAAATGTAAATGAACGTGAGGATTCACGCACCTGCAGCGCTTCTGCAAACGGAGAAAAACACAAGCTTTTATACATAAAAGAAACAGGCCCATATGCAAAATATATTTTTCTAAATAATTAATGAATTAACAAAGCGAAAAAAAAAAAACTGCAACAATTAGCAGCCTATATGCAGAATTTCGGTTCATTTTTGTGATGCGCTCTTGAGAAAGCGGCAGTTTTCCTTTATTTCACAAAAGTATGTTTTGTTTTTTATTGTGAATGTACACAAATAAAATAAACATTTTGAATAGTTTTGAATAATGTCTTACTCTTATATGACCACAAATGAAGGAGTAGGCTAGTGCAAGTTGTTTCCACTTTTACAAGGGAAAAAAAACAACAAAAACACAAGCGACCGTGCCGGCGCTTCACTAAGCATAGCCTACTGACTCCACAATGCAGCCTGTTCATGTCATAATAAAATACAGTCAGCAAAAATATTGAAGAAACATGAAAAAATATTTTATTTCCCCTCACTCCACAACAAATTTAACGGTAGAAAGAACTCAGAACAAAGCAAGAATAAAAATATAAGAAGCTAACAAGCCAAAACGAATTAATTTAAACTTCACGTTCCAATATGTAAAACAAAATATGCTTGGCATAATATCACGGGGTTATGGTGGTCAAGCTGAAAGGCACGGACTACAGGCTATTTAAACTGAACAGTGCACTGTAAAAAAATTATAATAATCATGTAAACGTAGGCTAGCCTACTAACACCAAATTAAGATAAATATGTTTGAGAGGTAACTCGTCTTTTTCTTACCATGTATAAAATAATTTTAGATACAATTTAATAATATGAATATGATTTAATGCTCTTTTGAACTACAGGTAAACGGTGCTTTAACTTGAGCAACACCATGAACACGGACGCTGCCTATAGGCTAATTCTGTCATGTGACACCACATTTATTTGCGTCAAAGCTCCTTTTCTTGACAAAAATTGTTTCCAAACTAATTTTTGCGACATTTGAAGTATCGATATGGAATTTATGCGCTGAAGTTAAAGGAAAAAGATTTTGTCGACACAGGAGAAATTGAATCGAGAACTGGCATTTCCATCAGCTATATCGGAAATATTTTAAAGCGCTAAATATTTTTCCGCAAAAAAATCCTTGGATGGAAACCTGGTTTGTGATACGTTTTATCTTTTATGGCATCTTGTGGGCTGGCTATAGTTTTGCATCTGGTAAAAACCATGTGGTAGAGTACTTTTCATTAAATATTTAGATACAGAACAAACTGCATATTTTATATGGTACAGTATGTAGCATGCCATACAATTTATGGTAAAATGAATGTGCTTTGTTATAATAAAAAAGTCACAATGCAAACTATTCTTGAAGTAGGCATTATTTCCCATTTTTTGTTAGATTTCCCCACAAAAAAAGAATGCACCCCTAGAAAATATTTGAACTGAAACTTGCTGTCCAATTAGGCTGTACCAATTCCAGCATCATTTTCTCTCCCAGGTATTTTGAACTCTCACAGTTCTACACAAGATCCACAGGTTTTACCTATAATTGTTTCAGTCCCACATTTACATCCCTTCTAGCTTAAGGACATTGCACTAGAAATGCTAGCAGGTTTATCCTACACATGGGAGCTCTCAGAGACCATTTTGTGTGATGAAGTCATATTGTGCAGCCTGAGGGAATCAGTTCTTCAACAGGTAGTGAGTGAGAACAATGACTACTGCGCTTATGCATGCCAACCTCCAAAACTCCTGCAAGCAGCATGCCAGCACCTCCTAGAGAGTAGGCCTCTCTCTCTCTCTCTCTCTCTCTGTGAGACAGCCAAACACTTGCATGAGAAAGGGACTTAAATAACATTGCTGGAAAGAAAAGTCATTACTCTGTTTTTGACTTTGCTAAAACAGGAAACATAGTGTACATAACCCTTTAGAAGAGTCATTTTTAATCTTTTCTTTTTATTTTGCAAGAACAAGCCTATTTGATTTGAAGGAAAAGTAGTGTGCAATGTATTACATAAATTTAATTTGACAAAGGTACACTGTAAAAAATTGCTGTAAAATTTACAGTAACTTACTGGCAATTTTGGTTGCCAGTAAGACTGTAAATTTACAAAAAAAATCTGTAAATCAATAATTACTGCCACTTCCAAGGGAACTTATCTGACGAGTTTAATTATCTGAGGTGTAACCCTACAAGTCTACCAGTCTGCCAAGTACTGGAATCCGTGTCCCCTCCATCTCGAGTCCAGAATTCGTTTGACCAAATATACAGGTTCCCCATCAATGATTCGTGGCAATGGAGGAACTGGGGCAGGTGGATTAACAGGAGAATAAAAAAACAGGTTTTAATTTGGATACACGACAAAATGTAGGCTTCCGAACTGCAACTGCAGATTTCACAGTCAGAAAAATTGGTGGCTGGTACCCTAAACTACTCTCAAATAGTGACAGGCCTGTAGATGACACTGGGAAGGAGTTATGTAACCCTTGTAAAGCTGTACAGACCTTCGACTTGATCTCCCAAGGCACCATCAAGTACACAATACTCTGTGGCACTCTGTGGACTCGGGAGAGTGCAGCACCCTATTCTTGGAACCCAGATGGTAAGAGATGGAAACACTGAAGCGACTGAAAAATAAAGCTCACCGAGCCTGCCTAGAGTTTATCCTTTTGATGGATTTGATCAGGGGTAACAAGAATGAGAACTGAAACAAAACAGTTCTTGAGTTTGGAAAATGCAGTGTCAGCATCCCAGATAGCAACATATTGTCGGCCCAGATCCGGCTCAAATCTGGCACATGTGGAATGATGATCTTGCGTTGAATGCGTTGAATGATGGCACTTGGGTGGACCGCTCCTGTTTGCCAGATCTGGGCCAAAAACAGGCCATAGCAATGCCACATATCAGCCAAGAGCAAAGAAATAAACCACACTGGACCTTATCTGAGCCACAAAATCTTCATATATATTTTTATAGAGTCCTCTCAACTTGTCTAAGCTTGTTAACAAGCAAAATCCCTGAAAGAAAAAAGGGAACAGAAAAAATAGACAAACAGAAACTCAAGAACTACAACTGACTTAAGCCACAGCCTTAGATGAATTCAGCTGAAGATAAAATATATGAAATCTCTGAAGATCTCAGCAGAAGAGGATTAAACAACATCGCCAGCTTCACTTATTACTAACCAGAATGACTTTATTTCTGATAGAGGTCTACAGAAGTTCTCATTGAAAATTAACAGGGTTTAAATCTAATGTTTGTTTCAAACGACTCTTCTCGTTTGGCTCTGTTCGAAGGCGGTCGCATTTTCCTACCCTCCCTATCCTGAACTTCCCTGCTTGCTCTCTCGTATTGTCTTGTCCTTCTTAAGAGACTCTCGCTGCACTATTTACAAAACCGAAATTATGGATCTGATCAACTGGTCTCTTAACGCAATTGACACCATCTTCTCGACTAGAAGATCGGGATCTGGAGAACCGGAATGTCCTGCTGGGACGTTTGCTGCTGGCTACACAATGGATGCATGGGAGAGATGGCGGGTCGTGTGTCTGGCGGCTCTCTCCGTGGAGGACATTGAAGACATCTTCTTATTCGGAACCATGATAACTGGGTTTCTGCTGTTTGGATTAGGTGTTGCCCTAAACTATCGGAAAATTAAGGAGACGGGATTGGCTATCCAAAACCTCTCAAGGCTGCCCGTCATGATTGAGGCTGTTGGCAGAGCGGTCGGCTCTGAAACAGAGACGATTAACCGCAATATGGATTCGATCACGGCTAAGCTCTCGGCTTTGGAAAGGAAAATTTATGGACAAGGAGATCAGAATGGACAATGAGAATAGCTGTGAAACCAGAAGACAGCTGTTCGCCCAAAGACAAAACAATCTTATCTCTTTCCGGCTTCCCAAAACAGAACGGCTTGGCAAGGCCGCTCTGGTATCAACTCTCCTGTGAATACTGCAGGGAGACGCTCTTTCTTCCCTCCCCCATCAAACACCTTGTTATTGTCGGGCGCTTGGGCTCTGGCCAAGGTCGTTTCCATGGCAATTGCTATGTCGCACCACAACCTGCGAACTGAGACAACTGGTTTGGAGTACTGGCGCAACGGATTTCAAGGCATACGAACTCACACGAACTTACACATACACACACTCATACACTCATATATACAGATTGTCATCCACCTCCCTACCCCCATCCCACGCCTTCGTCGCTTCATCCCGTCAGTTGATAACGGGTCTGTGTTCGCGCTGTAATGGCTGCAGGCCGGATGGCTGTTTCGTCTGAACTGGATTACTATGCAAGTTATGTTCCTGTGTTGACTGTGCTCTATGCTGAGGTTTTTGTCTGTTCTCACACTGCACTCTCGTTCAGGAGCGTAGTGTGAGGACTATTTTTTTCTCCTCTCTTTCCTCATGTTGTGCTGTATTCTTCTTCTTTATTGCATTTCGTTGCCTTGTACCTACATGTGCAATGACAATAAATTGAATCCAATCCAATTTGATGTCACCGTAATGGTGATTCGTGTTTCCATTAGTTGGGCTCTTAACTCTTGTTATTTATTATTTGTTTTCTTTAGCTGCTGTGAGTTTGACACATTTGCAGTAGATGATAGTTTGCTGTTGGTGGTTTCACAATTATCACAATGTCCTGATCTACTGAAGTTGTTTGAATCTCGAAACTGTGTAATTTAATGCTTTCACACTACGAATCCTGTTTTACTGCAACTCGAGTTGCTACATCAGTTTGAAGATATATATATATATATATATATATATATATATATATATATATATATATATATATAATGTATATATGTTTTTTTTGTTTTTTGTTTTTTTAAACACAAAAAAGTGACCAACACTTTTTTGCCCATTTCTCATCTCACTTTATGCTCTCTACCTTAACCTCTTGTCTAGACGACATTGGTCCTCTCTCCTCCAGGCCAACACGGGCTGCCCCTTCTAACTCCTGGTTATCCAATGTTCTTCGTGAGCATCGGACCAAACTCAGAACGGCAGAGAGAAAATGGCGCAAATCAAGCGATCCATCGTACATGAGTAGGTATCAGTCTTTGCTTTCATCTCTCATCACTGAAGTCCACCCTGCCAAATCCTCACATTTCCACAACAAGATCAACAGAGCTCCAGACATGCGTACTCTTTTCAGAACATTTAATTCTCTCCTCTGTCCCCCGCCACCACCTCCCACCACTTCTATAACAGCTGATGACTTTGCCACTTTTTCACAAACAAAACTAGGACAATCAGTAGTCAGTTCTCACCTCCACACACACAGGACCTCCAACCAACCACATCCACTGCTCAAACTCCCATCTTCTCCTTCTGTCCCCTCACTGAGGCAGAAGTATCCAAACTTCTCCTCTCCAGCCATCCTACAACATGTCTTCTTGACCCAATCCCCTCATCTCTCCTCACAGGCATCTTCCCCACTGCATTCAAGCAGGCTCTGGTAACCCCACTGCTCAAAAAAACCCTACATTAAACACTTCTCATATATTAGTCAGGTTTCAGGAGTGGCCATTCAACTGAGACTGCGCTACTCTCAGTCACTGAAGCCATGCGAATTGCAAAAGCCGATTCCAAATCATCAGTCCTCATTCTGCTGGATCTATCTGCCACTTTTGATACTGTCAATCATCAAATCCTCCTGTTTACCCTCTCATCACTGGGCATCACTGGGATTCCACTTCACTGATTTGAATCCTATCTCACTGGTAGGTCTTTCAGTGTGGCCTGGGGAGGGGAGGTATCCAAAGCACATCAACTGGTCACTGGGGTTCCTCAGGGATCGGTTCTTGGACCCTCCTCTTCTTCACATACACTACATCACTGGGTCCCATTATACAGGCACATGGCCTCTCCTACCATTGCTATGCTGATGACACACAGCTCTATCTCTCTTTTCAACCAGATGATCCAACGGTAGCTGCACGGATCTCAGGCTGCCTGGCGGACATCTCAGCATGGATGAAAGAACATCAACTACAGCTCAACCTGGCAAAGACTGAGCTTCTTGTCTTCCCTGCCACTCCGACTCTAATGCATGACTTCACGATTCAGTAAGGTTCATCAACAATTACCCCATCAACTTCGGTCAGAAATCTTGGTGTAATCTTTGATGACCAGCTGATCTTCAAAGAGCACATTGCAAACACTGCTCGATCCAGCAGGTTTGCACTACACAACATCAGAAATATCAGGCCCTTTGTGACAGAGCATGCTACACAACTTATTGTCCAGGCCCTTGTCATTTCTAGGCTGGACTACTGCAATGCTCTTCTGGCTGGTCTTCCATCAAACACAATCAAACCTCTACAAATCATTCAGAATGCAGCGAAATGGCTGGTCTTCAACGAGCCCAAAAGAGCCCATGTTACACCTCTCTTTATCGCCTTGCACTGGCTACCAGTTGCAGCTCGCATCAAGTTCAAGACACTGATGCTTGCATATAGAACGACCACAGGCTCAGCACCGTCCTACTTCCACTCACTATTACGAATCTGCATCCTCTCCAGAAGTCTGAGATCTGATAGTGAGCGACGCCTCGTGGTACCATCACAGAGAGGCTCAAAATCACTCTCCAGAACATTCTCGTTCACCATTCCTGGCTGGTGGAATGATCTTCCCACCCCTATCCGGAATGCTGGATCCCTGTTTATCTTCAAGAAACAACTGGAAACTCATCTCTTTCCACACTACTTGACTTCATCCTAAACTTAAATAAAAACATTTCATCTTCCTCTTTTTTTTTTTTTCCAAGTCAAGTCAAGTCAAGTCAAGTCAAGTCAAGTCCGCTTTATTGTCAATTCTTCCACATGTACGGCGCATACATACAGAGAATTGAAATTGCGTTACTCTCAGACCCTTGGTGCATACAGTTAACATTAAAAACGTTCAAATACAGATAATACAGTTTAAACATACAATTATACAACTATACAAATGAGGATGTTGTAGAAAAATAAAGAAATAGATAAAGTGGCATTAGGCGCATGGCAGAATAGATAGAGTGCAAACCAGTTAAATAAAAACAAAACTGTGCAGATATATTTGTAGTGCAAAAAGAGCTTATCAATCTGAGGACATTGTAGAAAAAAAGAGCTTGTCAGGAGGGAGAACAGTCCTTATATCAGACTATCCGAAGAGGTAGTATGCAGTCAATGCTGGATGAGGTAGTGATCAGTCCAATATTGCACAAGTGACAGGTGCTGGTCACAGTTTTTAAGTTGGTGAGGGGGGGGGGGGGCTCATAGTGTCAGAGTTCAGTGTTGCATGGGGTAAAAGAGGGGAGGGGGGCAAGGACGGGAGGGAGTTCAGCTTCCTGACAGCCTGATGTATGAAGCTGTCCTTCAGTCTGCTGGTCCTCGCCTGGAGACTCCGCAGTTTCCTCCCTGATGGCAGCAGATTGAAGAAGCTGTGTGTCGGGTAGGTGGGATCACCTGCAATGCGGAGGGCTTTGTGGGTGAGACGGGTGCTGTAAATGTCCTGGAGGGAGGGGAGAGAGACACCAACGATCTTCTCAGCTGCTCTCACTATGCGCTGAAGTGACTTGCGGCAGGATGCGTTGCAAGCACCATACCACACAGTGATGCAGCTGGTCAGGATGCTCTCGATGGTGCCTCTGTAGAAGGTGCACATGATGGGGGCAGGGGCTCTGGCTCTTCTCAGTTTGTGGAGGAAGTAGAGACGCTGCTGTGCTTTCTTGGCCAGTGCTACAGTGTTTTTAGTCCAGGAGAGGTCCTCTGTGATGTGCACATCCAGGAACTTGGTGCTGCTCACTCTCTCCACAGTCGCACCGTTGATGGTCAGAGGGGCATGCTGAGTGTGTACTCTCCTGAAGTCAACAACAATCTCCTTCGTCTTCTCCACATTCAGAGAGAGATTGTTGTCACTGCACCACCCGGCCAGGCGGCTCACCTCGCTCCTGTAGTTTGTCTCATCTCTGTTGCTAATGAGACCCACCACAGTTGTGTCATCCGCAAACTTAATGAAAATGTTGGAGTTGTGTGACGGTGTGCAGTCGTGGGTCAGCAGAGTGAAGAGGAGGGGGCTCAGCACACATCCTTGGGGGGCCCCAGTGTTCAGTGTGATGGTGCTGGATGTGTTACTGCCAACCCGTACTGCTTGAGGTCTCCCGGTCAGGAAGTCCAACAGCCAGTTGCACAGAGAGGTGTTGAGCCCCAGCTGGATGAGTTTGTGAGTGAGCTGTTGAGGGATGATTGTGTTGAATGCTGAACTGAAGTCTATGAACAGCATCCTGACATGAGTCTTTTTTGTCCAGATGTGTGAGGGCTGGGTGGAGGGCAGTGGCGTTGGCATCATCGGTCGAGCGGTTGGACCTATATGCAAACAGGAAGGGGTCCAGGAAGGGGGGGGGGGAGGGGGGAGGACAGACTTGATGTGGTGCATGACTAGCCGTTCGAAGCACTTCATGAGAATAGGAGTGAGTGCTATTGGACGGTAAGTCATTGAAATAGGATGGAGATTACTTCTTCGGGACTGGAATGATGGTGGTAGCTTTGAAGCATGTGGGGACAACGGCCTGATTTAGCGAGATGTTGAAGATGTCTGTGAAGACATCAGTGAGTTCCACTGCACAGTCTCTCAGTACACGCCCAGGAATGTTGTCAGGACCCGGAGCTTTGCGTGCATTGATCCTGCTGAGGGACCTCCTCACGCTGTCCGGGGACAGCGTCATCACTTGGTCGCCGGGAGGAGGTGGAGTCTCCTGTGCAGTGGTGCTGTTTTGTGCCTCAAAGCGAGCAAAGAAGGTATTCAGCTCGTTCAGCAGGGGGATGGTGCTGTCACAGGTCTGTGGTGGGGGCTTGTAGTCCATGATGGTCTGTATCCCCTGCCACAGGCTCCGAGTGTCTCTGCTGTCGCTGAAACGATGGGCTATCCTCCTGGAGTACTGTCTCTTGGCCTCTCTGATGCCGCGGGAAAGGTTGGCCCTAGCTGTCTTCAGGCCCTCCTCATCTCCAGCTCTAAAGGCAGTGTTCCGAGCCTTCAGAAGTCTGTAATCCTCACCTGCCATCCACGGCTTCTGGTTGGCCCTGACAATGATGGACTTTGTGACCGTTACATCATCAATGCACTTGGTGATGTAGGCAGTGACAGTCTCCGAGTACTCTTGGAGGTCTGTAGTGTTGTTGTGTGTTGCAGCCTGTTTAAACATATTCCAGTCAGTGGTGTCAGTCTTGAAGTGCCTCTGACGACCCTTCCGGCCACACTTGAATCTGTTTGTGTATTGGTTTGATGACTTTAATGAGCGGTCTGTATGCAGGCATTAGCATGACAGTGATGTGGTCTGAGGCTCCAAGGTGGGGGAGGGGGAGGGCCTTGTAAGCTCCTCTCTGGGTGGTGTAAACAAAGTCCAAAGTATTTTTTCCCCTTGTTGGAAAGTCTATGTGTTGATGTATTTTTGGAAACACACTCTTTAAGTCTGCGTGGTTGAAATCCCCAGCCAAGATGAGAAAAGCATCTGGGTGGGCTGTCTGCTGCTCACTGGTGTGCTGGTACAGATCATTTAGTGCCTCACTCCTGTTGTTGTTGTTGGAGCTGGGAGGAATGTATACAGCAACGAGCAGTATATTCTCTCGGTAGATAGAACGGCCGGCACTTAATAATCATAAACTCCACCAGGGGTGAGCAGTGTTTGCAGACCACAACAGCGTCGCGGCACCATGCATCATTGATGTAAACACAAAGCCCGCCGCCGCGGATCTTACCTCCCTCGACGAGAGCTCTGTCAGCTCGATAGCATGTTAGCTGGTCGAGCTGTATGGCGCAGTCCGGTACACTGTTGTTAAGCCATGTTTCCGTAAACGCAAAAACACAACAGTCTCTTACAGTCCTCTGAGTAGAGCGAAGTAGTCGGATGTAGCCCAGTTTATTGTCCAAAGAGCGTACGTTCGCCAGTACGATGGTGGGGATAGCTGGCTTGTGTGGGTTGGCCGCTAGCCTAGCTCGGATACCTCCGTGCTTACCCCTCTTCTGGTTCCTCTCACGCCGCTTGTAGCGCCTCCGCTGTGGGTGAGGTGCAGTAGTGGGGGTCGGTGATGGCGTAGGCTTTCGGAGCAGTCCGAGGTCCCGCAGCTCTTCGGCGTGTGCTGAGTTTAACTCTAAAAATGTGATTCTGCCGACATCGAGCAGAAAGTCACGACTGTATGCGCACTTAAAGACAGGTAGATGAAACGAAGATGCACAAAAACATTGCGAATTACAAGACAAAAAACACGAAAACACCGTTCTGTCAGGAGAGAGAGAAGCCGCTGTGTCTGTGTGCGCCGCCATTTTGTACATTTACTTTGTGAGCTTATACTTACTTGAACAATACTTGAGACTTGGTGTTACAAGCACTTTCTCTGTCTGACTGTCTTTTCAAATTGAATTGCTTTATGTATTCCCTAATTGTAAATCGTTTTGGATAAAAGCATCCATCAAATGATTAAATATAAATGTAATACTGACACACACACAGATATGAGCAATCAGCATATGAATCTCAACAATGGTGACAAAACATTAAGCTAATCGCATCAATTCTGGACAAAAAGCTGCTAAGACACAACAATAAACAGCAAAACATAAAAAATAAACACATTAACCAAAGTTGGAATTAAAGAAAATAATAGGACAATTCAGCTGCATAATTTATTCATGCTGTGATGCATGCTGTGAGTTTTGTACTATGGTACCCAGTAGTGATCGACCGATATTGATTTTTTATAACCGATACCAATACCAATTATTTGCATGTTTATGTGCCCGATAACCGATATGCAGAACCAATATTTATTTACTGTTATAAAGTAAATAAATGACTGCGTGAAGTAAGTCCATACTTCACTTTGTTTTTTCCTCCTTTCAGTCATCTTAACAAAAAATGTTTTAAGAATTAGCAGTGTTTCATGCAGGGTTCTAGACTCAATCTTCCCACTGATCTCACTTTTGCGACTAACTTTCTCAGTTGGTCGCACGAGCACATAATTTGGTTGCAATTTTTGTTTTGTTTTTGCACATTTGATTAATCAATGCATGCTGATGAACTTTTATCATAGTTTATAGTTATATGGTAACGAAAGTGTTCAACATTCAACTCGTTCATTTTCATCGGTATTATTTGTGATTTAAATTTTGTGAACAGGAATTCATTTTTCGTGCGCTTTCACTTTCAAATTCGCGATCTTGGTGTCACATTTTACAAGAAAATATCATTGTGTTTTGTTTATATCTATAGACCTTTAATTTTTTAAGACTAAAACAAAAGATGGATTCATTGTTATTCTTAATTAAAAAGCACAACAACAATAAAACAGTATGTTGACAATGACAAACTAGCTTACATAACATTTATCAACAAAAACGAATAAGACAAGGCGTGGCACAGGACACATCACATGCTGTACTATATACCGAGTATATTACAGACTGTTTAGCAAACTCTGAGCAAGCAAATGAATATATATATATATATTTTAAATTAAGTAAAGCCTCCATAGCATAACGTGAGGTAAACAGCAAAGATAACAAGCTTCTCAAAACGAAAACAAAAAGAAAAGTAAAACTAAACTGGCTGTCCCTGACAGGACTTGCATGCTTTTTTCTACAAGAACACCAGCATGTTCACCTTCTCTGGTTTAAGAAGCGGTCTTTTACTTTAGTTTGAAAACAAAATCCTCCGTTGCGCTCCGTCCGCGACGCGCACCTTCGAGCTCATGCTGATGCGGCGAGTATAAAGCAGGTTCTACCCACGAAGCGCTCGCGCTGAAAGCACCTCTCTTCATGTGATCACTGAAATCTGACTCCTGCTATAATGTGCTGCGGAGTCTATTTGGTTTAACCTTGTCAGCTTCAATCACTCTCCAAGAAACTGTAGATTGAGGATCAACCCAAGTATGAAGAGCCTTAAGCTGGAACGACCAATAATACAGTTCAAAATCTGGTACAGCCAGTCCTCCTGCGCTATTAGGATGTTGTAATGTGGTAAGTTTAATTCTGGGGCATTTATCATTCCAGATAAATTTCGTAATTATGGAGTTGATCTCCTTAAAGTAACCTGGAGGGGGAGAAAGCGGTAGCATAGAGAAAAAAAAATTAAATCGAGGTAGCAAATTCATCTTAACAGTGGAGATTCTTCCTTGGAGGGAAACGTTAAGATTCTTCCATCTTTGAATGTCATTCTTGACCTTAACTAAAATATTATTAAAATTGTCCCTGGCAATTTTATGAATGTTTTTATATATGGTAACACCCAGATAGGTGAAAGAGTCCTTAATAGGGATGAATGAGGGAATAGAAGAATTAACTTTAATATTGTTAATTGGCATTAAAGCAGATTTGCTCCAATTTATTTTATATCCTGATAAGCTACTAAAATTATCAAATTCCTTAATTATATTAGGGACTGAAACATCAAAGTGGTCTAAATATAGAATAATATCATCAGCATATAACGAAATACTATGATTATGATCATGAATCTTAATCGATACTTCAGACTTCCTGATGGCTTGTGCTAAGGGTTCAAGAGATAGACAAAACAATAAGGGGGAAAGCGGACAGCCCTGCCTCGTTCCCCGCTGTAAAGGGAATGGGGGGGAAATAACATTACCAGTTATGACTGATGCTGCTGGTGAGTGGTATAATGTCTTAATCATAGAAATGAAGTGTTCGCCGAAGCCGAAACATTGCAAAACTGCCCACATATAATTCCACTCTAGCCTGTCAAAGGCTTTTTCTGCATCAAGTGAAAAGACTGCACAAGGGGTTGGGTGGGAGTCTGCAAAGTCAAGAATATGAAGGAGTTGACGCATATTATCAGATGCATTACGCCCCTTGATGAAACCAGTTTGGTCCTCCTTGATCAGACTATGAATTGCCTTCTCCATACGAGAAGCAAAAACTTTAGCATAAATTTTTAGATCACATGAGATAAGCGAAATTGGTCTGTAGTTGGAACAATCTAATGGATCTTTCCCTTTTTTAAGAAGTAATGAAATCAGTGATGTTTTTTGATCTCTATGAAATACCCCATGTTCAATTGCAAAATTAAATGAATTAAGCATAAGTGTCCCTACCAAATCCCAAATTTCTAAGTATAATTCTGGGGGGAGACCATCTAGGCCTGGCGATTTGCCCTTCTGAAGGCTTTTTAAAGAGACATGGAGTTCCTCCAAACTTAATGGGGCCTCCAAAGATTCTTTATCCATCTGTGAGATCCGAGGCAGTTCCAATTGATCTAAATACTGCTTACAGATTGATTCATCAAAATCTGTTTCGGCTTTATATAGATGTGTGTAGAAACCTTTAAATATTTCATTAATTGCCACAGGGTTTGTGGTGACCTGATCCTCCGATGATTTTATTGCGCTAATATATGCCTTAGACTTGCATTCTCTCAACCTAAGAGCCAATAAATGACTAGGTCTCTCCGATTCAAAATAATATTTTTGCCTAGTCCTATGTAAAATAAATTCCGCCTTTGATTGTGAAAGCAAATCGTATTCTTCTTTTAAAGAGGACAACTGTGTAGCCTGTTGCTCAGTAAAATTTAGTTTTTGTAGGTTTTGTAATGATTGGATTTTATTTTCTAATTGTGTAAACTGGCGGGTTTTCGCTTTGGCAAGAGTAGAAGAGAAAGATATACAGAAACCTCGTATAGCGCACTTAGTCGTCTCCCACAGTTTTTGAGGATCCACACCAGCGGGCATATTAATTTCCAGAAACTCCTTAATATATTCTTTTAAAGAAGTAATGAAAGTCTGATTACTTAATAATGATATGCTAAAGCGCCATCTAGGGGACTTGGCTTTAACATCGGAAAGAGGAACACTGCACAGCACAGCAGAATGATCAGACAATAAAATTGGTAATAGAGATGGAGGAATCAGACGAAATTAAAGATGGGCTGAGAAATATGTAGTCTATCCTAGAGAAAGTCTTGTGTCTATTAGAGAAAAAAGTGAAATCCTTAGATTTAGTATTCTGAATTCTCCAAAGATCGATTATGTTAAGCTCAGTGATAAATGTTGTATCAGATTGAGATTTATCTAAAGCAGGATTTATGACAGCATTAAAATCCCCACCCACCACTAGAGGGCAATCAATCTGCTCAAGCAGAGTTTTGGAGATCTGTGAAAGGAATGCACTGTCTGTCTCATTCGGACCATAAATAGAGACCAAGGCTAACCTATTATTATATATTTTGCATCGGATAAAAACAAATCTACCCTTCTCATCACTACCAAGGTGTTCAATTGTTAAATTTAACTTCCGGTTAACAAGAATAAGCACCCCCTTAGTTTTATTTTGAGCGCAGGAAAAAGCTGCTAATTTGTAATACTTATTCTGGAAACGTGCCACGTCGGATTGCTTTAAATGTGTCTCTTGAATTAGGGCACAGGAAATAGATTTACGATGTAAATATTCTAACACACGAGTTCGTTTAACAGCAGAATTTAACCCATTCACATTTAGTGATAAAATATTTAGAGTATGCATTGAATATATAGCGTGTAAACGTTGACGTGTATTTTAGATACCAAACCTCCTAGATGAAAAATCCCTTTAAAAATAAGGTAAAATAAATAAAAGTATAAATGTCTGTTGTAAAAAGTAAAAACCACATAAAAACATGAACAACCGACAACCTTAAACACGGAACAACTCAGACCGCACATTACCGAGAACATAGGTCTGACTGAGCAACAAAAAATAGTGATGGTTCGTGACCGATCCACTCCAACGCAGGACATGTCTCCCAAAAAGCTCGTACTGCCAAAAAAATATATAATTAAAATTAAACTTAAACCAACTCTCCATTAGTCCCCTCCAAAAAAAAAAAAAGGGGTGTCAGTCTTGCCAGCAATGAGATCGTTGTACCGGATATATAGGAACAATATCTCAGTAGTAGAGGGGAGAGAAGAAAAAAGCAAAAACCAAGTTTAGTCAGCGTCCATGTCCATTCTGCCATCATCAGCCCCTGAGCAGCTGGGACCATGTTCATCCCGATCATCAAGCTCCTCCCGCCGGGCTGGAGAAACAGCGGCCGCCGTTCCCCCGCGCAGAGCCGCGGCATACGTCTTCTGCTGGGACAGGGAGCTAATAAAATCCTCCGCTTTCTGAGGGGAATCGAAGCTTTTCTGTTCCCCCTTGTGCCGTAGTTTGATTATGGCCGGATAGATGAGGAAGGGCTGGAGACCAAGCGCTGTCATCTTCTTCAAAACCGGACCAAATGCCTTTCTCCTGATCACTGTAGCTGGACTAAAGTCGGGAAAAAATAGCAGTGTGACATTGTTCTGTGCGCATTTCACCGGATAAGCCTTTCGAGCACCCTGAAGGATATCTGATCTGTCATGCCATCTCAGTACACGGAAGATGAGGGTGCACGGCCGATCGGAGCCCCTCCCTCCGTCATACACGCGATGTGCCCGGTCGATCTCAATGTCACGGCCCTTCAAGGAAGGAATCCACTTAGAAATATTAACTCTGAGGAAACCTGCCGCGTCGGATCCCTCAGCCCCCTCTGGCAGCCCCACCAGTCGTACGTTGTTCCTCCTGCACCTGTCCTCCATATCCGTCATCTTCTCGGTGAGTCGCTCCAGCTGATTTCTTAAGCCCGTGACTGTCCTCCTATCCTCACGTGCAGCTGCTTGAACAGAATCTACGCGGTCACGTGTCTGCTTCGCCGCGGTAGTTATGGTCTCAAACTCCTTTCTTAGCTCTTTAACAGACTTGTTGGTCGCTTGTATGTCTTCACGCAGTTCGCGTAATGCTGGAATCAGCACAGAGTCCATCGCCTCTCTTACTGCCAAATTCACAACCGAATTCAACGTGTTTTGCTGCTCCTTAAATGCTAGTTCGATGCGGCTAGCAATAGCATCGTCGAGGTCTTCTCTGGAGATGGCAGAATCTCTGAATTTTTTCTTCATTGGCGATTGCTCAATCTCTCTTTTCCGATCCCCTTTGTCTGCCTTAGCACTCATGACAGGTCCAATGCAGAGTGGTTAAATTTTTTCTGACAGGATCATGCAAAATATGGCAAAGTGAGCAGAGCGAAAGATTCAAGCCTGCATCGCCGTCGAAGGGTCACGTGCTTTTTTTTTTTTTTTTTTGGTCATTAACTGGTTCTGCAATACTATTGATCTTAGGTTGCAGTTTTATTCAGCATTATTATTAGTAGTGATGGGATTTATGGCTCTTTGAGGGGATCCGGATCTTGGCGATCTGTTCCTTTCAAAAAGCCGTTCAAAAGAACGGCTCTTTTGGCTCTTTTTAAATATTTAGTCAGTTTTAAGAAGCCAGCTTGGGGGCATCTCAGTTTATCCTGGAAATAATCACTGGGAGGAATGATGAGGTGAGATTTGTAGTCAAATAATTAAAACTCAGATATCACACACCAATAGAGATTCAATATTGATTATTACCTCATGTGACGGCAGCGTGCACAAGTCATGGCTCCGCTCCTACCCAATGACAGAGGCACGCAGGGGTTTTTTCCACTGGAGTACTCACGTGAAGGATGCGTGCACAACTATCATCATGCTGTTAGGCAGTAGCACCCCTGCGCTGGGTGCGCCGCTCCCCCTATAACTGTTCTGTCTCGCGGAGGAGCTAATTTGTGTGCATCTGTGTGAAACCCCCAGCCGCGACTCGGCTCCCATCGTTCATGTTTATGAGCCGTTCAAAAGAATCGGTTCGTTCGCGAACGTCACAACTCTAATTATTAGTACAATGCAATTGCTAGAGTCAAATGACAATAGTCAATCAGGCTGTTTCATTATGATGATGAACCATCAATAGCTGACTATCATCACCTGCTTTCATTTTGCCTTTATTTGCTACGGAAAATGTGTTTGATAAACACACCATAACTACAGCCAGCAAATATATACTAATTGTAATGAGAGTTAAGATCCCAGCTAATGGAAACACCAGTAACCATTATGATGACTTCAAATGAAAAACATTAGATTTAAACCCCTGTTAATTCTCAATAAGAACTTCTGTAGACATCTGACAGGAATAAAGTCAGTCTGGTTAGTAATAATTGAAGATGATAATGCTGTTAGTGGAGTTGTTTAATCCTCCTCTGCTGAGATCTTCAAAGATTTAATATATTTTATCTTCAGTTGAATTCATCTAAAGCTGTGGCTTAAGTCAGTTGTAGTTCTTGTTTCTATTTGTCTCTTTTTTCTGTTCTCTTCTTTCTTTCAGTGATTTTGCTTGTTAACAAGCTTAGACAAGTTGAGAGGACTCTATAAAATATATATGAAGATTTTGTGGCTCAAATAAGGTCCAGCGTGGTTTATTTCTTTGCTCTTGGTTTATATGTGGCATTGCTATGGCCTGTTTTTGGCCCAGATCTGGCAAACAGGAGCAGTCCACCCAAGTGCCATCATTCCATGCTACATGTGGCCCGGATCTGGGCTGACAATAAGTTGCTGTCATAGGGCATGAAGTCAAGTCACCATTATTTATGTAATGCTTTCTGCAATACAGATTGTGTCAAAGCAGCTTTACAGTAATAAACAGGGAAATAGTGTCAAAATATACAGCAAAATCCCCAGTGTTAATTTAACACTCTGAATGTGGATTCACTGGACTCATATAAACACTGAAGCAGTGTTAAAGTTAATGAGATAATTAGGTGATTAATTGAGTGATGATTGACCATTATTGAAGACACCTGATGTTAACAAACAGAATCACCAAAGGAGAAAATCAAAATTTGTATGTCACCATTGTAGTGGTCAGTGTTTGCATTAGTTGGGATCTTGACCCTTAACTTTTTATCATTAGATTTCGTTTGGCTGAGGTAACAGATTTATAACAGCCAAAAGTGAACATGTGGCGTTGATTATGTTTTACGTTTACGTTTATGCGTTTAGCAGACGCTTTTATCCAAAGTGATTTACATTGCATTCAAGTTACAGTTTTTACATTTTATTAGCTCTTGCTTGATGTTTTGAGCTAATCGTCATGTAGTGACCTGTATACCTGAGTTAGGTTTTCTCGATTGATTACGTCAGCAAAGTGAAAAATACAAGATCTGGTATTATCGGCATAATCAGTCAGAGGTTTTTGAAAGTTGCTTCAATATTTAAAATTTCTTTAAATATTTATTATTTTAAAAAAATTAGACACACAGACATCAAGAATCAGCGTGAGAATCACAACAATGATGACCATCAAAAAAAGCATGTTGTAGCCAATAAAAACTCATTCTTGGCTCCCATCATGAATTGCAGCATGAATAAATTATGAGCTGAGTTGTCTTTGTAACTTATTTTAGAAGTTAGACTCTAAATGAATTCAGTGATACAGAGCAAATGAGTTTATTAAAAAAATAATCAACACAATCGGACAACTTTTGCTCTCGGCTTATTTGGCTGTTATAACTCAGTCACAGCAACCAAATCAAATTTAAAATGAAAAAGTCAAGGGTCACATTCCCAAATAATGCAAACACTGACCACTTTAATGGTGACATACAAATTTACATTTTCTCCTTTGGTGATTCTGCTTGTTAACATCAGATGTGTTCAATAATGGTCAATCGTCACTCATTTAATCATCTAATTAACTAATCAATCTTATTAACTTTAATACTGCTTCAGTGTGTAACGATCAGCCTTATCGATCAGCTGTGGGCCCTGACAACATACCTGGATGTGTACTGAGAGACTGTGCTGCACAGCTGATGGATGTCCTAACAGATATCTTCAACAACAACAACAACGATGAAATGCTCTACAGAGAGGAAGTGGCACAACTGGCGAAATGGTGTGGTGCTAACAACCTATCCCTCAATGTGAGTAAAACAAAAGAGAATGTGATGGACTTCAGGTGAAACTCTGTTGACCACCGATGGCTCAACCGTGGAGAGAGTCGGCAGCACTAAATTCCTGGAGGATTCCAGGTTACTATTGTATCAGTAACTGCACAGTTACTGCCTTTAAATAAAGTAACATGCAGCACGATATCAATGTTTTGCTGTGCGTCCTTCACTTAAACACAGGCTCTACTCTCCAGCACAATGCTGACCCACAAAACACAACAGGAAGTTAGGTTTTACAGTATATTGCTGTTTTTTCTTGATTTTATGGTGAAATACTGGCAGCTGTGGTTGCCAGTAATCTACTGTTTTTTTTTTTTTTTACAGTGTTCTTCCGTAAATTAATTTAACAGTATATTTACATTAAAAATACATTTCACACTGTGTTTTTTTTTCCATCTCACACATTTAACCCCTTTAATCCCACAGCAAAATCCTCAGTTTTAAAGAGCACTTATATGTGTCCACACTACAGAGCGTTGAAGTAACACTGAAGCAGTGAGGAAGTTAATGGGATAATTAAGTGACTAATTAAATGAGGATTGAGCTTTAGTGATGAAGAGCTGCTGTTAACAAGTAGAATCACAGAAGGAAAGAGAAAAAAAAGAGCAGAGAAAAAAACTTACAGCCAAAGCCAAAGATGAAATCAAATGAAATAAAACACATTAAATTGCTAAAGATCTCAGCAGAGGGTGAATACCTCCACAAACCGCATCACCAGCTTCTTATCACTGTGACTTTATTTCTCTCATATGTGTACAAAAGCTCTTATTGAGATTTTAGGTGTTGTACTTTCATTTGAAGTCACCATAATGGTGATCAGTGGTTGCTTTATTTGGGCGCTTGAACCTTGCCTTTTTAAAGTTAGGTTTTCATTGGCTGCTTTAATTAGTTGTGTATATTAAGCACAATAATTCAAACAAGATAAACCAAAAAAAAACTTGATCAGATGAGGCTGATATTTGTGATGTCAGAGCTATCGTAACATAGTCTAATACACTGATTTTAACAAATGTTTAATGTCTGATTAAGCGTATGATATGTTAACACATTTAATTTGCATCTCTGATGCTACAGCTATAAAATTTTGTTAAACAATTCTAAGTACAATATACACAAACAAATGTATTGAACTGCAGCAGAGCTTAAACGCACAGACATCAACAATCAGCATATGAATCTCAAAACTGGTGACAGTCAAAAATTATAAAAAATATTGAAAAATTCGGTTCAACTCTGAACATCACAAAACTGTCTACTGAAAAGTCACAAACAAAACAACACCAAAATAGAGGCAGATAAAGGAAACAGTAAGAACATTCAGCTGCATAATTTATTCATGCTGCAATGCATGCTGGGAGTTTTGTACTAGTACCCAGCATGCTTTGCGGCATTAATTGTGTCTTATTATTAACAGTCACCATTGTTGAGGTTCATGTGCTGATTCTTGATGTCTGTGTCTCTAAATGATGCTGTAGCTTTAAAGGCTTTGTGCGTTAACTGTTTTTAAATTCATTCACCGTTATAAGAACCAGCGAAAAACTAAAGCAACCGCTAATCACCAACATGGTAAAGTCAAACAAAGCATTTTCAATACAACATAAACCTCTATTAATTCTCAAAGAATTTCTGTAGATATATGACAGAAATAAAGACAAAAGCAATAAGTGGAGCTGGTAATGCAGTTTGTGGAGTTGTTTAAAAGGCTGCAGGAAACCGTCTTTCTTTTCCACAAAGAAGAAACCTGCTCAGAAACATGTCCCACTGTGCCTCAGCATTCCAACAACATTCTGCCACTAGCGTGCAAAATTCAGTGGTGTAATAGGTAATTGACCTCTTACCTTGACATAGGTCTACCAGAACTTGCACCGCTTCTTTGTCGGAAATGCTTTATCAGAACCGCCCTTCTTGAGTTCTTCTTGAAACGATGATCAGCACAGCTGTTTCTGTTCCCACACTGCAGTACCTAAAAGCGCAGCCCGGCAGAGTAATCATAAAGGCAACTTTAAATTACTCTGTGGGAAACAATGATGGCTGAAAGGCGATAAATGGAACACTTCGCTAAAAATGAGCAGCATAAATGGGGCTCACGTGAATAGACAGCTGGAAGAAGCAGCCATGGTTTACTGAAGCAAGCAGTGGGGTCCTGGGGTAAAACAACAGGTGGTGGGTTGGGCGCAGTGGGCGACTGGGCAACCTCAGTCCATAACTGCTGGAGCTTGGATGTTAAATCTGATACCTGCACCTGTACCAAGGCCTAACCGTGGATTAATGCTAGATAAAATGTCTCTCAAGTGCAAACAACAAACTTAGCAAAGCAGAGTGGTTAGATATTAGTAGCACAGAAGAAGTCTTTTGGCCTTATTGAGGGTACTGCAATGGGCTGGAGGCAGAAGAATGAAGATAATTCAACCCGGCAAGGCTACGAGGGCAGAATAGTCCAAAACAGCCAGGCAATAATCCACACACAGCTGACGCAAACACAGGAGCAGAAAGCTGGCCCACTGGTAAGAACACAGAACATGAGCACCAAAACAATCTGACACTAAACACAGCAAATGCAAGACAGATAAATGCACAGGGACTGAGTGGCAAGTGCTGCTGATCTGATGAGCTCGTCAGATAGTCAGCTAGCAGCTAGGGCAACGCTGACAAGCAAATCAGACTAATCAGACTAAAACAAGCAAGAATGAACTCGAAGTTTATCTGTATATATGTTTACTGTACTTTTTCTATTTGTATTTTTGTAAACTTGAGGTTTTTCTAATTTTGTTGGACAATTTGTTGGACAGTCGTACAATACATTTCACTACATGTCGTACTACGTATGTATATGTATGTGACAAATAAAATTTGAATTTGAATTTGAATTTGAAGACCCATCAACCATGACAAGTAGTAGCACACTCCCAATGGGGCGTTTGCCTGAGGAATATTATTCTAGACTTCTTGGCACAGCCCTTGACAATCTAACGAGCCCTGTTTAGAAGCCATGGCTACCACTTTTTCTGTGGATGTCAGATTGTGCCCTGCAACTGAAAAAGCAGATCCCACTATATTTTCTCAATAGTTCTAGCAGATGAACCAGCTCTGAGAAAAATGGGCATGTGGACCACTTAGGTTCAACTAGCAGCACAGTAGAGGGTGACATGGGAGTGGATTTTCAAACCTCTCCCATCCCACTCTCACAAAAAAAAATCTCATCCCGTCCCAATCCCACGAAAAATCTGGGGGAAAATCCCATCCCGTTCCACTCCTGGAAGAATGACCCCCATTCCCTCCCACTCCCGAGTTTTTTTTTTTTTGGCCGAAATCTGTCAGTTACAGTAAAAATATAGTACAGATCACAGCGTGCCTACCTTAGTTGAATAAAAACCTAAAATGTAGTTTTTTGTTATTATATTGAACAAAAAGCCAGTTTATGCACAGTGTTGCACACATTACATTTCATGTAAATCATTAGATTAGATTAGATTAGATTAGATTAGATTAGATTAGATTCAACTTTATTGTCACTGTGCAGAGTACAAGTACAGAGCCAATGAAATGCAATTAGCATCTAACCAGAAGTGCAAATAACAAAGTATATAATGTGACGTGCTCCTGGGTCCGTTCTGCTTTAGCCGGCTGTGGGGCGGGACTTTGGGGGTAATTATCATGGGAAACACCTGCAAAGAGGTTTAAAAGAGTTTTTTGGACTTCTGACCAGGGGGCTCTCTGTGACCCTCTTTGGTTTTTCGTTATGTTGGGTTGTTCTGTTGTGATTATTTGTTGACTTTATGCAGTAGTTTAGTTTGGGATTTATGTTCTACGGGCCTGTTGGTTATGTTGGATTGTGATTGTTAACTTGCGTTAATTTAGTTTTATTTCTATTATGATTTGTAATTTTTACTTTTGTAAATAAACATTGGTTAATTTATATTGCGTTCTCGCTGCCTCCCTTATTTGTCGCGGCTCTGAGCAGGCCGAGTTTTGGCCTAAGAAATGCCCCAGCTACGTTCCAACGGTTAATGAATGGAGTTATTGCAGGTTTGGAGGGTTGTGCAGTTTACTTAGACGATGTAGTCGCCTATAGTGACACTTGGTTGGAACATAAATGTCGGATTAGAGCTTTGTTTGATCGTCTTACTGCAGCTAACCTTACGGTAAATTTGAGTAAATGTGAGTTTGCTAAGGCCACCATAACTTACCTTGGGAAAGTAGTGGGTCAAGGTCATGTACGTCCTGTTCGAGCTAAAGTGACCACAATTGATCAATTTCCTATTCCTACTACAAAAAAAGAATTAATGAGGTTTCTTGGGATGGTTGGTTTTTATAGGGGGTTCTGTCAGAATTTTTCTACTGTGGCAGCTCCTCTTACCAACCTTCTAAGAGAGAAAATCAAATTTGAGTGGACCTCGGTGTGTCAGAGAGCATTTGAGGATGTTAAATCGCTCCTCACGGCGTCCCCAGTGTTAGTTGCACCAAGTCTGAATAAAGCTTTCAAATTACAGGTTGACGCTAGCAATGTGGGAGCGGAAGCTGTTTTATTGCAGACCTCAGAAGATGAGGTTGATTGTGTGGTCGGGTATTTCTCTAGAAAGTTTAATTCTTATCAACTTAACTATTCAGTTATTGAGAAAGAGGCCCTAGCTTTGATCTGGGCACTGAATCATTTTGAGGTTTATGTGGGTTCAGGTGGAGGGCCGTTGGTGGTTTATACTGACCATAATCCTCTAACATTTCTACATTCTTAACAGAACCCAAACCAGCGACTCATGAGATGGTGTATCTTTCTACAAGGGTATCATCTGGATATAAGACATATTAAGGGAACCGACAATGTGATTGCAGATGCTCTATCACGAGTATAATGTGTGTTATTGCAATGTTTTTTGCTTTTCCTTTTCTAGTTTTCTCTCTCCATCTTATCTCTTTTCCTAGGCATCGAGGTTGAGGAGTGTTATGGGAGGAGGAGATGAGTGGATTCTGGAAGATGCTGATATCGTTGTTATTTGGGAGTATATGTATTGGAGAGTTGTGTGTGTGTTTAGTAGGTGTGCATCCCAGTTTAGTTAGAGGGGGGTTTTTTGTTGGGGATTTTTTTTTTTTTTTTGGGTGGTAATCCTGAGTGGGGGTACACTTCAGTATTCTGCAGCAGTCCTGATTATGGGATTGTTGTGGATGCTGAGTTTAGTGTTTAAAAGCCGCCCCGATCTTGGCAAGCCACTGAAGACTAGATAGGTGTAAGGGAGTGAGTGATGTTAGTTAGGAGGTTGGGATGTACACTATTTTGAATTATTTTTGTTTTGATGATTGTATGAGGGGTTTTTTTTAAGGGGGGGTGTGTGACGTGCTCCTGGGTCCGTTCTGCTTTAGCCGGCTGTGGGGCGGGACTTTGGGGGTAATTATCATGGGAAACGCCTGCAAAGAGGTTTAAAAGAGTTTTTTTGGACTTCTGACCAGGGGGCTCTCTGTGACCCTCTTTGGTTTTTCGTTATGTTGGGTTGTTCTGTTGTGATTATTTGTTCTGTTGTGATTATTTTAGTTATGACTTTATGCAGTAGTTTAGTTTGGGATTTATGTTCTACGGGCTTGTTGGTTATGTTGGATTGTAATTGTTAACTTGCGTTAATTTAGTTTTATTTCTATTATGATTTGTAATTTTATTTTTGTAAATAAACATTGGTTAATTTATATTTATATTTGTCACGGCCGGCTCAGAGCCGCGACAAATAAGGGAAGCAACGAGAACGCAATATAAATTAACCAATGTTTATTTACAAAAATAAAAATTACAAATCATCATATAAGGTGCATTATAAAGAGAGGTATGTAAGTAGCATATGTTTGTATATGGCCAATGACCATAACGGCCTCCGGAGGTAGAAATGTGCAAGGGAATGTGCAAAATGTCAGAAAATGTGCAAAACAGCAGGAATAAAAGAACATTGTGAGTGAGGAGTGCAGACAGGTTATTGAACAGTGCAGTATTTATTATTTTTTTTAATATAACCATTAGGTGGTCCATCTTGGGTGTAGTGTTCAGCGCCTGAGATTGGAGTTCAGTAGGCTGACAGCTGAGGGAAAGAAACTGTTCCTGAGTCAGTTGGTGCGACAGCGAAGACTCCTATAGCGTCTCCCAAATGGGAGAGGAGTGAACAGTTTGTGACTGGGGTGAGAGGAGTCTTTAATGATACTTTTCACTCTCCTTAGGCAGAGTTTGTTGTAAATGTCTTTGATGGAGGGTAGCACGACACCAGTGGTGTATTGGGCAGTTTTCACCACCCGCTGGAGGGCTTTCTGGTCTGAAACAGTGCAGTTGCCGTACCACACTGTGATGCAATTTGTGAGTATGCCTTCAATAGTGCAACGGTAAAAGTTCAGCAGGATGTGGGGGGACAGGTGAGTTTCCTAAGGAAGTAAAGGCGCTGTCGTGCCTTTTTAATCAGGGTGGAGGTATTGAGGGTCCAGGAGAGATCCTCAGAGAGATGGACACCAAGGAACTTGAAGCTCGCCACACGCTCCACTTCGGCCCCATCAATGTAAATGGGAGTGTGTGTGTGGTCCTTCTTAGTCCTCCGGTGGTCTACAATCAGCTCTTTGGTCTTCTGGGTGTTGAGTGCAAGGTTGTTGTTGGCACACCACGTTGCTAGGTTCCGGACCTCATCCCTGTAGACCGTCTCATCGTTGTCGCTGATCAGGCCTACCACCGTGGTGTCATCTGCAAACTTGATTATGGAGTTAGAGCCATATACAGGTATGCAGTCATGGGTGAAAAGGGAGTAGAGGATTGGGCTCAGCACACAGCCCTGTGGTACCCCAGTGTTTAGGGTGAGGACAGAGGAGGTGTGGTTATTGATTCTAACAGACTGTGGTCTGTTGGTGAGAAAGTCCAGGGTCCAGTTACAGAGGGAGGGGCTGATGCCAAGATCAATGAGCTTGGAGATCAGTGTGGATGGGATAACTGTATTGAAGGCGGAACTGAAATCAATGAATAGCATCCTGACATATGTGTTGGTTCTGTCTAGGTGCGTCAGGGCAGAGTGGTGAGCTGAGGTGATGGCATCCTCAGTCGACCTGTTGGATTTGTAAGCAAACTGGTATGGGTCCAGTGTTGGGGTCAAGCATGTTTTCAGGTGGGAAAGAACCAGCTTCTCAAAACACTTTGCAATAATGAGAGTAAGAGCAACTGGTCGGAAGTCATTGAGGGCCACTGCACCAGCATGTTTTGGTACAGGTACAATGGTGGCTGTTTTGAAGCAGTTGGGAACAATGGTTTGGGCCAAAGAGAGGTTGAAAATGTTGGTGAAGACCTCAGCCAGCTGTTCTGCACAGGCCCTAAGCACTCGGCCAGGGATGCCATCAGGGCCGGCAGCTTTGTGTGAGTTCACCTTACGCAAGGTGGCGCACACGTCACTGGTGGAAAGTGTGAATGGCAGGTCGTCAGGTTTGAGCACAGCTTTGATGGGTGGTTCTGTGTTTCCACAATCAAAGCGAGCATAAAAGTAGTTCAGATCGTCAGGGAGGGTGGCATGGCATTGCTGTTTGGGGGTGTACTGTTTGCTGGTTTATAGTCTGTGAGGGCATTCATGCCTGTCCACATTCGCCATGGGTCATTGTTTTTAAATCTGTCCTCAATGCGCAGTTTGTAATTGTATTTGGCTGACTGAATTCCCCTCTTCAGATTGGACCTGGATAAGCTGTAAGCTTCACGGTCACCAGATTTGAAGGCAGTGTCACGTGCCTTCAGCAGGAGCCGGACTTCCTTGTTCATCCAGGGTTTCTGATTGGGGTACAGTTTAATTACTTTATGGGTGGTTACCTTGTCAACACATCTGTTGATATGACGTAGAACAGAGCTGGTGTAGATGTTAACATCTGTGTGGGAGTCCAGTCCAATTAATTTTCAAATGATTACAACAGTCACTTTTTTCCCTTGTTGGACCCCCGACACAAGAGGAAATCAGGTCCATAATTTTCACAACACAACTAGCCACACAGCGGTATGTCACCAGACAATGTAGGTGAAGAAGGTATGCATCCATGCATAATTTTAGGAGAGTGACTGCAGCAGCAACTTCCTCATACGTTTAAACATAAGATGTAACAGGAAAAAAAACACAAACATATTAACATATAACAATAGAAGAGTTAGCTGCTTAAAAACAAAGAAAACCAATCATAAAGGAGTCTTGCTAATATTATGGGTTTTTTTTGACAGAGGAAAACGTTCATACACAATATACGTAGGCATGATTTACAGTTTATGAAAATACAAGACAAATAGCATCTCATACAAATTCAATAAATACCTGTATGAGACAATCCCATGCTTTACAGAAGCGATTGCAAACCCAGCTCTGGTGTTCTGCTGTGTTCGAGCATGAGCTTGAATGATCAGCAAAATCCAGATGTTCTCTCACTAGAATTGTCTGATCCTGCGGATAGCACTTTGCTGGCATCATCCAGTCACAACAAGAATATGGATATGGATGGTGATGATGAAGAGAGTGTAACTATAGAGTCACCTCATCCTGCCAGCCCCGCATATGGGGAAATGTTGGAAGTCATGGCTCTTGCTGCAAAGAGGCTTGATCTAGTCTAAGGGGCTTTGCACAATATGGTGGTTCTATAATCCTACCAGCCAGACCTACTTAAGTATACCCAGTATGCCCGAAGTATACTTCACTTTTTACGCGTATACGAGGGACAGCGTACAGTGCGTGTGAGGTGAATTGTGTCGTCAGAACAGTACGCATGTACTGTACGCGCACCACCTGATTTTTGTAACCACTCATACTTTGTACGGTAAGGTCGCACATGCGCACTGAAGTTATTTTGCAATTATTAGTTTTTTCACATGGTGGCAACACTGTCCCAGTCTGTTGTTTCACAGTAGAAAATAAATGCGCTAAATAAATGCATCATTCATTCATTCATTCAAAATTAAACTAAAGAGATGTACAACGACAACAATCAGCAACAACTGCAACTGCAACAACAGACACTCACATTAACAAGCGCTTGTGAGTGAGGGTATGAGACAGCTCAGCTTTAGTTTAAAAGAGTTCAAAAATATTTGTTGTCAGTTATGACTTAATTTGTAAAAATAGAGCAGACACTGGACATGGATGAATCTTTCTAGAGTGCATGTGTCAACTGCCCGCGTTTGTGCACAACTTCAAATGGAACTGTACGACTGTACGCATGCGCTAGCGACATGTACAAAAACAAAGTATACTTAGGCCTTTAAGGATCTGGATGAAGATAAGGGTTTGCCTCCTGAGGCAGTTGAAGAGCTGCACCGCACTACGGATTTAGCTCTCCAGTAAGCAGATAGGGCGAGCAATGTTGGCAATAGAGGCCATAGAGATACATCTGTGATTAAACACAGCGAACATTGGGAAGAAAAAGAAGAACTTTCTTGATGCTTCACTTTTGCCTTCCGGCCTTTTCAACACATCTATTGGTGGTGGTTGAGAAGTTTAGGGAGGTGAGGGCGCAGTCAGCTGCTTTCAGGAGATACATTCCCTGCTGCACCAGGTCCTCTCCTAAAGCTACAAAGGGGGCTGGTCAGTCACGGATCGGAGACAGGACCAGAAAATTAGTGTTGCCACTCATGCTCAGGGGAAGCACAACGCTAAGAAGAGGAAACCTCAGAAGGTGATTGATAGGAAGTGCTGCAACCAACAGTCTGACACCTCTCTTTGATAACCTTCCTGATTCCCCCCGAGGTTTCTTTTATATATGTGGGTGGTCTACCCTGATCTCAGGGTGTTTTCAAGCAGGTGGTCCCAGCAATCCCTCATTCTTTGGGCTGCCTCCCCTGCATTATGGTTTCAAGCAGACAACCCAATGTCTTAAGGTAAATAGCTGTTTGAGGACAGTTTGGTAGGGATGTCGGATGTTCCTCCTTCAATACTATTGTTGGCTGGGTTCCCCCAAGCTATTTAGCTGTCCAGGCGTCATTGGGGTGCCCCTTTTAAATCGCTGCATGTTTTCCATTACTTTTGGTACTCTCTCAACCAGGTGGCCAGGCATGCACTGCGGCATGGCATAGCGGGTATTCCATTCCCCATAGAGTCCACTAGAGGACACAGGGGATCATCTTGGTTTACACATGTAACCATGGTTCCCCAAGAGGAAACAAGACACTGCATCCCCTTGTCACACCTAGAATCTGACTGTTTCATGTCTCCTTTAGACAAAGTTGATAACGTGTATTACAGGTGCCCTCTTACACTTCAAGCACTCCGCTAATGACGTCATGGACTGTGAGGTCCAATGGACTGAAAGCATTTTCATACATGCTTCAGACACCGGCTATGCTGATGGCATTCCCCATAGTGTCAAGTAGAGAAAACAATGTCTCATTCCCTCTCAGGCAATCATGGTTACATGCGTAACTCGAGACATCTTTGTCAGTGAATTATTTCAGTACTCCTGTTTCACTCAGATAGCTTAGTGCATTTTGAAGTTGACTAATTTTGTTTCCACATTTAAAAAGAGTGTGTAGTTAAATGGTGGTGTTTATCACAATGTGGCTGTATATTAGTGAGGCATTGTGCTATGATTACCGTAGATTCAGAATTGTCACACACAAACATTGCAGTTTACACCTATGCTTAAAGCACTTTTTTAAAGCACTTACAAATATGTGAGTTGACCTTGATTAGTTGCTGTTGAAGCTTCCATTTTTGTTCTGTGAATCAGATCTTGCACTAATCAGGAGTGAGTGGCTACATATGTTAATAGATACAATCTTTCAGTCTTGCTCTTCTCATTCTAAGGGATCATTACACACAGATGTCTTCATTGTGGAGGCTGCATACATTCAGATATAAGAGTGCCTTGTTCAGGATTTCTAATTGCTGGCCCTTGTTCCTGGCTCAGGTTGGGTTAAATGACGCGGATCTGCTACGTAATTTCTGTAATATCCTCAGTCAATTTGCTCTTTTGGCCATCATTGTTTTAGGTAGAGAACCAAATGTAACTTAGAGACGCCAGCTTGGATACTTTCCAAGGAAGTCCCACATGCATGAATACATTGGACATTTCTTTTCAGTCTAGACATCCTCAAACTCTCCCCATTCCAGCAGCTGTACAAGGTTGGGGAAGATGGCAAATGGGAAATGTGACCTACTGCAACAGTGTGCAATGCCAGCCTGTAATTGTTTTTACTCTGTAAACAACACCCCATATGCTTTCCCACACACGGGTTGTCATGTTTCCTTGATTAGTGGGAAGGTGTTGGGAAAAAAACGTAATTTTAAAAGCTTCATCCTGTTAACTGGCGCAAGCTGTGTTCATATATTATTACCTTTAGTTAACCAGCATTATGTTACCCTGAGCCCAAAAAAGGTAAGTTCATTATTTGGGTTTCAGCATTAAATGTGTTTGCTTTAAATTTTCTAAATTTTCTCTTTTATAGTGCATTTCTTTTACATTTTTATTGAAATAGCCAGCAACTACCAAATTAAGTCAGTCGTGTAGCTTGTTGCAGTTCTGTCTTGGATTGTAAACAACCCATTGAATGAAATAATTCAGACAAAAGAGAATGGCCTAATGGTTTGAATCACATTTTAAAACCCTGCTTGATTAGCCGTGTGCACAAAACCACCTGTGACCCTAAAGGCTATTTAAATGAGCTAAGATACAAATTGGTAACACAAACAGAGTCATAAAAATGATTTTAAAAGGCTGCAAAGATATAGGCATGTAGACTGATTATTCAGCCAGCAAATGTTCAGCTGCTGAGAAGGGAGGGGTAACAGTCCGAAAGAGAATGAGACAGACAAAGAGAGAAAGAAAGAGATGGGTAGAAGCTGCTGCACCAGAGTTAATACAAACTCAGGAAATTATAGACCCATGGGGAAAATCTGAAACTGTTTCATCCATGCCTGTATTTCATTCCCCATCTCTAATTATTGACTCTCTCCCTAGTACTTTGTAAACATCTATGCATATTTTTCTAAACAGCTGTATATATAGAGTAAATGAGGCACAAATCTATACATAAATCTTCTGTTCCAGATTCTTACACATTATTATTCTTCTTCTTATTATTAAGTCTTATTTAAATGTTTCTGTTCTCATGTCAGATATGTATGTATGTATGTATGCATGTACCAAGAGCTTCGTAAAAACCACAACAAATTGCTTGTGTGTTTGCGCACACTTGGCGAATGAAGCTGATTCTGATTCTGATTCTGATTTGGCTTGTGAAACATATCAGGGTACATTTCACAACCCGGTAACATTTTAGAATACTGATCCTTTGTTAATGAACAACTATACAGGAACAAGTCACTAATGCACTATTAACATTGCAGTAACTACTATTACCTAACAAGAAACCACGATTATTGATTTAGTAAGTAATAGCGCTCAGTTGAAACTGGTAGTTCACTATTAGCTAATCAATAACTACTATTTTTTAATTTATATCCTGGAGAACGACTAAGAACTACTGTATACAGGTTCATAATTAATGTGAATTATGCATAATGTATAATTAATTCTAAAATTAAGATCTTGGTAACCCACTAGTAATGACTCAAGAATGATCAAATTCTTCTAAAAGAACCACTAATTACTTGGATCAGTATTCTAAAGTGAAAAGAATCATAACTCCCTAATATTGACTGACATCATTTTAAGCTTTTGAGATATATGTAAGGTTTTGGATAGTAATGACTAAAAAATGACTAAAGTTTTACTACATCCTTCTGAAGAAACTACTAATTATTTGGATCAGTATTCTAAAGTGAAGATCACGGTAACCCACTAGTAATGATTTAAGTGTTAACAAAATTAATTACTAACCAGAACCTTACAAAAACCTCAAAAGTTTACAATAACGTCAGTAATTACTAGGGAGTTATCACAATCTTCACTTTAGAATTGTGATAGCAATCAATTCTATTTGTGATTTCTGTTGCTTCTCCTACGTGTGTGAGCGTGTATTGAACTCGAATAACTTCCAAAAGTCCAGTAATTTCCTTTTCTACAAGATTTAATAAAAATTAACTGGAAAGGTTACACGGTCAAAAAAACTGTAGCGCTCCATTCTTGCATGAAACAAATTCTAACGCTGCTTGCCGGAAATGACATCATCATTTTCAATCTTTATATGAAACATATTAAATTATTTAAATGCAATTATTTAACAGTTACTTAATCCAAACAATAACTTATTTCACATCTATAAAAAATAAACAAACACTTAAATGGCTCTTACAAGAATACTGATCCAAATAATTGATAATTCCTTTAGAAGGATGTAGTACCACCTGAATAGTTACTATCCAATACTTTACAAAACTCTCAAAAGCTTACAATGATTTCAGTCATTATTAGGGAGTTATCATGATCTTCACTTTAGACTACTGATCCAAATAATTAGTAATGCCGTTAGAAGAATTTGGTAATACTTGAGTAATAGGTCTAATGGGTTACCATGACCTTCACTTTAGAATTAATTATACATTATGTATTATTCATATTAATTATGAACCTGTATAAAGTAGTTCTTAGTAGTTGTTAGGGAGGTAAGAAAAAATAATAGTTACTGATTAGCTAATAGCGAACTACCACATTCGACTAAGCACTATTACTTACAAATTCATTAATCAGAGTTTCTTGTTAGTTACTAATATTCAGTACAATGTTAATAGTGCATTAGTGACTTGTTCCTTTGTAGTTATTCATTAACAAAGGATCAGTATTCTAAAGTGTTACCCACAATCCATATGCAAAATTTAATAGTCAAAATAATGTATATATATGTATGTATGTATGTATGTGTGTGTGTGTGTGTGTGTTAGAGCAGGAGGGCTAGTTACCACAAAAGCTACACCTCAATAACCATAGTGTAAGGTTTTTACATGTTCAAAGGACTCCAAAATAAAATAATAATAATACTTTTAGTGAATTTTGTCCGCCAAACTAAATTACCAGTCTGATTTTTGCTTTAGCTATCCAGTAAACAAGCAAGCACAATCCACTTACATGAGTCAACTACATAATGAAAGTATTAACCGAAAAAAAAAAACTGCATTGTCACGTGTATTTTTTTTCAGTATTTAGCACATTATTTCCTCTGTCCAATAACAGTGGAAATGTTCAAAAGCTCTTCAGTATCCAAGAATTTAATATATAGTAAGAAAGTGTGACACACATTGTGTGGCTTTTCAGCAGACGTGAGGGAGCCGTACCTTCTTATGTATTTTGTTGAAACATTCTTTCCACCTGTGCTAATGCATTCCCTTTTGCTACAACCAGAGCAAACTATCATTTGTTCACTTTATTTGTTTATAGAATTGTTTAATATTGGCCAATTGACTGGAGAGAGTTTAAAATGTCTCTGTGGCTGATAAAGCCTGTTTTTGGATCATAAATCAGTGACTTGTAAATAGAAAACAACTGTTCTGTCCATTGGCTGCTCCTAGAGGTCACGTCTCTGTGCCAACCCCATCTGCCGAAAGTACTCAAAGATTTCAATGTTCAATCCCTGGAACAGATATCTGTGGATTTCATTATCTGGGCAAGAAACTGCTGAAAGTTTCCAGTCTTGCTCAGAACTTGAGGACTACCACAAATCAAGATTGCATGATGATAAAGTATCCCATTTGGCTGTACATTTAAATAGCAACTGTTTGAGTGTGTGAAACCTGAATAAACCAGGAGAAAAAGCAAGAGGGATTAGAACCCAGATTATTATGCATATGTTCCAGGACATAACTACAGTCAGGTCCATAAATATTGGGACATCGACACAATTCTAACATTTTTGGCTCTATACACCACCACAATGGATTTCAAATGAAACGAACAAGATGTGCTTTAACTGCAGACTGTCAGCTTTAATTTGAGGGTATTTACATCCAAATCAGGTGAACGGTGTAGGAATTACAACAGTTTGCATATGTGCCTCCCACTTGTTAAGGGACCAAAAGTAATGGGACAATTGGCTTCTCAGCTGCTCCATGGCCAGGTGTGTGTTATTCCCTCATTATCTCAATTACAATGAGCAGATAAAAGGTCCAGAGTTAATTTCAAGTGTGCTATTTGCATTTGGAATCTGTTGCTGTCAACTGTCAAGATGAGATCCAAAGAGCTGTCACTATCAGTGAAGCAAGCCATCATTAGGCTGAAAAAACAAAACAAACCCATCAGAGAGATAGCAAAAACATTAGGTGTGGCCAAAACAACTGTTTGGAACATTCTTAAAAAGAAGGAACACACCGGTGAGCTCAGCAACACCAAAAGACCCGGAAGACCACGGAAAACAACTGTGGTGGATGACCGAAGAATTCTTTCCCTGGTGAAGAAAACACCCTTCACAACAGTTGGCCAGATCAAGAACACTCTCCAGGGGGTAGGTGTATGTGTGTCAAAGTCAACAATCAAGAGAAGACTTCACCAGAGTGAATACAGAGGGTTCACCACAAGATGTAAACCATTGGTGAGACTCAAAAACAGGAAGGCCAGATTAGAGTTTGCCAAACGTTCTTGACAGTTCTGGAACAACATCCTATGGATAGATGAGACCAAGATCAACTTGTACCAGAGCGATGGGAAGAGAAGAGTATGGAGAAGGAAAGGAACTGCTCATGATCCTAAGCATACCACCTCATCAGTGAAGCATGGTGGTGGTAGTGTCATGGCGTGGGCATGTATGGCTGCCAGTGGAACTGGGGGAAGTCGTGGCCTAATGGTTAGAGAGTCGGACTTGTAATCCAAAGGTTGCGGGTTCGAGTCTCCGGCCGGCAGGAATTGTAGGTGGGGGGAGTGAATGTACAGCGCTCTCTCCACCCTCAATACCACGACGGAGGTGCCCTTGAGCGAACCCCCAACTGCTCCCCGGGCGCTGCAGCATAAAATGGCTGCCCACTGCTCCGGGTGTGTGTTCACGGTGTGTGTGTGGTCACTGCTGTGTGTGTGCACGTTGGATGGGTTAAATGCAGAGCACGAATTCCGAGTATGGGTCACCATACTTGGCTGAATGTCACTTCACTCACTTCACTGGTTCTCTTGTATTCATTGATGATGTGACTGCAGACAAAAGCAGCAGGATGAATTCTGAAGTGTTTCGGGCAATATTATCTGCTCATATTCAGCCAAATGCTTCAGAACTCACTGGACGGCGCTTCACAGTGCAGATGGACAATGACCCAAAGCATACTGCAAAAGCAACCAAAGAGTTTTTGAAGGGAAAGAAGTGGACTGTTATGCAATGGTCAAATCAATCACCTGACCTGAATCCGATTGAGCATGCATTTCACTTGCTGAAGACAAAACTGAAGGGAAAATGCCCCAAGAACAAGCAGGAACTGAAGACGGTTGCAGTAGAGGCCTGGCAGAGCATCACCAGGCATGAAACCCAGCGTCTGGTGCTGTCTATGCGTTCCAGACTTCAGGCTGTAATTGACTGCAAAGGATTTGCAACCAAGTATTAAAAAGTGAAAGTTTGATTTATGATTATTATTCTGTCCCATTACTTTTGGTCCCTTAACAAGTGGGAGGTACATATGCAAACTGTTGTAATTCCTACACCGTTCATCTGATTTGGATGTAAATACCCTCAAATTAAAGCTGACAGTCTGCAGTTAACCTGTTAGCCTGCACCAGAGCGACCTCGCACTGAACGATCTTTGTTTGCATGTGTCATTGTTTTCTAATAGAATAAATGAAACGGGACAAAGTTAATCTTGACAAACTTTATATCATTCTGAGGGTCTAAGCCTCAAGCATCGACGACAGATCGCTGTTTTTCGATGGAAAGCTTATAAGGAATGAGTGGCACAAATTTGCTACATTTGTGTAAGCAGTACACATCCAAACACGCAGAGTAAAAAAGCCGTACGTACCTTTATCATTGTAATAACGAGCCACAAACGCGTCCACTGCTGAAATCCCAGTTTAGTTAGAGAGGTAAGGGTCCACAGAAAAACATCCCAGCGAGCACTTTTAGTCCAGCGAAACAATAACGTTGTAATAAGGATGAATATTCCTTTGTTTACATTTCATTTCTTCAGAGAGTTATTGTTCGCGTCCGTTATGGAATAAATTACGCTCAAAAACAGCGTCTTGGTGGTAAAAAAACAAAACGATGTTGTAGAATACGGTCTTACAAATATAATGAGACGGTCTACGGAAAAAAAAGTCTCAGAAAAGCGGAATATAGATTATTTGAATTTGGCGCTCCCTCCAGCCGGCAGTGACGCTTCTGTGACGCACGTTGTCATCTGAGCGGGGCACAATTTAGCGATCTGCTTTATCCATAAAAAACTGTTTTTTTTTTCTTCTACATTTTTTATATGTGTGTGTGTGTGTATTGTGTGGGGAATGTGGCCGTGTCTGCATGATTATAATCTGTATGGACGCACATCAGCGTGTTTATTAGCGACTCTATGACGGCTATCATTGTGATTCATTGATCAGCTATTATTGATTATATGGCCCATCTGTTTGATTATAATCTGAATGGAAGCACATCAGCGTGTGTTTACTGACTCTATGACCATGTCTGGCAATATCACTTCACGTCTGGCAGTGATATTTATCATTGTAATAACGAATAACGAACAATACTTCAGTATACATACTATATACAAAGCATTTTTTTCTATTTTTTTTCCTTTTTTATTACTCAAATAATTATTTTTGTATTTTTTAGTGCTCAAATAAATCTGTCTATTATTTTATAATTGAAAAACTATGCAGGAACATGTACAATGACTAAAATAGCTTGTATAATTCTGTAATCCATTTGGTGGTTATTTTTCCTCAAACAGGGGGGTGGGGGGACCATAAATAGTTTCAGAAAAAATATTGCAGGAATCTCATTTTTCATGGTATCTTCTTCAAATTTGAAATATGAACACATGAGACATGTGGCTTTCGATCCATTACTTTTCTGGATTGCTCCAGGACTTATTTCATGTATTTGTATATGAAATAAAAAAACATTCAGTGTGGAAAAATATTTTTCAAGGGACGTCAGTGTCTATAACTTTTTATCTTTTTGAGCATTATCAACTCTGGATGATAGATAGTAAAGCCCAGAGTCTCTTCTTTCAAAAGATACCTAATTTGTTTGTGTAAGCACACTTTGTCACAAACTGTTACCATTTTAATTCAGGTAGGTTATTTTCACCTGCGAGGCCACAAATGGGGTTGTGGCCAAAAGCACATCTTGTTAATTTCATTTGAAATCCATTGTGGTGGTGTATAGAGCACAAAATGTTAGAATTGTGTTGTTGTCCCAATATTTATGGACCTGACTGTATATAAATAATGTATTTGTCAGGAATCCTGGCCATGAACTTCCATTAACTCACCACCAGAGGTCATTCGCTCACCACATGAACTCTTGCACTACACTAACTGTTGCACGCCACCTCAGACTACAATTCCCATCATGCCTCATACCTGGGACTGATTGCACTCCACACCTGCATCTCATTAAGACATTAACACATAAAAGCCATTCACACACAGCACCTCATTGTGAAGTCTTGATTTACCCCGGCTGTCATTTCTGAGCTGTTTGTTTTATACCTCTCGACCCTGGACTGTGTATCGTTGCTGATTGTTCTCTGCCTGCCCCGACTTGGATTTGTTTATTGGACTTTTGATTATCGCTGCCTGCCTCGATCTTTCGCCTGTTTTCTCGACTATGTCTCTGCCTCGCCTCTATTGCTCAGTTTGCTGGTGATTGACCCTGCCTGTTTGACCAATCTTAATAAAAGCTGCAAATGGATCCAACCCAGTCTGGTCTATCGCAACAGTATTAGCATGGAGACCTTGAATGAACATCTCTCAATTTTACATTATGACCCTAACAATGTGGTGAAAAAGTGCTGCCTTTTTTTTCAACACATGTGGGCACATTGATACTGGGATATTCTACAGATTTATGGGTGATAAATAAACAAATGAAAATGATAATGTGACCATTTCCATTTGTAGATTATGTTACATGCAGCGCAATGGTGGATTTTAAATAGCCTGGAAACGGCTTGAAATCAAAGTGTACTAACTTTTCCCACACACATAGACAAATGTCTGTTAATTTTTACTTATATCTGTTGGCACTGGTGAAATAACAATCCAACATTTGTGTTCTAAAACTGAGAAAAGAAAAAGAAAAAAAAGAAACTAAAAAGTGCCTTTGCACAGCCCTGTAGAAAGTCATCAATGATGATTTTTCTGACAAAAGTACTGCTAACCCATAATTAAACCAATATACCCAAAAAGCAGTAAATCTGGCAGACTTTATCATGTATATACAACCTGAATTCCAAATATGTTGGGACATTTTTTAAAATTTGAATAAAATGAAAACTAAAAGACTTTCAAATCACATGAGCCAATATTGTATTCACAATAGAACATAGCAAATGTTTAAACTCAGAAATTTTACACTTATCTACTAAATGAGCTCATTTCAAATGTGATGCCTGGTACAGGTCTCAAAAAAGTTGGCACAGGGGCAACAAAGGGCTGAAAAAGCAAGTGTAACGGGGAGTCAGTGACGTTAGGATCCATGTGCAGCTTTATTCAAACAGAATGCAAGTCAAACAGGCAGAGTTCAATCACGGGCTTCAAACACAATGTAGATAAGGCAGAATCAAAGTCAGAGTTCAGGCTGAAGATCAGGGCTGGCGGCAAACACACAGGGAAATCGAATAACAAGTCAGGTTGAATCAGAATAGGCAGGCGGCAGAGAATCAGAGTCCAGTAAACAGTCCAGGTCATACACGGGGAATCATACACGGAATAAACACGGAATGTTTGCATGGCAAGACAAGACTTCGCAATGAGGTAACTGAGGGAACAGCTTAAATAGATCAGAGTCAATGGGAAAATGTGAGTGCAATCAGCTGTGTGTCGTCAGTGCAATGGATGATGGGAATTGTAGTCTGAGGTGGCGTGCAACAGTAGTGTAGTGTAGTGCATGCAGTGAGCGAGTGACCTCTGGTGGTGAGCGAATGGAAGTTCATGGCCAGGATTCGTGACAGCAAGACATTTTTAAAAGATTCAGTTGAGACAACCTCTAGCAACTAATTAAGTTAATTGACATCAGGTCTGTAACATGATTAGCTAAAAAAAAGGATGTCTTAGAGAGGCAGAGTCTCTCAGAAGTAAAGATGGGCAGAGGCTCTCCAATCTGTGAAAGAGTGCATACAAAGATAGTGAAATACTTTTAAAAAAAGTTCCTCAACGTCAAATCGCAAAGGCTTTGCAAATCACATCATCTACAGTGCATAACATCATTTAAATATTCAGAGAAACTGGAGAAATCCCTGTGCATAAGGGACAAGGCTGAAGACCTTTTTTGGATGCCCGTGGTCTTGAGGGCCTCAGACGACATGTATCATTCATCGGCATGATTCTGTCATTGACATTACTAAATGGGTCCAGGAATACTTCCAGAAACCACTGTCTATAAACACAACCCACCGTGCCATCTGCAGATTCCAACTAAAACTCTATCATGCAAAAAGGAAGCCATATGTGAACATGGTCCAGAAGCGCCGTCATGTCCTGTGGGTCAAGGCTCATTTAAAATAGACTGTTTCAAAGTGGGAAGTGTTCTATGGTCAGACGAGTCCAAATTTGACATTGTTGTTGGAAATCACTGACGGCGTGCTCCGGACTAAAGAGGATGGAGACCTTCCAGCGTAATATCAGCGTTCAGTTCAAAAGCCAGCATCTCTGATGGTATGGGGGTGCATAAGTGCATACGGTATGGACAGCTTGTATGTTTTGGAAGGCACTATGAATGCTGAAAGGTATATAAAGGTTTTAGACAAACATATGCTCCCCTCCAGATGACGTCTATTTCAGGGAAGGCCTTGTGTATTTCAGCAGGACAATGCAAAACCACATACTGCAGCTATTACAACAGCACGGCTTCATAGTAGAAGAGTCCGGGTGCTGAATTGGCCTGCCTGCAGTCCAGATCGTTCACCTATAGAGAACATTTGGCACATCATTAAATGAAAAATATGTCAAAGACAACCACGAACTCTGTAGCAGCTGGAAACCTATATCAGACAAGAATGGGACCAAATTCCAACACCAAAACTCCAGAAACTGATAACCTCGATGCCCAGACATCTTCAAACTGTTTTGAAAAGAAGAGGAAATGCTACACCATGGTAAACATGCCCCCCTCCCAACTATTTTAAGACCTGTAGCAGGCATCAAATTTGAATTGAGCTTATTTTGAACAAAACATTTTTTTTTAAAAATTCAGTTTAAACATTTGTCCTGTTATCTGTGTTCTTTTATGAATAAAATGTTGGAAACACTTTATTTTGGTAGTCCACTTTAGACATTCTACTAACAGTAAGTAACTTTGCAACTACATGTCAACTAGCAGTCTTTAGAGTATTAGTAGACTGTCTGCTTAATACCTTCTAACACTTTATTTTTATGGGTCTACAACATACAACATACTTACTTACTTACTTACTTTTGTCATTTAGCAGACGCTTTTGTCCAAAGCGACTTACAAATAAGAAAAAGTAACTAAAACTAAAAAGTTACAACTCTATAAATACTATCTACCCACATATTTAAGAAAATAAAGAAATTAAATAAAATTAACACATGCATATAACAACAACATTTCAATAATAAACATATCAATGAAAAAATTAAATAAAAAGCTACTACTATCCCTTGCCGGTGTCCCTGCCCGGTGGAGTCGCACGGTAGAGTCGATGGTCTTTACACTCTTTACTTTTTTACTTTTGTCATTTAGCAGACGCTTTTGTCCAAAGCGACTTACAAATAAGAAAAAGTAACTAAAACTAAAAAGTTACAACTCTATAAATACTATCTACCCACATATTTAAGAAAATAAAGAAATTAAATAAAATTAACACATGCATATAACAACAACATTTCAATAATAAACATATCAATGAAAAAATTAAATAAAAAGCTACTACTATCCCTTGCCGGTGTCCCTGCCCGGTGGAGTCGCACGGTAGAGTCGATGGTCTTTACACTCTTTGGTCTTCACACTAAGAGGGCTTCACACGACGACTGCCGCGACCGCTGCCGCGGTATAATAACCTTTATTATACCAAACCAACAAATGATCATTTCAATTCAGCTGGACCCACTTTCCTGTTTATCAACTACAAATGGCCAAGCAAGTGCACACACTGACAAGATACACGATACAGTACGAGACCAAACGCGATTTCAGCAACTCTCATCCTAGTAAACAAAATAAGCGTTTCCTAGCAACGGCAAATGCGCTAAACACTGAGACAAGTAAATACACTTACGAGCTGATTTTAAACTTCCGCTGATAGACTGCTTCTCTTAAAGACCACTTCATTACACTGCCTTCTGCTGGCGCTTGAACCCACTTTCCTGTTTATCAACTACAAATGGCCAAGCAAGTGCACACACTGACAAGATACACGATACAGTACGAGACCAAACGCGATTTCAGCAACTCTCATCCTAGTAAACAAAATAAGCGTTTCCTAGCAACGGCAAATGCGCTAAACACTGAGACAAGTAAATACACTTACGAGCTGATTTTAAACTTCCGCTGATAGACTGCTTCTCTTAAAGACCACTTCATTACACTGCCTTCTGCTGGCGCTTGAACCCACTTTCCTGTTTATCAACTACAAATGGCCAAGCAAGTGCACACACTGACAAGATACACGATACAGTACGAGACCAAACGCGATTTCAGCAACTCTCATCCTAGTAAACAAAATAAGCGTTTCCTAGCAACGGCAAATGCGCTAAACACTGAGACAAGTAAATACACTTACGAGCTGATTTTAAACTTCCGCTGATAGACTGCTTCTCTTAAAGACCACTTCATTACACTGCCTTCTGCTGGCGCTTGAACCCACTTTCCTGTTTATCAACTACAAATGGCCAAGCAAGTGCACACACTGACAAGATACACGATACAGTACGAGACCAAACGCGATTTCAGCAACTCTCATCCTAGTAAACAAAATAAGCGTTTCCTAGCAACGGCAAATGCGCTAAACACTGAGACAAGTAAATACACTTACGAGCTGATTTTAAACTTCCGCTGATAGACTGCTTCTCTTAAAGACCACTTCATTACACTGCCTTCTGCTGGCGCTTGAACCCACTTTCCTGTTTATCAACTACAAATGGCCAAGCAAGTGCACACACTGACAAGATACACGATACAGTACGAGACCAAACGCGATTTCAGCAACTCTCATCCTAGTAAACAAAATAAGCGTTTCCTAGCAACGGCAAATGCGCTAAACACTGAGACAAGTAAATACACTTACGAGCTGATTTTAAACTTCCGCTGATAGACTGCTTCTCTTAAAGACCACTTCATTACACTGCCTTCTGCTGTGATGAACATGTCTACATACTGACATGAGAAACTTTTCAAGTATATGTCAACTTAATCTACTAACCCTAAACCCACCCTAACAGTCTACTCTGAGAGTTAGTAGACATGTAGTTGCAAATTAATGAGAATTAGTTGACATTTAGTTGACATGTAGTTACAACGTTACCGTCATGAATCTGGTCTATGAACTTCCGTTAACTCACCACCAGAGGTCACTCGCTCACCACATGGACTCTTGCACCACACTAACTGTTGCACGCCACCTCAGACTACAATTCCCATCATCCATTGCACTGAAAACACACACAGCTGATTGCACTGATCACACAGCTGATTGCACTGAACACATACCCTACATAAACCATGGACTTCCTCTTCCTCTCTGCTGAGTATTGTATAGCGTATATCACTCTCCTAGCGATAGCTATTCTACGGAGCCCATGCAGTTATCATAGCCTTGCCTTGCCTGTTTTCTAGTGTTTTGATTCTTGCCTGTGTTTCCTGGATTTACTCCTTTGCCTTGCCATTCGGACTCTGTTTGCACCTCTCTTGGATTATTGCTCGTGTACCTGGATTATCTCTCTGCCTTGCCCTGTTGGATATTGTTCGCCGATCGTCGACCCACGCTTGCCCTAGGATTGCTCTTTGTCTTGCCTGTGTTGTTCCTGTTTGCCACTGAATGAACCTTGCTTGTTTTGTAACCACACCTTTGAATAAAGCTTGCAAATGGATCCACACGTCTCCCGTCTCGTTCGCCCCGTAACAGAATACTCGGCCACACAAGGATCCAGCAGCTTCTCATGTGGATATTGGGCAGGTATGGACACTGCAAGACTGTTATTAACCCTCGAGCAGGGCTTGCGATCGCTCGAGGATTATGTACAAGAGTATTTAGAGATCGCTAATTATTCTGATCTGCCAGACTGTGTATGGCAAGCCATTTTAACATTTAATCTATAAACCGTATTAGTATCTATTTTCATGCTACTAGTACTTATTTTTTAGATACTAGTATCTTTCCCATTAAGTACTAGTACTTATTCATTAGCTACTAGTGCTTATTCTTTAGGTACTAGTGTTTATTCTTTAGGTACTAGTGTCTTTTTTAAAGTTACTAGTACTTATTCATTAGATACTAGTTCTTATTTATTAGATACTAGTACTTATTCCAATAGTGACTAGTATTTACTTATACTCTTCTTGTTAAGACAAAATAGAACTAGTTCTTATTTTTTAGTTACTAGTAACTTTTTAGACCAGAGATATCCTGAACTTAATAGATACTAGTACTTTTAAAATTTGCATTTTTGCCCAGTATGCTAATCGTATGTTGAATATGAATGAACCAGCAACATATAGGAGAGAGATTAGACAAGAAACGGAAAGGAGATGAATGTACTGTCATGAGTCCGGGCTCGGCAGTTCTTCCCGTTTCCACCAGAGGTCACCATCTCCCTTCCTCCTGGACTCATTTTCCGTAACCACGTACACCTGTCACATTACACACACCTGCAAACACGTCACACTCCCAGCTGTTCCCCATTTGGCACAGACTATTTATGCACCACTCTCCCACCGCTCTGCCTGGGTTCATTATTTGTTAATTGTTATTTGTGATTTAATGTGTATGTTTGGTAAAGGTATTTGTTTTGTTTTTTTTGTGCCGTGTTGGCCTTTTTGTTTATTATTAAAAGCACCTTACCTGCATCTGGACCCTGACTCCGTCTTTTTCGCGGCGCTTCTTCGCCGTGCTGTGACATGTACTTTTTTGTGGAAACCACATAGAAAAGAAGGAATCATTTGTACACAATTCAATTCAATTTATTTGTCACATACACAATTATACAGAGTATAACCAACAGTGAAATGTAGGTATTGAGGAAGAAATACAGCATAACATGAGGAAGGGGGGGGGGATAACCCCCAGACTATGCTCCTTTGGGAGTACAGTGTGAGAACAGGAAAAACACCCCAGCAACAAAAGCACATAATCAATACAACATAGACACTCGACTTTGCAACAGGGGAGGTAATCCAGCTCCGGCAAGCAGCCATCCGGTCCTGCAGCCATTCTCGGCGCTGGTCACAGACCCGCTTGTCAGACTGGCGGTACAAAGTGGCGAAGGCGAGGGATCGGGGGTGGGGAGGTGAATGCATATCTGTATATATGTGCGTATGTATGTAAGAGTTTGTGTATTTGTAGGCCTGGAGAGCGGCCACGCTGGCATTCAAATCAAGTTCAGTCCGCAGAATAGCGACACAGCAAGTTGCCATGGAGACAGCCTTGATCAGGACCCAGACAGGGTCAACAATTTTTAGCCGCATTCCAATTTCACGGCTACTCTCTTTGTCCATTCTGGTCTCCAAATCCATCAATTTTCCTTTGCAAAGCCGTGAGCTTCTCCGTGATGGTACCCATGTTGCGGTTAATAGTCTCAGTCTCAGTGCTGACCACTCTGCCCACTGCTTCAATCATGACGGGCAGCCTTGTGAGGCTTTTGACAGCTGTTCCCGTTTCCTGAATTCTTCAATAACCCAGGGCAAAGCCTAATCCAATCAGCAGAAGACCTGTTATCATGGTTCCGAATAGGTAGATATCTTCAATGTCCTCCACGGAACGACCCGCCACCTTTCCCACGCGTCCATCGTGTAGCCAGCTGCGAACGTTCCGGCAGGGCAGTCAGGTTCCCCCGAACCCAAGCTTCTCATCGAGAAGATGGTGTCAATTGCGCTGAGAGACCAGTTGATCAAATCCATGATTTTTCAGTTTGGAGAGCAGTGCAGAGAGAGTCTCTCAAATATTAGACAATAGACGAGACGAGAGAGCAAAGCAGGGAAGGGAAGGTAAGGGGAGGAGAGGAGAGGGTTTTATATCATAGTGAAATAACAATATTTCACTATGATATAAAAAACTGAGTATTTAAGAATAAATATAATAATAAATATAGCTGCAAGAAAAGGGAAAACCAATTAAACTTCTCTACACTGAAGAAAAATGTAAGGATTTGCAAATGTTTATCTCAAAGTTCATAATTATTTTAGCTATTTTTACTTGTTATTTTGTGAGCAATAACGAATACTCAATTAATGTAATTTCTTTTCATTCATACTCTTCGCCAGAGGGCACCCTCACGCAGAAACTCCACTAGTGAGACTCACTTCCAGGAAATCCCCCATATGGACAAAGACATTCAACTTTCGCTGTTTATGTAGCCTAGTAGCTAACATGCAGATATACGTTTTAATGATGAAGCATAAAGAAAATAAACAATGATTGCAGCAATATATGGTTTTATCTATGTTCTTCAAGCCAGCCCAGATCCTGAATTATCTGTATGTCCTATTCCAGTCCTTGAGTCTAACATTGACCTGTCTGTCTGTCTGTCTGTCCAACCACTCTCAAGGAGGCCAATACCGAGTTTGTTGCCCTGTCTGTCACAACCCAGAAACCCGCCTTGGAACCCTTAAACCTGCCAGTCATGAGCCCAGAGACTTTCAATGCATCCCATGTCTTTCATGTTAACTCTGTCACTGTCATAGAGACTATTTATGAACTGTCATCATGTCCAGTTTCAGTCAGTGAACCCAATTTTGAACTGTCCACCTGTCCCGTGTCAGCCAGTGAACCTATTGATGATTTGTTAGTGTTCTCTGCCTCGTCCCTTGGGGCCATCGATTCTCTGTGTGTCTCAGTTTTCCCTAGCCTCCAATCTCTGCTGTGGGTTCCTGATCTGTCGTGGTGCTCTCCTGCCCTGTCTGCTCCGCACTGGTGGGTTCCTGCCCTCTCTGCTCCGCACTGGTGGGCTCCTGGTCTGTCTGCTCCGCCGTGGTGGTCTTCTGCTTCATCTGCTCAGGTCTGGTGGTCATCTGCTCCGCCGTGGTGGTCTTCTGCTCCGGTCTGGTGGTCTTCTGCTCTGCCGTGCAGATATTCTGCTCTGCCCTGGTGGGCTCCAGTCCCATCTGCTCCGCCCTGGTGGGCTCCAGTTCCATCGACTTCACCCTGGCTTCCTGCTTTGCCAACTCTGCCTCGGTCCCCGGCCACTCCACTTCCACGTGGACCCTGTTCCGCCTCCGCTCCACCGCCCTCCTGGACTGTATTGGAGCGTCTGGAAGCCGCTCCTTTTTTTGGGGGGGGGGCAGCTCTGTCAAGAATCTGGTCTATGAACTTCCGTTAACTCAACACCAGAGGTCACTCGCTCACCACATGAACTCTTGCACCACACTAACTGTTGCACGCCACCTCAGACTACAATTCCCATCATCCATTGCACTGACGACACACACAGCTGATTGCACTGATCACACACCCTACATAAACCATGGACTTCCTCTTCCTCTCTGCCGAGTATTGTATAGCGTATATCACTCTCCTAGCGATAGCTATTCTACGGTGCCCATGCAGTTATCATAGTCTTGCCTTGCCTTGCGTGTTTTCTAGTGTTTTGATTCTGTTCGGGTCTTGATACTATATATCAAGACCCTTGATACCTGATACTCTGAGATACTATTGCTTGTTTTGTAACCATGCCTTTGAATAAAGCTTGCAAATGGATCCGCACGTCTCACGTTTCGTTCGCCCCGTAACAGTTACTTATAGTTTAGTAGAATGTCTAAAGTGGACTATCAAAATAAAGTTTAACCAAAATATTGACTCATGTGATTTAAAATTCTTTTAATTTTGTTCAAATTAAAAAAAAATGTCCCAACATTTCCCAATGGGTTGTAACTTACTGTTAAACTACTATAGTATGATGCACTGTTGTGGAAACTAACTAGCTAGTCATGACTGTTTCCTGAACATGGGTGCATCTGTCATTTGAATAAAATTTTCAACAATATAGGATTCTCCTTAATGATATCACCTGCATGTGGTGAAGTAATAACTTCTGCTAATGAATATATTCAAGATCTCTGAGATGCTGCAGTAAAGAGCAGGGGCCCGTTTCAATAAGGAGGTTCAACCAACTCTGAGTTTAAACATGAACTCAGAGTTGACTTACTCTGAGACGGGAAACTCTGAGTTTTCGGTTACAAAACAGCTGAACTGAGTTAGTTTACTCAACTCTGAGTAGGTTGACTCTGAGTTAAGCTCGTGCACCATGACTATGAAAAGTCATGATCAGCGGAGCGCCGAAATTACGATTCACCATGGCAACAGCTCCTGCCAAAAAGACATCAGCGTGCTTACTTCCGTCAATGCATAACTTTAATTCTTAATAACTGCCAATAACTTAATAACTTTTATAATATCAGAGGTGAAAACTATAAATTATTGAACTAAAATTCATTTTAATGGTATCTCATGATCACAAAAAAAAAAAAAAAAAAAAACAAGAACGTGGCAGCAGCTAAAAAACTATATAAAAGTATAAAAACACAATTAAATCAAGGTAAAGCTTTAAACATGAAAGGTTCATGGGTGTGGGCTACATGACTTTTGACATTAAATATAATTCAGTGTCTATTTCAATGCGCTGCAGCTTTTTTCACATAATTAAATATTCTCTAATCCAACCTGTTACATTTCTTAATTACAGTAATAAAATTAACTACTGACTTGTCGACAGCAAGAAGGCAGAGGCTCCCAAAAAGGGGGGAAAACCTGCACCTGCACCACTGACAGATGAAGAGGAGATGGTCAAGTATTGGAAGATTTCTAAAATCCAAAAGTAAAAAAAATAACTTTTTCTTTTGTATTAGGAAATAAAGATGACCAAAAAATTGTCACTAATTTGTTTATTTAACAGCTGTGGTGGTGGTTATGGCTTATACCACCCTTCCATCTGGCATCCTTCCATTCCATAAAGTAATCGGTTTCATTTTCAGAAGGTGCGATGGTGGGGATATGCTTGTCATCAGTGCATCCAAGCTTCCACACTGGAAGTCCTGAAGGAAATTCGGATTATTGGGTTACTTCCAGACGTCACAGAATGATGTTATCAAGTGAACATCATTTATCAGATCAGCCTCATTTAAACCAATTTTTATACCACTGACTTACAGTCCTGTGAAACCCCTCTTTGACGGATTTGTGCCCAGGAAAAAATTGTCAAAATGGGTGTGAGAGGGATGCACACTTTCCTTAGAATCTGCATACAGTGGACTTATAATGTGCTCTGCATCTCCGATGTTTTAAAGTGCATTTTTCTTATTTTGCAAATTATCTTCCAATAGGGTAAGAAATTAAAAGTATTCTTGTTTCCGTTTGCATTAAGATTATTTTTCTTACCCTATGGCGGACAATTTTACTTGTTTTATGTAAAAGGCACTTAAAAGGAAAATCCCCCAGGAAAAAAGATTAAATATAGACAATTATATAAGATGCATATTAAGAATTTTTTTATATTTGTACTTGAAATAAGACAAAAATACTTGGTAAGAAAATCTATTTTGCAGCGTGAATGAATGAATAAGGTAGTTAAACTTCGCTAACACTATAAAAAGGGGGAGGAGACCGAAAGAAACTCTGGGTGTACCGAAGAAACCTGCTCCCGACCAGGTTAGGTTCACAGAGTAAGTTACTACGGTAACTGACTCGGAATATAAGTTACCTCTCTTTCAGAAATGGGCTTGACTTACCCTGCTTTCTCGGGTTTGACAAACCTCCCATTTTGAAACCGAAAACCCAGAGTTTCCCTGATTTCAGGGTTAACATAGAGTTTTCACTTAACCTCCTTTCTGAAACGGGCCCCATGTCACCCGATGACCACTTCACTATTTCTTATCCTTGTAATTTTGCTTTATTTGATATTTGATTTATTGCAGGTTCCCTCTTACATCATACTCCGGGGCTTACCTTGTGAGTTTATGCACTTGCACACTTTTCAAGTCTGCCTTGGATCGTTGACATGCTAAATGTATGTATTCAACAGATTGAACCACAGCTCAGCTCAATGTGTCAAACAACCAAGCTCTTGTTTTCAGGTCCAATATGTACATAATAATAATAATAATAATAATAATAATAATAAGCACATTTTTAACTACAACAACTTTTGCTTTGTCTTATTAGTTCTCATTGCTGAGATCATTAAGACTCTGCTGATTTTCTTGGAGACTTACCTTCTGTGTAAATGTCACCATGTTCCACTTCAGCAAAAAAATCCCAAACAAGATGGATCAGCTCATGGGGGAAGTATGTTTTTTCTGTTTCTCATAAACCAGTGAAAGCACTCTTCTCTTTTGTTTGCTTTATTTGGATTTTCATTACACTTTGTATTGTTTGAGAAATTGGTCTGTTATTAGAACAGTACCACAATGAGCATTGTGCTGCTTCTGATGAGACCAGATTTTGATACTGAACACCAGCCATAAGTGTTCTTTTATCAGTTTAAGATGTTGTTCTGCTGGAAGGGCTCGGTAGAGCGTTAAGTTCTCCAAGACAAAGACATGACAAATGAAGCATGAATTGTTGCATTTTGACATTACACTGTGAGCAATGTGGACGTTTGTTCCATTTGAAAAGTTCACAAAACATTTTTTTTTTTTTTTTCTTTCTAGCCAAGCTAGCCTTTACTGCATCCCCACACCATGCCAGGAATGACAGAATTAAATCATTTATCTATCAGATAATGTGGATTAGCTCATAAATACACCATAGAAAATCAGCCACAAAACAGCTGATAGAGTGCCATTGCAGAGTCTGAGAGGCTTCATTTTGTTTAGCAGTTTTTCTATGTGATATCATGTTTTCTTTCCATTGTGCCAGCAAATGCAATCCATTCTGATGCGGTGTTGATGGAGCCATCATCCTCCCACATCACTCCATCAGCATTTTCTTTATTTCCCTTCACTCAAAACCAGTTCCAGACAGGACGCATAAGAAAAATGTCCATCAGAGAGTTTTGCGCTATTTGAACTTTTATATGCCTCAGCTTAAGCAAAACTTAAATTATTGGTTGGAAAAACCCAAACTCAAACCTGACCAACAGTCTTGTTCCATGGACCCAAACAAATGTTGCTGGTCCCATTAGACAACTGCAGCTCATCCAGAACGCTGCTGCCAGAATTCTGACTAGAACCAGAAAATCTGAGCATATCACACCAGTCCTCAGGTCCTTACACTGGCTTCCAGTTACATTTAGGATTGATTTTAAAGTACTTTTACTCGTTTATAAGTCACTCAATGGCCTAGGACCTAAATATATTGCTGATATGCTCACTGAATATAAACCAAACAGACCACTCAGATCATTAGGATCGAGTCAGTTAGAAATACCAAGAGTTCACACAAAACAAGGGGAGTCTGCGTTTAGCTATTATGCGGCCCGCAGCTGGAACCAGCTTCCAGAAGAGATCAGATGTGCTAAAACATTAGCCACATTTAAATCAAGACTCAAAACTCATCTGTTTAACTGTGCATTTGAATGAGCACTGTGCTATATGTCCGAACTGACTGCAATGAATTTTATGTATAATCATTTTCTTTAAATTTATTTTAAATCATTTTCTATATCATTTTAAAATTCCTTGTTTTTATTATTCTTATTTCCATGTTTTTATTGATTTTAATGTCTATTTCACTTTCTTTTATGTAAAGCACTTTGAATTACCACTGTGTATGAAATGTGCTATATAAATAAACTTGCCTTGCCTTGCCTTGCCTTGGTCTTGATTCAATTAATGCATTACCTGGAACAAATGGATTACAGAACACAAAATTGGAGAGGCACTCTATGTCTGAAAATTAAATAACATGTATTTACGAAAAACTCGCTGGTAATAGCTTTGTGACCGATGCATTTGTCAAATAGATACCATTTCTAGGGCCAGATGTACTAAACAGGGCAATTAGCATAAGAACGCCAATCAATAAAAGCACAATGGGAGGCGAAAATTCTGCAGGAGATTTACTGACAAAGTGCACATTAAAGATAAGTCAAGTCAAGTCAAGTCACCTTTACTTATATAGCGCTTTTTACAATGCAAATTGTGTCAAAGCACTGCACAATATAAAAAAAAAAAAAAAAAAAAGGAAAATAATGTGTCAATAAGTTTAAATAGTGTCTTTGCAATAAGGTCGGCGATATCGCTGGAAATGAAGCGTCCCCAACTAAGCAAGCCAGAGGCGACAGCGGCAAGGAACCAAAACTCCATCGGTGACAGAATGGAGAAAAGACCTTGGGAGAAACCAGGCTCAGTCGGGGGGCCAATTCTCCTCTGGCCAAACAAACCAGCAGTTCAGTTCCAAACTGCAGCAATTGAATGGGCTCAGCTGGTTCCAGTCGTCTTTTCCGATAAGTGGCGGGGTCCTCAATGGGGATCTGTCTCTGGCGTTCATCCAGGTGTTTGGCCTCTGCCTACGATCAGGGACACATACGTCATCTCCCGGCGCTGATCCTCCATCTCAGGTGTTCGGTCATCTCAGATCATGTAATGGTTAGATCCAGACTGAAGTTCTGTAATTCCTGGCTACCACGTAGAGACAAGCAGAGACATGATTAGCGTAGCTGCTGTTCCATCTAAGCAAAAATAAATTGTTCAACCCAAGCTAAAGAATAATAATAATGTACATTTGATCAGATATAACTGCAGTACAAGATTATAAAATGCATTATGTGTATGCTTGGCTAAAGAGATGTGTCTTTAATCTAGATTTAAACAGAGAGAGTGTGTCTGAACCCCGAATGTTATCAGGAAGGCTATTCCAGAGTTTGGGAGCCAAATGTGAAAAACCTCTACCTCCTTTAGTGGACTTTGCTATCCTAGGTACTACCAAAAGTCCAGAGTTTTGCGACCTTAGAGAGCGGGTTGGATTATAGCGTGGTAGAAGACAAGTTAGATACGCAGGTGCTAAACCATTTAGGGCCTTATAGGCAAGTAATAATAATTTGTTATATAACAGATGCAACATCTCATTTCCATATTGACCAGCACAATCTACCAAGAGCAGCACCACCCACCTACCTGCTATAAAACATGCTTTTTTTGGGCGTTAAATAATGCTGCAAATTCCAGTAAATTAACGAGGGCAAATCGTATTAAATTGCTTTGCGTGATTCATATAAATACTCTCCTCACATACATTTACCTATAGAAAGGGAAACTCCTAAAAATGCATAGTCAATAAGATTAAAATATCAAAAAAAAAAAAAAAAAAAAACTGTCAACGCCTTTTCAGCACTAATTTCCCATGGCATGTCATTAGTAATTCCTGACAGTAGGTTTTTAATGCCAAATGAGGGTTTGTGCTGGTGCAAACTGATAGTAAATCTGGACCCTATTATTATTTTTTTTAACATTATATGTCCTGATGAGCTTGATTGCCTTAAGAATGACTGGCTCATATGAGAAAGAAGTCAAATGCACAAGATGCAATGATTTTCAAGTAGATTCAATGCATCTGATCTGTTTTATCATTGAGCTCCGGGCAGGATTTCAGATATTTATGTAGTGTTTTATCGAAAACCACCATTCTCCATGCCAGATTATCAGCTCATCAAGCATCTCTAAATCACAGATGTTATCATTTTGATATTTTTCAATATACCGCACAACAGGTAGGACAATAACTTTATCGAATTTGCCTTTAGCTTCAAAGTTATAATTCAACTGATATTCAAAAAGAGCTGCTCAGACATGAAAGCTGAAGAATTAATATCTGTCCTGAACCCCCCTTCCACCCATTTCATGTAATCACTAACATGAATCAGTAAGTAGAGTTATAGATTTCATAAACAGAGATATCGTGTGACAGGAACAGCCTGCACTAGCTTCTTATCAGCTTGCAGGTTTTTTCTGTTGACAGCTCATGTCAGCCCAGTGAGTTTCTCCACATCCTCATGACATAAAAAGAGCGCTGTCAGCATTGCTCTGTAAAACATAATTGAATTGGAGGGAGGCAAAGAGTGCGTGCTGAGATCTTGACCTCAGCTTTGATGTGAAGCATGCGTTCTGTACCTGGGCTTAAGGTTCAGACGCTTGTATCGGCCACGTGGCCAGACTTCTGCTGCAGATAACCCTGGCTTTTGTGTGGTTGACATAATTATCTTGGCCGGACACTACACAGTCAATGCCTTCTCTTTTACTCACACTGTTATCATGCAAGTGCAGCCGCTGTTTTCTGTCTGGCCAAATCAGACGTTTGTCTATTCCTGTTCTGCCAAGAGACCAAGGGTGGAAGCATTTGTCTGAAACACAGCGAGAGAAAGAATCAGGGCAGGAGAAAGAAAGAGGTTAGAAAGAAACAGTCAACTATTAAAGAGCACTGACCACTAAAACACTATAATCCCACCACGATAATTCATATATGAAGCCAAAATATGTATTGTTTTTCTTCATCAGCCCATCTGTAAAATTCACTTTTGCAGGCCTGTCAAGTCACCTTTATTTCTATAGTCAATTTATGTTGTATGCTGAAGTATAATACTATTTTTGTTCAGATTATTGTGAGTAATGTAGTGATGCATGATTTACACCACTAAAAACAAGTACATCACGCTGAAAGGAATACATGGCTTTTCAGCATGATTTCATCTGTGTATATGATAAAATTACAGTTTGTAAAAACACAAAATAATAACGCCAAAAAAACATGCACCAGCCAATAAAGACCACAGGAGGGCTCTCGTTTACATTGCCTTCCTCTTGCTGGGGTCAAACAAGGATTACCATTGATCAGGAGAGTTCGGCCCCACGATTCCTCACTTCATACTGACCTTCACAGATCCTGAATTACCAGCCACCTGTAAATTATTTGACAAACCGTCTCATAACGGTCTAATCCTGACAACTTCATTTTGTCATATGTGGTTTTAACATCACAGATAATTTCTATGTGAACTGGCACTCTAGGCTCTTCCCCTGAAAAAGCACCTTTTTTTGTTTTTCAAGGAAACAGGCACATAATAACTCAGATCGCTTATTCCACAAGCAGAGCCAGGAAAACAACATAAAGACCATTCTGTGAAACAATCACATGGCACACGTAATCTTAAAGCTCAGACAGTAGAGATCAAACTGCTGGCACAGAGATGCAAGGTTGATAGGATTTGGCTGGTCTAAATATGCTGGGTTTAAGAAACTTTATGACAAAAAAAAAAAAAAAAAAGTAAATCTTGACCCTCTAACATTTGCACTCTATTTCTATTCTAACTGTTTTCTTTTTATTAAAAAAAGACCCTCAGACACTAGCGTTCTCAATTATTTTTTATGTTCTACTTGTTTTCTTTTTATTTATTATATATATAAATGTACCCTCTAACACTAGTAGGGATGGAACGATTACCGGTTTGACGATAAATCATAATAAAATTCTGCACGGTTAGTATTATCGTTTCATATTTTAATTATCAATAAAACCATATTCCAAGGGTAGGCAATGTCGTTCCTGGAGTGCCGATGTCCTGCAGGGTTGAGCTCCAACCCTGAAAAAACCTCACCTGCCTGTAGCCCTAGTAATTATTAAGACCTTGATTAGCTTGCTCAGGTGTGTTTGATTAGGATTGGACCTAAACTCTACAGGACAGCGGCACTCCAGGACCAACGTTGCCTACCCCTTCCTTATTCAATTAACGCGATTTGGATAAATAAATGCCATCCAGCATAAGGCACAGTTTTCAGTAACAGCAGAGCATGCAGAGTAGTTTTGTTTTGTGTGAAAACATGGCGGAAAGCTGCGAGAGTTTTAAACTAGTGCTAAGGGAATTATACAAATGATTATATGAATTTATGAGTTAATTATATGAATGTTTCTGTTTGAACTTAAAAAAAAAAAAAAAAAAAAAAATTGGCCAGTTGATTAAAAAAAGCTTATGTAGATTCTACATTTCTAAACAATTCTAACAATGTATCTAGAATTATTTATGGAGCAGATCAAATACATATAGTCATCTATTAATCAATTATCATTTTGACTTAATCCTTTTCATTTAAAGGCTAAAATGTGAGGTTTACCATTTTATGAAATCTTTAATTTCATCCTTTTGTACATGTTATTAGATAAACTGTTGTCAGTCATGTTGGCATTCAGACTTCATTGGTAATGTAATAGTTTGTGTTTATACAAACAAATAGTAATTTTATTTGTTTGTTTTTTTTTAAATAAAAAAAAAGTGAAATTATTTATGTATCAGTACTTTTAGAACATTTCCAGCACATTTTAACAATACTGTGAAAATACTGATAACTGATCATAAGAAATTTTCATATTGTTGCATCTCTAAAAACTAGCATTTCACTATTATTTTTCCTATTTTTTACTTAATTTTATTTATTAAAAAAAAAACCTTGCTATTGTCCTCATTTGTAAGTCACTTTGGATAAAGGCATTTGCTAAATGATTAAATGTAAATGTAATGTAAAGCGCTCTACCTCGTGTGGGATAGAGACTTCTAGGCTTACAGTACATTATTGTAATGATGGGTCAGAAGCATGTGGATCCATTTGCAGATAATTTTAATAATCAAAAGCAGGGTCAAACAGGCATTGTTCAATAAACAATGGCAGGAATATCAGAGGCAGAGCAGAGGCAGAAACAATACCGGGCAGGAGTCAGGGCAGGCAGCAAAACAGTCGGAGTTCCAAAGAGCAAGATCACAAGGGCAGGTTCCAGGATCTACCTCTCGTGGGCATGGTTCCAGGAAGCAACTCGATGGCACAATCACTGGATCGATGTGGTGGCAGTTGAGTGGCTTTCGATTTGCTGAACGCTTCATAAAGAGCTTGATATTCAGCTGGAAGATCTGGTATGACTGGGGTCTCTGATGACGAAGGAGATTCGGGAATCGTGGCGCGAAGTTGGAACTGCAGATATTCCTTATGACAGAGTTCTGACCATTGTTGAATCTGTTTAGTGGTCCAGGAGATATGAGGGTTGTGTCTCTCCAGCCAAGGCAAGCAGATAATTACCGGGTTTTGTGGTGAATCAATGGCGAAGAGATGAATAAATTTGGTGTGGAAGAATCCGACTTTTAGAATGAGGTCTTGGGTGGTGAATTTGACCAGTCCTGTGCCTAAAGGGTGACCGTCTAGCGCTGCCACTGCCAAGCGGGATCATCATGGAAGGAGAGGAAGTTTGTGAGAATTAGCAAAGTTGATATCAATGAAGTTTCCCACTGCCACAGAGTCGATTAAAGCCATCGTCTCAACCGTAACGTTCATATGAGTTAGAGAGATGGGTACATTTAAACTATTAGAAGATGAACTCACCGCCGTGGTATCCTTGATGGATGGTCGAGTGGGACAGTTGGCCCGTAGGTGACCCGATAACCTGCAGTATAGGCAGAGGTGATTTCTTACTCTGTGTTCTCTTTCCTCCACAGACAGATGAGTGACTCCTACTTGCATGGGTTCAGGTTCTGGAGTGAAAGCGAAGGCAGGCGCTTGAGTGGAACGTAGCAGATTATCGAGGCGGATGCTAGATCGATAAACTGTTCCATCGTCCTTCCTTCATCGCGACAAGCCAGTTCAGTTTGAAGTTCAATTGATAGACCCTTACGATATAGCAGCTTCAAGGGACCGTTACCCCAACCGGTCTAAGCTGCAAGTGTGCGAAAACTGAGTAGTCAGCTGCTGTGTCTCTCCCTTGGCGGAGCGCGAGCAGTTATTCCCCTGCCTCCTTGCCACCAGCCATGTGTTCGAATACTTCTCGAAACTGTTTGAGAATGTTGGTGTATGAAGGAAATGCCATGCTTCCTCCCTCCCATACTGCAATAGCCCAGTCAAGAGCCCGGCCAGTTAATAGGGAACAGATAAATGATACACAGCTCTTGTCAGTGGGATATAACAGTGGTTGCTGATCCATAAACAGCGAGCATTGTAACAAAAATCCCTTACACTTGTTCAGAGAGCCATCAAACTTCTCCAGGAAGGATAGTCGTGGGTTTGTTGTAGGGAGGTTTACATTAGGGCTGATGGGCTGAGGCTCAGGTACTGGTGGGTTCGGCGGTGGTGTGGTTAGTTGAAGTGTTTGCAGAGTCCTCACCAGCTCCTCCGTGACAGCTGTAAGGCGGTGGAGTTGTTGTTCATGGCAGCCTGAGCTGAAACCTCAGAGGCGAGTTGATACATGGCTGCTGGATCCGTAGTTGGCGAAGTCTTCTGTAATGATGGGTCAGAAGCATGTGGATCCATTTACAGATAACCTTAATAATCGAAAGCAGGGTCAAACAGGCAGTGTTCAATAAACAATGGCAGGAATATCAGGTGAGGGTGCCCTCCGGTCTGATTCATGACAATTATATTAGAAGTGTTTTAAAATGACCACAGCCTCAAAGTATTTAAATAATGCATTTAAAGAGACATATCAAACTGCACAAAGTATCACATTTTTTCAACATTGATTGTTGTAATACATAATATGAGTAATTTATTCTACAGATTACATTTTGTAGACATTTTTTCAACAATAGGCTGATGTGAAGGCCATGGGAATATGGGAATATCATGACTCGATGTGTTGGGGTATGGTTTTTGTATAATTTTAGTTACATTACACTATTATATGCATATTTTTGAATACCAAACCTAAGAGCAATTCTCAAGACTATGAAACGCATAACTGCAAGATTAAAAAACTACAAAAAAAACAAAACAAAAAAACATCAAATTATTTTAAGGCTACTGTACGTGATTGTGTGTGACGAGCACAACCAAATTTGATTTGCATTCCCATCTATTGTAACACAACTGTTACAACACCATCAAATGGCACATGTCAAATTACAAATGTCATCTGCTTACCAGCAGCATCAGTGAACAGTCGTGAAAGGGTGTTTAATGTCTGTAGAGTGTTTCATTCCTCCTGACCACCAAAGGTGGTGCTTAAAGTAATGGTTCACCCAAAAGTTGAAATTCTGCCATCATTCACTAAGTTCAAGCCTATATTAATTTTTCTGAATAAAAAAAAAGAATATATTCTGAAAAATGCTGGTAACCAAAAAGTTTGTGGTCGCCATTGACCGTAGTATTTTTATTTTTTATTTTCTTTCATAATATGGAACTCAAGGCGGTTCATCAACTGTTTGTTTACCCATATTCTTCAAACCAACTTCTTGTATGTTCAAAAGAAGAAAGAATCTCATACAAGTTTGGAACAACATGAGGGTAAGAACATTGTTCTGATCTGTAGTGGATTTTCACAGAGCGCAATCTAAACAAGTCTAGAGCCAGGCATCTGCACCGTGGCTGTAGACAGGATTAGCCCTTTCTCCAGCCTCATTTGATAGCTCTCTCAGGTCAGATCGGGAAGCCCACCTGGCAGCCTCTTCCAATCTGTCAGAGCACATGCTGTTGGACCACTCTAGCTATGAGGAGCTAGATGTGACAGGAGTTGAGGAGGAATTAACCAGCGATCCCACCTCCTCCCTTACTCCCACGTGTATTCAAGTTGGTGGAGGTTAGGACTTGCGCTTAGGCCAGGATTAAGTTGGACTAGTCGGCAGAGAGAGAGAGAAGCCTTCTTCCAGCAGACTGGATGAGCAGTTCCTTGAAAGTTATAAAAGCTCCTCGCTCGTGAGTTTTCCATTTCTCCTCAAACTTCACAGTAAGCTGAAGAAGTCTTGGGAGAAACCATGTTTGGCCAATGATTTTCTGCTCCTGCACCAAGTTGTTTTAAGGGTCTAGTGAAACATCAAACATGGGTATGTGAGGATATTGAGGAATCACTTGCCTAATACTGCTCTCCTGGTTTGGCATCTTTGTGAAAGGCGTGTGCCTTGCCTTGAAAACCATTCCAGAATACTTCTAAAGTTGTAGGCAAGGAATTTGCAGCAGCAGGATAGGCTGGTGGGGCCTCTGAGAAGTAGGGGTTCAAGGCAGCGATCGCACAAAAAGTCTAAGAGGGATCTTAGGGAGGATATTTTGGGTAAAAAAAGAACCATAAAAACCCTCCGAACGCTCTTGACTTTCCCTCTTCCCTCAGAAAGAAGAAAGCTCCCCACCTTTTCATTCATCCCCCCAGAGTTCATTGGAGTATGATAACTATGCACTACTCTTACAGTCACATTCTATAGGCAAGAAAAAAAAAATACTGTCGATGCCCGTGTTCTTTTCTGCCATCCTTTCCATCCTTTAATGGAGAAAGAATGAATGTAGAAAGACCTATTCATGGATAAGGAGTAGATTTACGCTATGAGCATCCCACTCCGATACCTGTTACGCCCTTCATACATGGATAAATATGTCTAAATGCTTCTTCTGTGGTAAGCTGGAAGAAGAAGGGTAGAAGAGTTAGAGCAGTGATATCACAACCTCATATGAGATTCTCTATCCATTCTCTAACGAAGCTTATGGGTTGAGCTGGCATTGGCCTGATTTTCCCATGTATCACATTGAAACAATCACAAAGGTGAAAATATTAGACCTTACGCTATTGCGTACTTCTTCCCTTGTGACACAGTTTTATCGGAAAACATGTACGGAGGCAGTTTGGGTATTCTTCCTTTTAGTTATTTATAGGTACGCAGTGCTGGGAAGAGTATGGGCATCCCAAGGCTCACTCTTTTACCTGCACCTTCATAGTATGGAGATTACAAATGTATGATGTCTCCCTCTAGAGAATGCATACACTTTCTGTGAAGTGGGCTTCACTGGTAGTGCATAGGCAGATGCAATGGGAGAAAGTGAGCTAAGAAAACCCTTTGGCCCCCCAGAGACAGTGAGTGTCGACAAGTTGCCGACACTTTCTTAATGGCTGGAGTTGGGGAGCTTGAGATTTAGAGCAGCCACTGGCACTACACTCTCGGTACTCTCTCACCAGATCTTCCAAACTCCTCTTGAGGGGACTCGTGAGGCCTCTTCTAGTCTGTTAGGACTGGATTCCAATTGTCAAGATATGGATATGGATATATTCCTGTTATTTATATTGTGGAAATAGAGTTATTTATATTGTGGAATTGCTATATTCTTTAATTATATTATGAATTATATTATTTATATTGTGGATGTTTCTGTGCAACCTCCCCTCGAGGAGGTTAATACTGGTCTTTCAATTTTGTGTAACTAGCGGGGATTCTGGTCAGACAGGGCAAACTCTGTCCTCCTCAGATGACACTGGCTGTGATTTAAATTGTGGTTGCTCGCACAACACACCTGTTCAACCAACCCAGTCCAAAGTCATTGTTATCGTTTTCAGAAGAATATTCCATTTTATACAACCATGTAAGGAATTTTTATCAGAATTTATTAATGCCCTTATGAGGTCTAGTGCACCTAACCAGCGGTCAAACACTGCTCATACACTAGCATCTATGTCAGATGCAGATATCATTGGGTTGAGCCATGCTCCAGAAATAAAACATCATGTTGCAGCCCAGGTGGTGTCACCTAGTGAAGTCTCAAGATTCAAGAGATTCAAGAGTTTTATTTGTCACATACACAATTATACAGGGTATAACCAGCAGTGAAATGTAGGTCAGGTCCGCTCCAAGGACAGTGCAATTATATAGAATACAAATATTAAGAAGGAGAAGTACAAAACATAAAATAAAATAAAAGAATAAAATAAGATAAAAAATCTAATATAAATGTGCAGGTCAGTATGTTGTTGACTTAAATAGTAATAAGAGGAATGTGCAAAAAGTTGTACAGGGTATTTGAATAGCAGCAATATGAGGTAGAGAAAAATTATGAATAGCTTATTGATATGGTGATATTTACATGGAGTCAAGTGATGTTATGACACAGAGTTAGAGTTTAGGAGCCTGATGGCCTGGGGGAAGAAGCTCCTCCTAAGTCTCTCAGTTTTTGCCATCAGGCTACGGAAGCGTTTACCAGATGGAAGCAAAGTGAATAGTCGGTTACCAGGGTGATTAGAGTCCTTGATGATTTTAACAGCTCTACTTTTGCAGCGTTTGAGGTAGATGTCCTGCAGAGAGGGGAGAGCAGACCCTGAGATGCACTCAGCTAAGCGCACAACTCTCTGTAGTGCTTTGCAGTCCTGATTGGAGCTGTTTCCATACCACACTGAGATGCACTGAGTCAATACACTTTCTATGGTCCCTGAATAGAAAGTTTTCAGGATTGCTGGTGAGACCCTGAATTTCCTCAGCTGTCGCAGATGGTACAGTCTTTGCCTGGCTTTCTTAACCTGTGATTGGATGTGTGTAGTCCAAGTCAGGTTCTCGGAGATGTTTACGCCGAGGTACTTGAAGCTACTCACCCTCTCCACAGGGGTCCCACTGATCCTGAGAGGAGAGTAGGGCTGCTGCTGTCTCTTCCTAAAGTCCATGATCAGCTCTTTAGTTTTGCTCACATTCAGAGAGAGACAGTTGTCCTGGCACCATGATGTGAGTCTCTCTACCTCATCCAAGTATGCGGTCTCATCGTTGTTGGAGATGAGGCCCAGAACCACAGTGTCATCAGCGAATTTGACAATAGATGTGGAGCTGTGAGAGGACACGCAGTCGTGCGTGTAGAGAGAGTAGAGCAGGGGACTCAGGACACAGCCCTGTGGGGCTCCTATGTTCAGAGTGATGGAGTTTGAGGTGAACTGGCCAACTTTCACCACTTGAGGTCTGCCGGTGAGGAAGTCTTGAATCCAGTCACAGAGTGAGGAGTTTAGGCCGAGGTCTGTGAGTTTAGATGCCAGCTTGATGGGGACTATAGTGTTGAAAGCTGAGCTATAGTCAATGAATAGCAGCCTTACATAATTCCCATTGTTGCTGTCCAAGTGTGTGAGGGAAGAGTGGAGAACGTGAGAAATGGCATCGTCCGTGGATCTATTTGGGCGATAGGCAAACTGAAGAGGGTCCAAAGTATCAGGGATGGAGGAGCAGATGTGGCTCTTTACAAGTCTCTCAAAAACCTTCATGACTATAGATGTGAGGGCAACTGGGCAATAGTCATTCAGGCAAGAGGGTTTATTGTTCTTCGGCACAGGGATAATAATGGATTTTTTGAATGAAGTGGGAACCACGGAGGTAGCAAGGGACTCATTAAAAATGGAAGTGAACAAACCAGCGAGCTGATCAGCGCAGGACCTCAGAACACGGCCGGTTATCCCATCAGGTCCGGCTGCTTTCCTGACGTTCACTTTCTTTAGCGCCCTCCGAACCTCATCCTCCGACACGGTGATTACAGGATCGTCGCCTCTCTGCCTGTTGCTTCCTGACGCGCTGGTCGGCAGAAACGCGCCGCCGCCGTTGCCATCGAAGCGGCCGTAGAAGATGTTTAACTCGTCGGCCAGCAACGGATCTGCTCTCACCTCCGCGGAGGATTTGTTTCCGAAGTCACAGGTGGTCCTCAGGCCCTGCCACATCCGTCGAGAGTCGTTGAGCTGGACGAACACCGGCTTGGCTTTGTCTAAGCTTCACGATGTGCTCAGCGGCTACATTAACAAACATCCTGACGCTGCCTTTATCATCGCGGGGGACTTTAACAAAGCCAACCTCAGACAGGTCATGCCGAACTTCCATCAACATGTATCCTGTCCAACTAGAGGACCGAACAGCAGTGCGTGTGTTAACCGCGGCACGGATTGTTCTGTCCACCCACGGTTTCTGATTGGAGAATGTCCTTATCGTTATTGTTTCTGTAGCTTGCTCGGTTAGCGTGTTTACAAAACTTAATGCTACATCCGTGAACTCGCTGATGTCAGAAGAACTCGCCCGGAACATGTCCCAGTCGACGTCATCAAGCGCCGCCTGCAGCATAGTCTCTGAGTGGGAGGACCAGCGCGTCACTACTCTCTGCACCGGAGGTTCCTGAACGAGCCTTTGTTTGTATTCCGGTGTTAGAAAAATGGTGGCATGGTCCGATTTGCCAAAAGCCGGTAGTGAGCGGGCTTTGTAGGCATCCTTGAACTGAGTGTAGCAATGATCCAGTGTGTTCGGTCCTCTAGTTGGACAGGATACATGTTGATGGAAGTTCGGCATGACCTGTCTGAGGTTGGCTTTGTTAAAGTCCCCCGCGATGATAAAGGCAGCGTCAGGATGTTTGTTAATGTAGCCGCTGAGCACATCGTGAAGCTTAGACAAAGCCAAGCCGGTGTTCGCCTGTGGTGGAATGTACACAGCAGTAACAATGATCGATGAGAACTCCCGGGGCAGATAAAATGGGCGGCAAATAATGGAAAGATGTTCCAGATGAGGTGAGCAAGAACGCGACAGAATGGAGATATTCCTGGGGTCACAACATTTCTTGTTAATCATGAAGCATACTCCTCCACCCCTGGATTTACCGGCCTCTGCTGTTTTGTCCGTCCGAAAAACAGAGAAGTTATCACTCGGCATTACAGCAGTGTCCGGGACCGAGGACGAAAGCCACGTTTCTGACAAACAAAGGATGTTACAGTCCCTAATGTCCCGTTGGAAACTAATCCTGGCTCTAAGATCGTCCATCTTATTCTCCAAGGATTGGACATTAGCGAGGAGAATGCTTGGAAGCGGAGGACTGTGAGCCCTTTTCCTGAGTCTGACTCGAATTCCAGCGCGCTTCCTGCGGTGTTTCTTGATCCGTCGCCTCGGGGGGTTATTGTTCGTCTCCACGTTCCGAAGAATCTCCAGAGGCCACGCAGGATTCGTGGATAAGGTGTCCTGAACTGGTGTAGCGGTTTCCAATGTCCAAAAGTGTTTCTATGTTGTAGGTGATCAGTGCCGACGTGAAATGTGTAAAAAGAGAAAGTAAAAGTAAGTAAAAAAGTAAGTTAAAGCAGAATCGCAGTGGAGCGACCCGAACGGCGTCCGAACACAGCGGCGCCATCTTGGAAAAATGGACATCTACTGCTAATCTAAGATGGACATCTACTGCTAATCTAAGATGTGCAGAGAATACAATCTGTCAAATTAAGTAAAATCCTGTTTTAGGTGACTGCCTCTCATCATCGCTCTATCATGCCAGAGCAACAATTACGCCAGCATCCTACTCCACAGCCTCAAGGAAACTATGTTGCTAAAGATACTTGATGTTTTTGACCTCGTCATCGACTGTCTTCCATTTAATTACTTTGTACATAGTCGACATTTATCTCTGAAAAATGCCCGTCAATTCCACTAATTACTACGTCAATGAGTTACATGAGGGGCTTCCGCACCGGAGGAACCTTTTTGTTGTTCCAAGCAGGGCTTGATAACGAAAAAAAAATGTCAATCGGTTCACTCCGAGCAGAATCGATATTTTAACGTTTCCGTTCCTGTGTTCCTCTGTATTATTACCGTTCCGAAACCGGTTTGAGTAGAAAAAATAATGGTTAATACCGTTATTTTTAAAATTGTCTTTGCCTATAATAATAATAATAAAGTACTGTGTTTTCTTTACACAAAAAGAAAAATAAATAATAAAAAAAATACAGAAAGAGATGGTATCTTAACCCGCTGCGCTAATAGGCTATACAGCATCATCTTCTCTAGATTTTTACATTTCTACATGTAGGCTACTAGACAAAATAAAAAAATCTATTAATGCTTTAAAGACATTGAAGAATTTTTTAAAGATGCTTGCTGCAAATTGTAAAAAAAACAAAAAAACGCTACTTGTATAAAATGTTTTGAGGGGAAAAAAAACAAAGGCTAAGCCTGCATTTTATTAGCCTATTATTCAGAAATGATGTAGGCTAAAATGCCGGTAAATCAAAAATGTTTACAAACATTATAAACACTAGGGATGTGCACTACGACTAATTTGACTGTCGTTTAAACGGAAGTTTTGTATCCGACTAGTCGACTAGTCTAAAAGCTAGAAACCCCCAAAAAATGGCAAAAAAAGTGCGTGTGTCTATATAACAGCCTACACTTGAAATACTTAAATCTTTGAATCACACTGTCAAATCCCTCAATTAATTCTGCTAAAAATAGGTCATGATTATGCTTGCCTCGCGTTATCATCATTTAATATTAGGCGGTCGTTAAACAGAAAAAAATAAAGAGCATACACTCAACTGTCACAGAATGGCCCGTCTTCCCCGTCACTCATCACTGTCACCTGTTTATCTCCAATCATCACCCGCACCTGCACCTCATCAATCTCCAATCACCACACTCATAAAAGCACTTCCCTCAGCTCACTACTTCGTCCGATCTTGAAGTGACGTTACAGCACTACACTGTCTGTCAGGATTGCTACATGGACCGTCTCTGCGTCCCTAAAAGCTGAGTATAGATACCTGTGAATACTTACCTGTCCTTGCTTACCTTCTGCCTTGTCCTCTTCCAGTCATCCTCCTCGTCTGTCCCCGGTGGCTTGGTTGAATCCTCGTGTGTCTCTGTCGCTCTGACGCTGCCAATCTCTAGGATCTGTCAAGACAGAGAGACTTATTGTGACTGACATTCCTCTTACTTTAACCTCACGGATTGATACTCACCAAGTCCGAAGAATCTTCACGATTGCTGATTGCTGTTCACCTTGTAAATAAACACCTTGTGATTTCACTTACCTTCTGTGTCCGACCCGTTCCGTTACAGAAGATCGGACCCTAACCGAAAATGAGGAGGCGGCTGGTTTTGGTTCCCCCGCAACGGAGGGTCGTTGCCGATCCACCTGCTTCCTCCGCCCGCGGCGAGGATGTTTCCACCACCCACGGCGAAGTATGTTCCGTCAGCAGCGATGAGGAATCCGCCGCAACCGGCGATGAACGATGGGGATGATTCCGCCGCCCACAACGGAGAAAATTCCGCCATCTCCGGCGAAGTATGTTCCGTCAGCGGCGATGAACGTTGCGCCGTTGGAGATGGGGATGATTCCACTGCCCACTCACACTCAGGCTCCTCCAACGCAGAACGAGGGGCTAATGGATGAGGCTCTTCCCCCGGAGTTCTCGGCTCCCGTTCTTTCTCCAATGTCTTCTTCTCATCAGTGCCTTCCAGTGCCTGCTCCTCGCAAGCGCCCTCCAGTGCCAGCTCCTCGCCAGTGCCTTCCATTGCCTGCTCCTCGTCTGTGCCCACCAATTCCTGCACCTCGCAAGTGCTCCCCTGACTTCCCGCTGGTCCCGTCCAGCCCACCTGAGTTCCCGCTGGTCCCGTCCAGCTCTCCTTCGTCTCCGCTGGTCCCGCCCAGCTCCGTGCCTCCCGTGCGCCCTCAGGTGTCCGCGCTGCCAGAGCGCCCTCAGGTGTCCGCGCTGCAAGAGCGCCCTCCTGCGTCTCTGCTGGTTCTATCCAGCTCCGCGCCTCCTGTGCGCCTCCAAGAATCCGCTCCTCCAGAGCGCCCTCAAGTGCCCGCTCCTCCAGAGCGCCCTCAAGTGCCCGCTCCTCCAGAGCGCCCCACAGAGCCCGCTCCTCCGGTGAGACCCCTTATGGGGAACATTCCCAAATAAATTTTTTGGGGGGGGGCTATATACTTGTAATCCTAGTAGCCATAGTGGCCTTGCTAGGGACATTTGTCAGGGCCACTATGGCTCATTTCTCATGGCCTCATGAATCCCTTTGGGCTTCCCGAAAAATATGGCCATGGCTGCCCAAGCTCCCTGATCTGCCATGGCTGCCCAAGCCTCCTGTCCCGCCATGGCATCCCAAGTCTCCTGATCCGCCACGGTTGCCCAAGCCTCCTGTCCCACCATGGCATCCCAAGCCTCCTGATCCGCCATGGCCCCCCGAGTCTCCTGATCCACCACGGCCTCCCGAGTCTCCGGATCCGCCATGGTCTCCCGAGCCTCCAGTCCTGCCCTGGCCTCCTAAGGCTCCTGATCCGCCCTGGAGGCTTCCCTGTCCTGTCCAGGTTCTGCTCCAGCCTCCAGTGCGCCCACCCCCCCTCCCTGGTATTATTGTTGTTACGTCGCGGGACGCGCCGTCCGGGAGGGGGAGGTAATGTCACAGAATGGCCCGTCTTCCCCGTCACTCATCACTGTCACCTGTTTATCTCCAATCATCACCCGCACCTGCACCTCATCAATCTCCAATCACCACACTCATAAAAGCACTTCCCTCAGCTCACTACTTCGTCCGATCTTGAAGTGACGTTACAGCACTACACTGTCTGTCAGGATTGCTACATGGACCGTCTCTGCTTCCCTAAAAGCTGAGTATAGATACCTGTGAATACTTACCTGTCCTTACTTGCCTTCTGCCTTGTCCTCTTCCAGTCATCCTCCTCGTCTGTCCCCGGTGGCTTGGTTGAATCCTCGTGTGTCTCTGCTGCTCTGACGCTGCCAATCTCTAGGATCTGTCAAGACAGAGAGACTTATTGTGACTGACATTCCTCTTACTTTAACCTCACGGATTGATACTCACCAAGTCTGAAGAATCTTCACGATTGCTGATTGCTGTTCACCTTGTAAATAAACACCTTGTGATTTCACTTACCTTCTGTGTCCGACCCGTTCCATTACATCAACAGAGCCCTGCACGGCCCTCAAATTTAGGCCCTAGCCCGGCCCTGGCCCGAGACGCTCAGGCTAGGCCCGGCCCACGTCCAACAGTTTATCAGAATTTCCGACCCGAGCCCTTTTTTCCCCTTCTCCTAAAACAGTTTATACTACTGTTTCGGCTATTAAAATGGTTCCGTTTTGTGTGTAATGGCAAAATTATTATATTTATTTTTTTATTAAGTTAATTTAGAAAAAAGTTGGGAGCATTTTTGTTCATTAAATAGCCTATACGTTTTTGTTTTTTTTAAAGTAACGACCAAGCGGCCAGCGGCATGAGCTGATCATAGCCTATGTTTGATAAATTTAGCCTTCTCATATCCTCACGGCTTGCCTAAAATAAAATCTATAGATATACTAAAACAGTTCACGTATATAACAATGTTTAAACGTTAAACCTGCTATAATAATGTGCGCTAGCCTATATGTAAGTTTGTGCGGAGAGTGGAAGCTAAAGCGTGCTCTGCTGGACATGGAGGCACCAGCAAACACTTGGATTGCTTTCAGTGGAAACAAATTAAAATAGCCTACGCCGTCATTTTTTGTTTTTTTGTTTGTTTGATAAAGGTAAGAATAATACATCATTCCGACCTGTAAAGGGTCTACTTGTATTTGTACGCACTCACAATACCAACAAAAAGGTAGTTATTTTATAAAACAAAGAAAACAAACATGATGTGCTTTCTGCCGTCTCGTCTTGAACAGGAGCGCTTCATAAAAATGAACCGAAGCTGAGCGAATACATGCCTCACAGACATGATAAATATATCTATAGAAAGCTTTAAATTATCACTTAACGAAATAAAAAAACTTAAAACAAAAACTTTTATTATAATTTTAATAATAATCAATAAAGATGCATTTCTCTCTAAAGGCGCGTCCAATGAGGAGACGGTGAGTCAGGATCAGCAACTTCATCCTTGCGACACGGACTCAGAAAACATTAGTTTATCAGTAAAGAGTTCAAATATCTCCTTACTATTTCCCGCAGACACATTCATGGTTATGTTTGCTGGGGTTTTGCAGCAAGCTTTAGCCTATTGCGTGCATTTGAACGCAGAACTATTCAGCTGCGCTGAAGTCACCTGCTGTTGCTGCAGGACACTAAACACCATCGAGCTGCTCTCAGTCGTGTGGTCTCCTGTTGTTTCCACCAGCGCGGTGATTTTTTTTTTCATCACTAATCGATAGATGTCTACAATATAAAAATAAATTTGCAGGGCTCTAACACTCAACATAAACCGGTGCATAGCTTATTTATTCAGATCGGCTGGAGCAATGCAGAAATGGAAAATCAATCAATAGACTGACAGAATTCTTCATTTTCATATAAAGTTAGCCAACATATAAAAACAAAAGTAAAAAAAAAATAGGAACGTTTATCAAGGAATAGCATTAAAATGGCTTTAAAAAATTTACTTCATGTTGGCTATATTGTCTAAAAACAAAAGAATGCTAGTTTTACTTACTCCATGCACATTTGTTAACGTGGTCTGGCGAAAGACTGGACTAGATGATTCTGCACTTGAAAAAACAAAACAAAAAAAAACTCGCTCGGCAGGAACTGAAGTCACAGGCACACAGAGAGTTTCGAAAAGAGCCTGGAAATCCCGCAGCACCACCGAAGTGGGTCTTCGTTTAGAAGAATAGATCGCGTGCATGGGATCACGGACCGCAGCGACGTATGAAAGATTGACATTGCTGGCTTTGGCTAGCCTCCAAGCTAACGCATAGGTCTTTCGTGTGGTCATTCTAAGCTCGCCGCAACTGACGTGAAGACAAGGCATGAGAGGTCTGAGGTAAAAATGTAGTTTCTGCCCAGATATGCTTTTAAAAATATTTAAATATTTTGATATGTATTCTTTTTCAAAAGTTTTATTTTAACTTATTTAAAATGTTTTAAAATGTAATGTTAAAATGATGGTAATTTGAATGATAAAATGTTTTTTTGGGTTTTTTTTTTCTCTCGTGTAATCGACTATTGTTTTCAGTGTCGACTAGTAGGAGCTGTACCGTTTAGTCGACTAGACCCGCACATCCCTAATAAACACAGTAATTAGTTTCTCTCCACAACAAATCCTCTAAACTTAAGGATAGCCTATAGGCTATAAAAACGTCATTCCAAAAACAAATTAAAGGTGAAACTGATGCCTACCTCTCTCACTCGGCACGAATCCAAATGTTTCCATATTCTCAGCCTACTAAAATATTATTTATTGGCGTGTACTTTCATCGAAGCACCGCTGGTGTGTAAGATCTGTTGAATCCATCTTACACTGACGTCGGATAAACGCTAACGCCGGTGTTCTGACGATTTGTGCTACCCTGTCAGATTTTCCATTAAAACAGATGGTAGCAGAATTCATTGCCATTGCGACTAGGGTTCACAGCTGAGCACGGGCGGGCATTTCACTCGCTGGATGCATCAGCATCACATTTGTATAGTCTGTACTACTTGAATTCGTGATTGGTTGACAGCAAATTTAAAATATTAAATGGAACGATAAAATAACGTTATTAATCGGTTAATGGCCATTTCAAATTTTCGATTCTGTTCGGAACTATAAAATTTGATTTAGTTTCTGTTTCCGGTTCTGTTCCAGTCAAAATTTCGTTCGTTTCCGGTTTTCGTTTTCGTTCCTTGAACCGGTTCAGAGCCCTGGTTCCAAGATCTATTGGCAGAAGTACCCACTTTTTGACGTGTTCACACTGCAGGCACTAGGAATGTATTTGGTTTTAGAAACTCAATTTGGAGGAGCTAAATTAGCTCCTACTTCAGAGTAGGGTCTAAGACAGTTCTATAGGAACTACCAGTGACGCCAGTGTACACTGATTGGCCAAATGCATAAGAAACGCCGGCTACCCAGCATTTTTAAAAAGCCATGTGAAATTATTACCCCACAAACATGAAAAACCGCTTTAACAGCATTTAGCTACTTGCTGTCTGAAGCATTGTGTTCTTTTCTCAGCATTGATAATATCAAGAAACCCACAACACACAACAAAAACAACTCAGATCACAGGGTCCTCCATTCATTGGTTGTTGACATTTGTAAATGCTGCAAATAAAGACGTCACTGTCGACCAGTTCAGAGTTCCTGCTGCTGGTGCAAATATAACCATGAAAACAGTCAGAGGGGGAAACTGGTGAAGTGAAGTGACATATTGCCAAGTATGGTGACCCATACTCGGAATTCGTGCTCTGCATTTAACCAATCCAACGTGCACACACACAGCAGTGAACACATACACACCGTGAACACACACCCGGAACAGTGGGCAGCCATTTATGCTGCGGCGCCCGGGGAGCAGTTGGGGGTTCGGTGCTCAAGGGCACCTCAGTCGTGGTATTGAGGGTGGAGAGAGCGCTGGACATTCACTCCCCCCACCTACAATCCCTGCCGGCCCGAGACTCGAACCCGCAACCTTTGGATTACAAGTCCAACTCTCTAACCATTAGGCCACGACTTCCTGTCTCTAGGAAACACTGGTACTGGTAAACTGGTACTCTAAGAAACACCATGCTGGCTAGTTCCTAGAACTACACAGTGCGAAAGCCCCTATGGATTATCTGTTTGTAGTTTATGAAATTGTGGGTTGCTGGATGATTTTGGTGTTGTTCTTGTACCAAATAGATCTTTTCATTCTAAAGTTTTGCTTCCCCAGGTTGTAAATAAGTCTATTAATACTGAATTAGACCAGTCGAAAATATCACCTCTTGTGTACTATGGGAGCCGTGAGAGGTGTTATGTGGCTGCTACTATTCATCTTGGACAAATAGATCAGCTTTTAATTTGCTATGGTCAGGAGAATGAAACAGAACATTAGCTACATAACTGTGGTTCTGTGAATTCCGGATGACCGCCATAAGTAAAGACGATAGAGGTCACTATTTTGATTGTTCCATATCCGTATCATTGAACAAACATAAGTCTATCCCTGGCCTACTGTCCATAGCAACATATTGAATCAAATTTGTAAGTCTATTCAAGGTAGACTTAGGGGCCCTTCACTAAGTAAGGACTGTGTCACTGGTCTATGTACACCTGCTGATGGATGTCTTTCAACGGATGTCGATCAAGATCCAAGATGGTGGCGCGATCAGACGCAGCGGCTACTCCGGGTCCCAAAGACGGTGCTTTTATGTCTTTTAATGTCGTCTGTTCGTCTCCAAATAATGTCAGTTTACCGCTAATTCATAAGGAAATCCAAAACACATCTATGATCGCCAAAGTCTTTAGGATATCGGCAACGCATACAAACACCAACTCTCGCCGGCGGCTACTGAGAAGCTTGTGTGTGTATATCAACAAAGAATGGTGTAACAATGCTGCGGTAATATCAAAACGCTGTTCATCGCTGGTGGAGTTTATGATTGTGAAGTGTCGACCGTTCTATCTGCCGCGGGAGTTCACAGCCATTGTTATTGTCGGTTTACATTCCCCCTTGTGCAAACGCTAAAGACGCACTTCGTGAACTGTACAGCACCATTAGCGAACAACAAACAAATAACCCTGACGGCTTTTTCATCATAGCCGGTGACTTCAACCATTCAAACCTAAAGACAGTTTTACCAAAGTTCTACCAACATGTGAACTTTGCAACAAGGGGAAACAACACACTGGACTTTGTTTATACAACAGAGAAAAACGCATACAAAGCTGAACCCCGCCCCCACCTCGGGTACCCGGACCACATCACTGTTATGCTAATACCAACATACAGACCACTTCTCAAACTCGCCAAACCGGTTCAAAAGCAGATCACAGTATGGCCAGACAATGCCACCTCAGCACTGCAGGACTGCTTCCAGGACACAGACTGGAACATGTTTAAAGAGGCAGCCACTTACAACAACCACACAGACCTGCAGGAGTACACTGAAACTGTGACTGCTTACATCAAAAAGTGCATAGATGATGTAACAGTCACTAAGACCATTACCACACGTGCCAACCAGAAGCCATGGACGACATCAGAGGTTTGTGGGCTGCTAAAGACCAGAGATGAAGCATTCAGATCAGGAGACAAAGCAGCCCTCAAAACAGCAAAAGCCAATCTGTCTCATGGCATCAAGAAGGCAAAACATCAATATGCTAAAAAAATCAACAACAACAACTTCACAGACATTAAAGACACTTGGACCCTGTGGCAAGCCATTCAGACCATCACTGACTACAAGCCCCCGCCACAGGCCAGTGACGATGACACGTCCTTACCGGATGCACTCAGCCACTTCTACTCACGATTTGAGATACAGAACGACACGCCTGAACAGAAACTACTCACATCTCCAAACGACCAGGTACCCTGTCTCTCTCCAGCCGACGTAAGGAAGACCCTGTCCCGGATAAACCCATGAAAGGCTGCGGGCCCTGACAACATACCTGAACGTGTACTGAGAGACTGTGCTGCACAGCTGACAGATGTCCTAACAGACATCTTCAACACCTCGCTGAGCCAGGCAGTCATCCCCACGTGTCTCAAATCCACCTCCATAATTCCAGTACCAAAGAAGTCATCCGTGTCCTGTCTGAATGACTACCGTCCCATAGCACTGACCCCAATCATGATGAAGTGCTTTGAGAGGTTAATCATGCATCACATCAAATCCAGTCTCCCAAACACACTGGACCCATTCCAGTTTGCATACCATCCAAACTTTTCCACGGACGATGCAATATCCACCACTCTCCACCTAGCTCTTACTCACCTGGAACAGAAAGACTCTTATGTAAGAATGCTGTTCATCGACTTCAGCTCAGCATTCAACACTATAATCCCACAACAGCTCATCCACAAACTAAACTTGCTGGGCCTTAAACACCTCCCTCTGTAATTGGATCCTGGACTTTTTAACTGCAAGACCTAAGTCAGTCCGTGTCGGCCGCAACTCCTCCAACACTACCACATTGAGCACAGGTGCCCCACAAGGCTGTGTGCTCAGCCCGCTGCTGACTTACGACTGCACTGCCAAGTCTAGCTCCAACCACATCATCAAGTTTGCTGATGACACAACTGTGGTAGGCCTCATCAGCAACATCGATGAAACGCTCTACAGTGAGGAAGTGGCACAGCTGGCGAAATGGTGTGGTGCTAACAACCTGTTCCTCAATGTGAGTAAGACAAAAGAGGTTGTGATGGACTTCAGGAGAAACTCTTTTGACCATCCCCCACTGACCATCGACGACTCAACCGTGGAGAGAGTCGGCAGCACTAAATTCCTGGGGGTGCACATCACAGAGGATTTCACCTGGCCACCCATCCTCACCACTTTCTACAGGGGCACCATTGAGAGTGTGCTGACCACCTGCATCACTGTCTGGTATGGGAACTGCAGTGCTGCTGACCGCAAGACCCTACAACGGACAGTGAACACTGCCGCAAAGATCATCGGTGCCCCTCTCCCCTCCATCCTGGACATTTTCCTTGCACGATGCTCCAGCAAGGCCTCCAACATCGTGAAAGATCCCACCCATCCCTTCCACAACCTCTTCCAGCTCCTACCATCAGGTAGAAGGCACGAGAGTATCAAAGCTCACTCTGTCAGATTGCTCAACAGCTTTTTTCCTCACGCTGTGAGAGCTCTTAACTCCAATCTCCCTGTCCCCCTCTGACCCACCCACCAAACTCATTAATACTGTTGACAACTTTTATTAAGTACAATTCTGAATGTGCTACACACAGGTGATTGGGCTATACAAACCACCTGTAGTAACGCACTCATCCCACTATATGCACACTAGAGACTTTCTATAAACACTCCCTGCTACAAAGACTCAATAAGAAAATGTTTACTTGAGCATTGCACTACAAAATAATGTTTACTTGAGCATTGCACTACAAATCTTTTTGCACTATGCGCTGCTTCCCACAAAATCTCTCTTTAATCTGCACAACAATATAATGTACAAAATATATTATTTATTTATTTTATTATTTATTTCTTTGCACAATTTAATGTACAAATATCTCTTTCGCATAACTTCACGTACAGTATTTACGTAAAGTTCTTGTACAGTCTCAGTTTGTGTATGTCTAGGCAACTAGGTATAGTAGTTATAGTATACGTATAGTCAAATGGTCTATTTTTGTCTATAGTCAGATGCTCTATTGTTTAGTTCCCCTCCAGGAACTTCGAGCTGCATCAAACCGCATATGGGAACGCCATCAGCGTAACCGACACTCTGAATATTGTATACAACCAGTCTAATGGATGGGCGAGGCGTCACGGGCGGGGTGACGTCACGACCAGGAAGTATATAAGCACGTGCGGCAGAGCCGGCGTCAGCTTTTTGTCATTCAGCAAGCGCTCTGTGTGTTGTCAGTCTGATTTTTGTCTTGTGAGTCTTATTTAGTGTTGTCTGTCAAGAAAACTAAAAAGATGCCTAAAGTAAAGGCCAAGACATTGGGCGATCTCGGATCGCGTTTCAGGTTGTGTGTCAGTCCCTGCCCTCGCTACATCACGAGTAGGGACACACACACACAATCTGTGCGTGGTCTGCCTGGGGCATGCGGCATCGGCTCTTGAGAGAGCCGATTGCCCGCATTGCGAGCAGTTCTCGCGCGGTGCTGGTCCCGTTTTTGCCGAGGCAGAGCAGCGGCTGCACTCGTGGGGCTCGCAGGCTGATCTGGCTGGAATGAGAGGGGCGTGTCCCTATCCGCCAGATCTGGCGCCCCGTCTCACGGTTTGGAAGCTCTCGTCTCCTCCGAGACGAGGGCTCAACGCTTCGTCTCTCTTCCTCCGAGGAGGTTGATGTGACAAGCGTTCACGAGGTTTCGCCGCCTCTGTTGCCTTCACGAGCTCTCCACGCGGTGTCGTTCCGCTTCTGCCGAGGCAGAGCGGCGGCGGATCTGGCGCCCCGCCTCTCGGTTCAGAAGCGGTCTCTTCCCCCGAGACGCGGGCTCAACGCTTCGTCTCTCTTCCTCCGAGGAGGTGGAAGTGACGAGCGTTCATGAGGCTTCGTCGCCTCTTTCGCCAGTATGAGGAGTTTTTGAGGTGAAGAGAAAAAAAAGGCGTCTGGATGAACGCTTTCTGCGCGCGGCCGCCACCTCTAGACGGTATGCGCACCCCGCACTTTCACTAGGTGTGTGGATGCAGCACTGGCCCCGTTGCGGCTTCAGGGCATCCGCATACTGAATTATATCGACGACCGATCAATCCTCACTCAATCAGAGCGCCTGGCGGTTCGGCATCGAGGTGTCGTTCTCGCTCATATGAAAGATTTGGGGTTAAGACTAAACGCCAAGAAAAGTGTGCTTTCTCCAGTTCAGAGAACCACTTATCCAGGCGTGGGGTGGATTTCGACCAAGGTGCGGGCACGGTTGTCACCTGCTCGGATCGAGTCGATCCTCACTACGGTCTTGAGGCGGTTCGTCACCGCTTTCTAACTCAGGAGGCTGGGGGGGGGGGGGGGGGGGGGGGCGCAGCCTCCTTCGCATACCAGCTCCCCGCGCAAAAGGTCCTGACGGGCGACCCCTACTGGGGTGGAGTGGTTTGCACCGCGGCACTCGGTGACCACTTCATCTCGGTGCCCTCCAGGGACTTGTCTGCCAACCCTGCCGCTGTTCCAGGGCGCAGCTGGTCCCAGCGAGTACATATATCAGGTTCTTCCGCTCGAAATTACAGTGGAGCCGAGAAACTCGCCTCAGCAGCCTGACCTCGGTCTGGCTGCCTCTATTACACCAGAGGTCAGTCTCGAGAGACTGATTCCCTTAGTAGACCATTTCGCAGCCTGGCAACAACTGCCGGATGTGTCTCATTGGGTCCTGCAAACCGTAGCGATAGGCTATCGCATTCAGTTCGGCGCGCCACCGCCGCTGTTCAACGGGGTGCTTGTGACTGCGGTCCGCCCCGAGCAGGCTCTGGTTTTGGAACAAGAAGTCGATACTTTGCTCAGGAAGGAAGCCATCGGGTTGGTTCCTCCTCACGACACCCAGACCGGCTTCTACAGCCGGTACTTCATTGTTACAAAGAAGCATGGGGGGCTGAGGCCCATACTGGATTTGCGTCTACTGAACCGCTCAGTCAGAAAGCTGAAGTTCAAGATGCTCACTGTCAGGCAGGTCGTGTCTCAGATCAGGTCCGAGGACTGGTTTGTCACGATAGACCTCAAAGATGCCTATTTCCATGTCTCCATCCTTCCTTCTCACAGGAAGTTCCTGAAGTTCGCTTTCGGGGGCAAAGCGTACCAATATCGGGTTCTTCCCTTCGGACTAGCACTTTCACCCCGCACTTTTACCAAGTGTGTGGATGCGGCACTGGCCCCGTTGCGGCTTCAGGGCATCCGCATACTGAATTATATCGACGATTGGTTGATACTCGCTCAATCAGAACAGTTGGCGGTTCGGCATCGAGATGTCGTTCTCGCCCACATGAAAGACTTGGGGTTAAGACTAAACGCCAGGAAAAGTGCGCTTTCTCCGGCTCAGAGAACCACTTATCTAGGCGTGGTGTGGGATTCGACTACAATGCGGGCACGGTTGTCACCTGCTCGGATCGAGTCGATCCTCACTACAGTCATGAGAGTGTGAGAGGGCCAGTCACTCACTGTCAAGCAGTTGAGGCTGCTTGGGCTCGTGGCAGCTGCGTCCAACTTGTTCCATTCGGCCTGCTGTACATGAGGCCCCTACAGTGGTGGCTCAAGACCAAGGGGGTCTCCCTGAGGGGAAACCCACTGTCTGAGTGTCATGCCGCTGTTCGTGCCTTAGACATGTGGAGGGATCCTTGGTTCTTGTCTCAGGGCCCGGTGCTGGGAGCTCCTTGTCGCTGCGTTTCGCTTGCGACGGACGCTTCCCTAAACTTCCCTAGGACTTCATCCTAAACTTAAAAAAAAAAAAAAAAAAAAAAACTTTCCCTCTATCTTTCTCTCCACCTACTAGTTTGTACTTATTTGAACAATGACTGAGACTTGGTGTTACGAGCACTTCCTCTGTCTGACTGCCTCTTCAAGATGAATCGCTTTTTGTATTCCCCAATTGTAAGTCGCTTTGGATAAAAGCGTCTGCCAAATGACTAAATGTAAATGTTCCCTCACCGGTCGGGGTGCGGTCATGAGTGGCCACCCTGCCTGTGCGGTCTGTGGAGTGGTCGCCACCCGACGTGGCATATCAACTGGCTAGAAATCCTAGCTGTGTTCCGTGCACTCAAGCACTTCCTCCTAGGCCTAGGAGATCACCACGTGCTGGTCCGCACCGACAGCACGGCAGTGGTCTCTTGCATCAACCACCAGGGAGGTCTGCGGTCGCACCCCTTATATAAGCTGGCACACCAGATCCTTGTGTGGTCCCAGGGCAAGCTCCTATACGGGCCAATGTATGTTTTGGGGGAAGTCGTGGCCTAATGGTTAGAGAGTCGGACTTGTAATCCGAAGGTTGCGGGTTCGAGTCTCCGGCCGGCAGGAATTGTAGGTGGGGGGAGTGAATGTCCAGCGCTCTCTCCACCCTCAATACCACGACTGAGGTGCCCTTGAGCAAGGCACCGAACCCCCAACTGCTCCCCGGGCGCTGCACCATAAAATGGTTGCCCACTGCTCCGGGTGTGTGTTCACGGTGTGTGTGTGTTCACTGCTGTATGTGTGCACGTTGGATGGGTTAAATGCAGAGCACGAATTCCGAGTATGGGTCACCATACTCGGCTGAATGTCACTTCACTATCACAGAGAGCTGTGCACATTCCTGGGCATCTCAACATGGGAGCAGGCGTCCTGTCGAGACAGGGGCTGAGGCCCGGGGAATGGATGCTTCACCCCGAGGGGTGAAGCAGATTTGGAGAGTTTTTCGGCCAGGCACAGGTGGAACTCTTTTGCGACTCGAGAGTCAGCATAATGTCCCCTCTGGTTCTTTTAGCCCCTCCAGCTCCTCCGGGACTGGATGCTATGGTACAGACCTGGCTGAGGCTTCGTCTGTACGTCTCTCCCCCCGATCGCTCTGCTCCCGGGAGTTCTGGCGAGAGTGCGCCGGGACGAGGTCAGTCTACCGTTGGTAGCGCCGTCCTGACCGGGCCGAGTATGGTTCTCAGACCTGATATCTCTCCTCGACGGCACTTAGGGTGAAGTGCCCGTCAGGAGGGACCTCCTCTCACAGGCCGGGGGCACCGAGGTGCACCCTCGCCCGGAGTTATGGAAGCTGTAGGTGTGGCCCCTGAGGGGGCACAACTCATAGCTTCCGGTCTGTCAACCGAGGTTGTCGAGACCGTCCTCCAATCCAGAGCTCCCTCAACGAGGAAACTGTACGCCTTGAAGTGGAGGCTCTTCACTTCTTGGTGCGGGGACCGCCAGCTCGACCCAGTCAACTGCCCGATTCACGCAGTTCTGGAGTTCCTGCAGGCCCGTCTCTCCGCAGGGTTAACCCACTCCACTTTTAAGGTCTACGTGGCAGCTATTTCGTCATACCACGCCCTTATTGGTGACCAGTCAGTGGGTAGACACCCCCTAGTTACATGTTTCCTCCACGGTGCGCTGAGGCTGAGGCCGCCGGTACGTTCCCGCGTTCCCACGTGGGACCTGGCTGTGGTCTTGGAGGCCCTGTGCAAGGCACCCTTCGAGCCTATTGAGGAGATAACTGAGAGACTCCTCACCATCAAGACCGCTTTCTTGCTGGCTATCACCTCTCTGAGGAGGGTGAGTGACCTTCAGGCCCTGACTACGGCCTCCGTTGACTTTGCGCCCGGTCTGGCGAAAGTATTTTCCTACCCCCGTGTGGGGTATGTACCCAAGGTCCCAGCGGTCGTGCCGCAGCCAGTTGTACTCCAGGCCTTCTGTCCTCCTCCCTTCAGGGAGCCCGACCAGGAGAAGCACAACTGTATGTGTCCAGTGCGAGCACTGGGCACGTACATCCACAGAGCTGTCCTGTAGAGGAAGTCGGACCAACTGCTTGAGTGCTTTGGACCGCCTAGGAGGGGTCTTCCTGTTACGAAGCCCACTCTTAGTAGGTGGATAGTGGATGCCATCCATCTGGCATACAAGGCCTCTGAGCGTCCCCCGTTGTCGGGAGTCAGAGCGCACTCGACCCGAGGTGTGGCGGCCTCCAAGGCCTTCTGGGCAGGTGTCTCTATGCAGGACATCTGCAACGCTGCTGGGTGGTCCACGCCCCTGACATTCGCCAGGTTCTATAACCTTGACATCCGAGCCACTCCAGGCTCCTCTGTCCTCTCGTCCTGACACCAGGCAGGGACTTGTCAGTCTGGCAGCGTTGGTATAGCGTTCCCATATGCGTTTTGACGCAGCTCGAAGTTCCTGGAAGGGAACGTACCAGGTTACGTATGTAACCCAGGTTCCCTGAAGGGAACGAGAGCTGCGTCTCGTAGCCACACTTCTGGCATCCCTGCCAGCGCTTGCTTCATGACTTGAAGCTGACGCCGGCTCCGCTTCACGTGCTTATATACTTCCTGGTCGTGACGTCACCCCGCCCGTGATGCCTCGCCCATCCATTAGACTGGTTGTATACAACATTCAGAGTGTCGGTTACGCTGGTGGTGTTCCCATATGCGTTTTGACGTATCTCTCGTTCCCTTCAGGGAACCTGCGTTACATACGTAACCTGGTACGTTTTTTCTTATACTTGCATTGTTGTCTTATGTTTAACTTGTATGTAGCACCGTGGTCCTGCGAGACACAACATTTCGTTCCACTATATGTCCACACATGTAGCAGAATGACAATAAAGCTCAACTTGACTTGACTTGAATGTCTAAGTATCATGTGCTAAGTGTGCCACATATTTAAGATGTTGTGGCAGTTTTAAAGTTGGGAAACCTAAAACACAGCTAGGCTATTTTACTGTTTTGCAATCTGTTCTTGATAAGTACACTTTGGTGAGATGAGTTGCCTACTGTTCATTGAATACAGACTTAAAATCCTCTAGGTGTTACCTGAATCTTGAAGTCACTTAGATGGGGCAAAAAAAATAAATAAAAAACTTTTTACAGAACCTACTTACAGGTCAATGTCTATAACACAGTCCAAATTATGATCCAAGTTCATGAATTTGATTTTAGAGTGTTCGATTAGACAAAAATCCAATTCTCAGGCAAGGAAAGTGGGTTTTATGAATTGGGTGTGTGTGTGTGTCTTCAAGTAATTCTTTCCTTTGTTTTTACACTGTTACTTTCTTGCTCTAACAAGTGATTCTTATTAGAGGAAACTTTTGATTCATCCAACCTAGAGCAGCTATGCTGAATTGTGATGTAATGGGACACATTAAAATGAAATCCAGATGGTCACGTTCCAATCCAGATATTAAATACTTCTTGGTTGCTGCATGTTACATGCATTCACACACTTATGAGTGAAATATAACTTAAACTGCATCATTAACTATGCTGTTCAACAGAGCCTTATAATGGACAAAAATTTCATTTAAGGGGAATCTGAACATTTCAGAGTAAAAATCTTCAAGTAATAGAAAAACTGGAATGAATGTGAAAAGCTGTAAAAGAGCAGACATAAAAACAACAACAAAAAAACATTTCCCAGGAGTTGAACAGTCTGCCTCTGGCAATCAGATACAAAGCTCTTGTTGTGGAGCAGTTCTTGTGGTAACTGGCATTTGTCAGTGTTGCTCTGGTGTGTCTGGTTAATGTTGTGTGTGCTGGCGAAGAGACTGTTCATAATGGGAACGGAGGGCATTTGAAATTGATCCAGGAAAACGGCATCAACCCTCAATGTTCAGACTAAACTCATTCCTTTAATACTAAACAACCACTGGCGATTTTCTCTTAATATTTGTACCAAGAAGGTGATTTTTTTGCAGAAGTTCTAAATAATAGTCACGAAACAGCGCATATTGTGTCTAAATGGTAAACAATAAAAGCGATGTTGAAAGAATCTGTAATTTGTAGTAAGCTAGCAGCAATGTGTTTGTTGAATATCAGCGTTTTTGTTTGACGCAGTCTGAGAATTTTGAAGACCCATCCAGGCACCACACAGGAAGGATGACGTAAAGTTTTATAAAAACAAAAATCTGATTCTTTGTTCACAAGCCATGGTCATGGCTGATGAGATTTCTTCTTGGCAGTCTTTGTTAAATCATCATAAGGCAAGAGTGTTCAACCAAATCTTTTCTGAATCACCAAAGACAAACATGCGTCATAACATCATGACAAATTTAAGAGGCTGTGGTACAGATTCCAACCGCAGCAAGAATACATGGCATAAGCATGACCAATGAGTGCACTGCAATATATTGTTGCTATTGTAAGATGTTCAGTTTTCTAATAGCTGTCGAACACCGAAAGCACAAATGCAGTAAAAGTGACATAATAACTGCCAATCAGAACATCTGAGGTTAATGGTGTGTTTACAGGCCAATTTCAAAAGTAGTTACAAATTGTATTTTCAATTTCGTTTTCCATATGTTGGCACATAAATTGTGACAGAATCCAAATATAATTGCAAATTTTGCATTACTGTTTGTGTTTTTGCGAACTCGCAGTGACTGACAAATTTTAAATAGAAAAGCAAAGTCCATTTGCAACTGTATTTCCCATGTCTTACTAGTTATGAGCCTGTAAATAACAATATTAATTACCACATCTGCTTTTTCACTCTCTCTGTGACCCTCTCATGTAACCTGCCAAAACCCAAATGGAATTGCAACTGAATTTCTGATGCTTTACACAGAAAGCTGTCAATCAGTGTTGGGGGTGGGACTATATTAAGGTGCGTGTTTGCTGTAGTGGTGTATTTGAAAAAAAAATAGGTGTGTTCAACTTAAAATGGTGCTGCAAAGACTGATCGGTGTATGTCACAAAGTCATTCTTGTGGTATATTGATCGCTCATGCCTCATTCATGAAACACGAGCAGAACAAACTTTTGTGCAAATTGTTTGTAAATTTGTTCTGACATAATATTTCGAATTCATGAAAATGTTCTTATTTTCAAAATGTTAGTTGGTACGAAAGAAATTTCCACGTGCTCCCTACCACGTGTAAATGGTGTGTAAAACATTCTGTGTTCTTTTTGGCAAACTGATGACACTGAATATTGATGCACTGCCATAATAATTACAAGTTCATTTGCCCTTGCCCTCTTAGGATTTTTTTTTGTTGTTGTTGATAACTGTAAAACGCAGTGCTCACCAATGCCACTATTTACCCAACCGTCCAATAAATAGAGGAGGGGCGGGACAAACACTGACCAACCATCCTACTTGTATAACGACTGCCTACAATAATGGAGAAGTCAATATTACTGGTTACTGCTTTTTTATATTTAGTACAATTCTTAAAACTTAGACACTAGTAATACGTTGCCGCCATGGATATTCCAAATCATAACAACTAATGATTTTATTATGATTATGCTAATTGTGAATGAGTGTGCACGATCGCCCTATTTACGAATGATTGGAAATCATTAACATACACGTTTAACTATCAAATTGGAACTTTACGAAGCATTTGTGAATCCAGAGGAGACTTTTCAGGAAGGTCTGTTTTACACGCAAATTACTCAGAATTTACTCGTATATTTACGCAAGCTTCATGAATGAGGCACATTGTGTGTACATCAAACAAACTTGATTTAAGGAGAGCTAGCAGTAGGGCGATGAATCAAATTTTCTAAATTTCGAGTTTCAGTTTCGAATTTGGCTTCCAACGATTATGAAATGCACTTTGGCCTCTCCTTAAAAGCCTAAACATAACTTTCAAATCAGTCAAATCTCATTTTACTGTTGTGAAATGCATTCTACATGCTTTATTTAAAAAGAGTTATTAAAAGCACATTAAACTGTGCTTAAAGGAGACTGTGCTTTCTGTGTGCACGCTCGAAGGGTTTCAGGTATGCACCTTAATGGTCATATATACACAAAAGCATGTCTGTTTTGACAACTGATTGTTTAATGCAATACTGTGTTTTAAAATGTGCAAATAGATAAGTCTATAGGCTTATTCTAGTCTGGACATTCTCGATAGAACATCTATAGATTGAGCAGATCGTGATTGTGTGTTACGATATAAACTTTTGGGAAGATCCCATAGCCCAAGTCTTTTGAAACGTAACACTTCTTGAATAATGAACTCCATGAAAAGTGTTTGTATAGGCATCTATATGTCCAAGCATATAAATGCCCCCCCCCCAGAATTAAGTGTTTGAGGAGCCAAAAAACAAGCAAAAAACCCTGAGCAAAAGAAAAGAAATCATGAATTCACAGTGCACAGGGATCTGGAAATAACCAAAAGGAAACCATAAATCACGTTTGATAATGGCTGCATACGTTGTCATGTCACGTAAGTCATTCATAATGTGTGTGGTGAATTAAATGAGGTAATAATCAGTTGTAGTATAGGCACATTTTGTGGACAAGGTGCCCAGGCGTGTGTAATAAAACATGACAATAAAAACACACAGCAACAAGACTGCTGATGTTTTTAGAGCTGAAAAATAAAAGGTAACACAAGTGCATTAGTGTTTTTCAGTTCCAGTCTCAATTATGTGAATGTTTAATTTCCACAGCAAACTTAATAGACATGCATAAAGAAATATGAAGGAGATGTCTGCACAGTTGGCAAAAATGGGCCAAAGCAAAAAGGCTCATATTTACAGCAACAAATGAAATCTGTGACTCATTCTTCCCTAAATCATTGCTTTTATTTGCGACATAAAAGGCCAAAAAGACAAAACTAAAGCGAGTGAAACCCTGTTCTGCTTGTTATTTACATTCTCAGTAGGAATTGTTTGGGGTTAAATGTGGTCTTCTATACAACAAAGTTAATGTACTGTTTTCCAGAAGAGTGTAAACATTACTGCCCGTGCTTAATATTCTAGCCACTTAATACTAATAAAAAAGTAGCTCTATAGCTAAAAACATATCCAGTAATATTTCATGCTAATAGTCCATTTTAAACATTCGACTAACTGTAAGTAACTTTACATGTACATCTCAAAGTCTCAAAATACCTCTCAAAGTACTCAAAGTAAAGTACCTCTCAAACACAATAATCCCACAACAGCTCATAAATAAGCTAAACCTGCTGGGCCTTAACAATTCCCTTTGTAACTGGATCCTGGACTTTCTAACTGGAAGACCTCAGTCAGTCCGTGTCGGCAACAACACCTCGAGCAGTACAACACTGAGCACAGGTGCCCCACAAGGCTGTGTGCTTAGCCCGCTGCTCTTCACACTGCTGACCCACGACTGCACTGCCAAGTTCAGCTCCAACCACATCATCAAGTTTGCTGATGACACAACAGTGGTAGGTCTCATCAGCAACAATGATGAAACGCACTACAGAGAGGAAGTGGCACAGCTGGCTGAATGGTGTGGCACAAACAATCTGTCCCTCAATGTGGAGAAGACAAAGGAGGTTGTGATGGACTTCAGAAGAAACTCCGTTGACCACCCCCCACTGACCATCGACAGCTCAACTGTGGAGAGAGTCAGCAGCACTAAATTCCTGGGGGTTCACATCACAGAGGATCTCACCTGGACCACCAACACCATGTCACTCTCCAAAAAGGCACAACAGCGCCTACACTTTCTCCGCCGGCTGAAAAGAGCAAGTCTCCCTCCACCCATCCTCACCACATTCTACAGAGGCACCATTGAGAGTGTGCTGACCAGCTGCATCACTGTCTGGTACGGGAACTGCAGTGCTGCTGACCGCAAGACCCTCCAGCGGACAGTGAACACAGCTGCAAAGATCATCAGTGCCCCTCTCCCCTCCATCCTGGACATCTTCCTTACACGATGCTCCAGCAAAACCAACAGCATCGTGAAGGACTTCACCCATCCCTCCCACAGTCTCTTCCAGCTCTTACCATCAGGAAGACGGTACCGGAGCATCAGAGCCCGCTCCGCCAGACTGCTCAACAGCTTTTTCCCCCAGGCTGTGAGAGCCCTGAACTCAAACCACCCCGCCCCCCTCTGAAACCCCATGCAAACCCCTACCTCCTGAAACATGGACCACCCCCCACCCCAAACCTTACCACACCAAAGAAAAACTGTATGGAACTTTGATTTTTTTTATTTATTTTATTTTTATTTTTTGTGCAATTCAAAGTGTGCTACACACAGGTGAGTGGGCCTGTACAAACCACCTGTAGTAACACACTCTCCTCTATGTGCACTATGGACACTTTACACTTTACACTATGTGCACTATGGACACTTTACACTATGGACACTAACACTTTACACTATGTGCACTATGGACACTTACACACACTGCTGCGTGTGCACAATCTCACAAAAGACTCAGCAATATATGTATGTTTACATGCTCATGCACTACAAATCATCCTGCACTGTTCCCCAACCAGCTGCTGACTCAAATGTCTCTCTTTGCACATGTACAGTATTTGTGAAGCATTCGTATAGTTTGTATTTTTTATCTTCTATTTTTTAGTTTGTATAGGGTAATATTTATGTGAAGCATTCGTATAGTTGTATTTTTTATCCTTTATTCTTTTAGATTGTATAGGGTAAATACTTATATATAGTATACTTATAGTTAAATCTGTCAGTAGGTTAGTAGTGTATAGGTTTATAGTGTTTTTTACTTCATTGTTGTATGTCTGTATTTATGTAGCACCGTGGTCCTGCGAGACACGACATTTCGTTCCACTGTATGTCCCCACATGTAGCGGAATGACAATAGAGCTCAACTTGAACTTGAACTTGAAAGTAAAGTATTAGTAGAATTAGTTGACGTACAGTACTTGCACAGTTGCTTATAGTAACAAAACGCCTCAGGTTACGTATGTACGTACGCCTCAGGTTCCTCGAGGGAACGAGACGCTGCGTCTGGTAAGACGCTGTGGGGAACATCTTCAGTGTGAGCGGCTCTGAATATCGTGTGTATCAGTCCAAATGATGGGCAAGACATCACGGGCGGGGTGATGTAATGACCAGCTGATATAAAAGCACGTGCGATGCAACCGGCATCAGCGTCAAGGAATGAAGCACAACGCTGGTAGGGATGCAGGAAATGTGGCACCGAGAAGCAGCATCTCGTTCCTTTGAGGAACCAGAGTTACATACGTAACCTGAGGCGTTTCTCTTCAGGAACTCGAGCTGTATCCGATAAGACGCTTTGGGGAACGAGATGCCCACGCTGCCAGACTTCCAAGTCCCTGCCCTGTATTTATCCCTCAGGAGCACGACGAGGGCGAGAGAACGGAAGAGCCTGGAGTGGCCCGCATATTGAGACCATAAAACCTGACGAAGGAATGATAATGGCATACACAATCGGCTGAGGGTCTACTTTTTGGCCGGCAGACCTCCCTTAGGGGCACCGTAGCAGACTAGCAATTGGTCCGCCTTTCTCCACAGGGCAGCTCTATGGACGTATGCGTCCAGTGCTTGCACTGGACACATACAATTGTGCTTTTGCTGGTCAGGCTCCTGAAAGGGAGGAGGACAGAAAGCCTGCTGTGGTGCTGAGGAGGGGACCTTCGGAGCATACCCTGTTCTAGGGTATAGAAAGGCTTTGGCCATGCCGGGCGCAAAGTCCAAATGAGTAGGGGCCATTGAGAGGGCCTGAAGATCCCCCACTCTCTTTAGAAAATATATCGCCAACAGAAATGTAGTTTTTAGAGTGAGATGGCGATCAGAAATCTCCTTGATAGGTTCGAAGGGAGGCCTACAGAGAGCCTCAAGCACCACCACCAGGTCCCAAGATGGCACACGGGACCGTACTGGAGGCCTCAGCCTCAGCGCACCGCGAAGGAAACGTGTAACCAGGGGGTATCTTCCCACTGACTGTTCACCAAGAGAGGTGTGGTAGGCTGATATTGCCGCCACATCAGTGTTAATTTCGTCGACGAAGACGACGACAAAAATATTCATCAACGAACCTTTTTTCTGTGACTAAGACGAGACGTTGACGCGCTAAAACTTATATTTGATGATAAAAACTATGACGAAATTTATGCGCGTCTTCATTAACAAGACGAGACGGGACTAAAATGTTATTTGAGGACTACCGGACATTCAAAATACATCCTATAGGCTAAGTTAACTGTCTTGTCTTTCAAAATGTGCGTCTCTGTCATTGGATAAGGTGCGTTTGCATGGCAGCCGCGGTGGATGGATAGGCTACCAAGACGCGAACTAGCAATCTGAAACAATGGCCTCAGCACCCGAAGGGTTAGGGAGTGGGTGACCAGACGTCCCGTTTTTCCCGGGAGTCACAATTCATTGTCTATTAACTTAAAGTGAGTGAAGGTGCGTTAGGCGGAAACGCGCTGATAGAAGTGCTCTCTCTCGCGCACGCTCCACTTCTTCAGTTCTCATACAGCGCGCGATCAGTTCTCAGTACTCAAATACACACACAGCAGTCCAAATGTCTCTCATGTAGAGTATCTCACGGAAATACAGTCAGTTATGGTTTAAGTGAGCTTAAACAGGTGGGTGAAAACTGAATGTATGTCAGTAGGCTATTACATACATACCTTCCGTCTTAAATGGACAGCATTCCTAATTATCTGTCATAAATGTTAACCAACAAAAGATGTTAAATAAATGTATACTTGTTAAGTAAATCTACTGTATCTGAAAAATGAGTTTAATTTATATCTCTACCAAAAAAATGAAAATTTATTCCAGTTTTTCCAAATTCAATCCTTGATTCAAATTTCTCCTAAGCTTAATTGATTTGGTCTAAAGAGAGAAGAATTAATGACTATTTTTGTTTGAATACTACATATAAAATAGCTACCAAAATAAATGTTGGTAACTGCAGTTTGACTAAAAGTAATGTCGACTAAAACTAGACTAAAACTATGAAAGACTCAAATGACTAAAACTAGACTAAAACTATGAAAGACTCAAATAACTAAAATGTGACTAAGACTAAGACTAAATCAAAAATGCCTGCCAAAATTAGTACTGCGCCACATAAACATTCAAGGTGGAGTGGGTCAACCCTGTGGAGAGACAGGCCTGCAGGAACTCCAGAACTGTACCAACCGGGCAGTTGACTGGGTAGAGCTGCTGGTCTCCGCATCATGAAGTGAAAATTTCAGGACTTCAGGGCGTACAGTTTCCTCGTTGAGGGAGCTCTGGATTGGAGTGTGTGACCTGTCTGATTGTCAGCATCTTGAACTTCAGTCGCATGACTGAGCGGTTCAGCTGACGCAAATCTAAAATCAGACGCAACCCCCCATCCTTCTTTGGAACTATGAAGTACCGGCTGTAGAACCCGGACTCCCTTTCGTGGAGAGGGACCACCTCGATGGCCTCCTTCCTCAAGAGAGTGTCTACTTCTTGTTCCATTACCAGAGCCTGCTCGGGGTCCACCAGAGTGGGAATAACCCCGTTGAATCGAGGCGGTGGAAAACCGAACTGGATTCTGGATTGGAACTGGATAGCCTCTCTCTACAGTCTGCAGGACCCATCGTGACACATTTGGCAGTAGTTTCCATGCTGCTAAACGGTCTACTAAGGGAACCAGTCTCTCGAGACTGGCCTCTGGTGTAATCAGAGCAGCTAGTTCGGTGCCCTGGAACAGCGCACCGGCAGGGGACGGCCAAACTAGCTGCTCACCCGAAGGGATGGCGAGCATCTTAGTCCCGCACTTCCGGGCGGAAGAAACTGAGATGTATGCTCGCTGGAAATCGCTGCACCCTGGAGCACGAGGGTTGGCAGACTGACCTCCTGAGGGCACTGGCGAGGAACAGGCACCGGTTCCCCTCCAGCGGGGGCTACCCTCATAAGCTCTGGGCCCTGAAGCACGGCTTACGCCTTGTCCACACAAATATGTTTTCATTTGAAAACGCATCTTTTTCTCTCCATTTTGGCCATCCGTCCACACTGAGATGGCGTTTTTGTTAAGGAAAACTGAGCTTTGAAAATTTGAAAATTGTGTTTTTGCGTTGTAGTGCAGACTATTTAGTCATGTTGTACCAATAAATACATTTGTTTATATCGATATTGTGCCTGTTATGTGATATTCACTTTCACACTATTGCTACAGATGTTTTACTTCATTCTACAGATGTGTTGCTACAGATGTGTTACTTCATTCTTCCCAGCTAACAGGGAATGTTCCCACAACTTTCATTAACATTGTTTCAAAGGTATTAAAAGGTTAGGACAGAACATTCTTAAAATAATGTTTATAGGATGTTCTAACAACGTTACTAATGGTTGATTAGCATTCTTGTAATGTTAACAGAAAACATTCTTAAAACAACATTCTCGGAACGTTCTTTCAATGTTATTTGTACACAATTGAGGTTCTCATAATGGTAAGAGAAAACGTTCTTAGAACAACAGTCTCGGAATGTTTTTTTTTAAATGTTATTTGTACACGATTGAGGTTCTTATAATGTTAAAAGAAAACGGTCTTATAACAACATTTTCAGAATGTTCTTTTGATGTTATTTGTACAAAATTAAGGTTCTTGTAATGGTAAGAGAAAATGGTCTTATAACTAAATTCTCAAAGCATCCTTTTAATGAAATTTGTACCTCTGAATGTCCTTTTGTTTATTCCTTATTAACCCCATTTCAGCATCCATGGCTATATTCATGGTGAGAACAAGTTAATCTATATACAAGTTAATCTACACAGTTTGATCTATACACAAACACATATTGGGGGAAGGGCAATTTCACATCTTCAGTGAACCTCACCTGCATGGATTTACCATTCCAGTATTTCACCCATCTTGGATTATCACTTTCTTTGGACTGTATATACACTGGTGGATACTTTTACCTTGAGACTTCAACACGCTAGGATTCTTAAGGACTGTTTTAGGGTACGATTCACATGGACAATCTACTTTTAACAGCCTAAGTTATTCTAGTTTTATTGTGTTGTTTTAAGTTCCTTGTGCAATATGTAAATAGATTATTCCGGTAACACTTTAGAATACTGATCCTTTGTTAATGAATAACTACACAGGAATAAGTCACTAATGCACAATTAACATTGTAGTAACTACTAGTAACTAACAAGAAACTCTGATTAATGAATTAGTAAGTAATAGTGCTTAGTCGAATGTAGTAGTTCACTATTAGCTAATCAGTAACTATTAATTTTTCATACTTCCCTAAGAACTACTAAGAACTACTTTATACAGGTTCATAATGAATATGAATAATACATAATGAATAATTAATTATAAAGTAAAGGTCATGGTAACCCACTAGTAATGACTGAAGTATTACCAATTTCTTCAGAAGGAATTACCAATTATTTGGATCAGTATTCTAAAGTGAAGATCATGATAACTCCCTAATAATGACTGAAATCACTGTAAGCTTTTGAGAGTTTTGTAAAGTATTGGATAGTAACTATTCAGGTGATACTACATCCTTCTAAAGGAATTATTAATTATTTGGATCAGTATTCTAAAGTGAAGATTATGATAACTCCCTAGTAATTACCAACGTTATTGTAAACTTTTGAGGTTTTTGTAAGGTTTTGGTTAGTAATTCATTTTGTTAACACTTAAATCATTACTAGTGGGTTACTGTGATCTTCACTTTATAATACTGATCCAAATAATTAGTAGTTTCTTCAGAAGGATGTAGTAACACTTGAGTCATTACTGTACAAAACCTCACATATATCTCAAAAGCTTAAAATGATGTCAGTCAATATTAGGGAGTTATGATGCTTTTCACTTTAGAATACTGTTCCAAGTAATTAGTAGTTCCTTTAGAAGAATTTGATCATTCTTAAATCATTATTAGTGGGTTACCACGATCGTCATTTTAGAATTAATTATACATTATGCATAATTCACATTATGAACCTGTATACAGTAGTTCTTAGTAGTTCTCCAGGATATATATAAAAAATAGCAGTTATTGATTAGCTAATAGTGAACTACCAGTTTCAACTGAGTGCTATTACTTACTAAATCAATAATCATAGTTTCTTGTTAGTTAATAGTAGTTACTACAATGTTAATAGTGCATTAGTGATTTGTTCCTGTGTAGTTATTCATTAACAAAGGATCAGTATTCTAAAGTGTTACCATTATTCCTTCTACGTTTGTTGTTGTCTCATCTTTTTAAAACACTTATTTTACCTCACACATTTTAATCTGACCCCATTTTAAATCTATGTAATACGGCCAATAAAGTCGATTGTTACAAGGTTCTCATAACATTATGACAATGTTAGATTGGGATGTTCCTGTAAAGTTCACATACGTGTAACCAAGAAAAAATGTTCCTCAAATATTTAAAAAACTGTATTTTTTGAATATTTACAAAACATTAAGAAATAACATTGTCACAAGAGGTATAAAAGATCAAAGGGAATCTTTGTCCAACATTTGTATAATCAGTAAAAAATGTTCTCATAACATAAAATATGGGTGTTTCAAACATAGAGAGAACATTTAAATATAGGGTTCTCATAATGTTATGACAATGGTAGGTTAGAATGTTCCTCAAGCATTAAAAAACTGTACGGTTTGAACGTTTACAAAACATTCAGAAATAACGTTTTCAGAACTTAGTGGGAATGTAAGCAAAACGTTATTGGAACACATTTTTGTTAGCTGGCTTTATATCAAAGTCCTGCAAAGATGACAGAAAATTTACTCGTGATTGCTGTTTGCGGCAAAACATGAGAGCAGTTGTGTTTTAAATAAGAAGTGAGTAAATGCGACCTTGCCATATCAGTGAATGGTGAGATATTTTCCTAAAAAAATGATCCTGTCAGAAGAATTGCATGAAAACGTATCATGTGTGTTCATCTGTATCATCTCAGTGAGCTTTTTTGAGGCTTTACGCATGTGCAGTAAAGTGAATTAAAAGTTTTCTGAAGTTTCAGTGTGGAAGAGAAACTTTTGGAAAATGCTTGAACACGCTAGTGTGGATGGATAGAGTTTTAAAACAAAAACATTGTTTTCAAATGTATCCGGATTAACGTAGACATAGCCAAACGTGTGTTGCATAATATAAATTCTGTTCTGTGACATTTCAGAACAAATTACAGAAGTAGCCACTAACATCTGAATTTGCACAGATGCATAGGGTATATTTCAGGCCTAAAAGGTTTTTGAAGCCTTTTAGCCTTTGGTAGTGTTTTCTAGAATAGCTGCAACAACATCCAGTCATCCCATGATCACTAAAAATAAAGCTGAAAGCATGTGGTCATCTGTGTGGGATGGCGTGACCAGTGTGGATCTAGGGAGTTTGGACAGTTTACTTAAACAAATACCAATGGACAGTCATGCAGGTGCTGACACACTGTTGTTGACCAAGAGTTAATAGACGTCTTTATTCAAATACACTGTGTTTTTAGTGTCATGCCTTTTTATCTCCACCAAGACTGCTGACTTTAGCTGGAACCCAAACTTGGCATAAAGTTTCAGATGACTGGACACTGAGCATTAACATTTTCTTGTATCCCAAATTTACATGCATTTATATTACTGACACAATGTCATGAGAGCAAAGGGGTACTGTGCTAGATCAAATTTCAGTATTTCCAGTCAATGGTTTTGTCACCTACCCACAAGTGTATAAATATTAAGAGTATAATAAATAACTAAATAAATGAACACCACATCAAAACCTAGGGTTTATTTGTTTTACCACAGCAAGAATAGCACTGTTGCAAAACCAAGCTGTGTTCTAGTAGGTGGTTTCAAGCTGCTAGGGCTTCTTGGAACAGAATCGGGTCAACCCAGTGAAAAACAGAAGACCAGGCAACCAAATCCAAAACATTAGGCAAAAGGCCAAACCCCATTACCTTTTCAAACAACTTAAAACATATGTCTGCCCCTCCAGCATGAGTCCAGGAGTGTGCTGACTTACTAGGTCGTCCAACTCGAGAGGTGGTGGAGGTGGAGGGTCCTCCATGGGTCTACGGCCGGTACTTCACACAGGTTTTAGCAATGTGGGTAAAATGCAATTACGAACATGAAAGGTGGAATAAATGCAATAATGAGCAGGGAACAAGTGTGTGTGTGTGTGTGTGTGTATATGTATATATATATATATATATATATATATATATATATATATATATATAAATATATATGACTAAATTAATTTCTCTGAGAATTTTGATATGGTTAATATATGTTTTCATACCAGGCAAAAAATAGTGGTTGAAAACCTAGCACAAACGGGGTTCTGAGCATATTCCATGCATGTCAGATATTGGCGATTTTATGACTAAATCCGATTTTTTGGACGACGTGCTTACATTTCTTTTAAAAGTGACCCCTTTCCGATGTGTGTATTTTTCACTGGACTTGGTGAAACAAGTCAAAAATAGCATATGACATCACAAATCACTTTGAATAGTACATTGAGTTTAATTTATTGACATGGAATTCATATAGAAATGTTATTAATGCAATATTTACATAAATACATCAAAATAATTAGACTATATAGCCTAGAACAAATTATTCAGGACAGTGATGTATGCAGCTCCGCTGAAAGCTTGCGAGTGGAATAATACTCAGGTGGTAGATATTAAGCATGTCTGTGTTTTTTTAGTAATTAAAACCAAATGAGTTTATCAATGATTGTATATCAAAGGCAGGGACATGTTTGTGTGCATTTTATTTTGTGGTTTCAATGGAACGAACGGGACTGAAGCGCTCGTCTGACAACAACAGCAACAAGCACTCAGTGTGATTTCAAAAGCAACACATTTCACCACCAGATCACCTTTATTTAACACAAATGAATGAAATTAATACTCTGCTACTCAGCTAGAGATGTTTCATTTGTTATAGGTATGGCTGTACCGCAAAATGTTTTAAAAAAACTAACTTTTCAATGACGTAGGAGTCGCATTTACAGGGGAATATCCGATCTGACAAATTACACGGCAGGCGCAAATGCATGTATCCGATTCATATCTGATTTATTTCCACATATCAATGAGGCCTGAAACTGATTTCAGAATATTGGAATCCATGTGATTTTTTTCCTGCTTACACGGTTGTGGGCCATATCTGATCTGTGCCACATGGGAGTAAAAAAACGGAATTGGGTCACTTGAACCATGCAGTGTAAATGCGGCCTATTATTAGGTTTGTAAATGGACATGTAAAATGGTTTCTGGAGAATTTTTGCCCTTACCTAAGTCACATACCTTCTATGAAGATATCAGAGAACAATTTAAAATATTGTATCAATGCATTCTATGGCACGTATAAGGATGTGTGTACCACCTGGATGACACATTCGCAATGTGGCAGGGACACATAGGTCAGATCCTCCATTCACTTGGCCCTGTGTGATTTCTTATCAGAAATTCCTGCAGACCAGACCAGAGTGACCACCAGAAATCAAAATAGGATGTTGGTCCTCTTGTTCTTGACCCCTTTGTAAGGAGAAGAGAGAGGGCATCTGCTTTAACGTTCCAGGAGCCTGGGCAATCACAAAGAATCACCAGGGTGCTGGTGAAATGGATGTTAAGATTCTTGAACGCCTAGGTTGCAGGTGTCCAGTGGGGAGGGTACGAGGAGCAGTTATTTCATAATTGATCAACACTGAACTGAATTGAGATGAATAATAATGCTATTGTCTTCTTTACAGCTGCTTTATACCTGAAACTTATGTTGTTTCATAACTGATGAGCTTTGCAACATTGACACAGCAGATCAAGAATGTTTTTGAAAATCTATGCAGTCTATGCAGTAAAAATTTGTACACCAGCAGCTAAGAGTGGATTGAGCTTGCATGTAAAGATGAATCACTTACTTTGTCTCAATTCATTACACTGGCTATCAAGAATGCTAATTTAATGCACATTCATCCCTGCTCCAAAGCCTTTATTCACCAACCATTTTCTGAACTATATGAAGCCATGCAAATCGGTCATGCAAGATTGTCACCGACTTGTCCTTATTGCAGCCTACTTGGACATAACAGCAATGTATGGCACAAACAAGTAAATGCTGAAACTTTATAATCTTCTAATGTAAATATTTTATTCTATGACAATTATACAGAAATACTTCTTGTGTTCTCAAACAGCTGGCATCCACCTCCGAATGCAGTGACAGCATTTATTGTTACGTCTGCTCGCTCTGAGGCGCAAGTAATTTATATCATATGTGGAAATTATTATATTCAGTGGCTTCTCCTATATTCTTAGTGATATTTAGTGCCACAGTTTGCCAGGATGTGACGATTTTGTTCTCTTTGACTCGTTGGATGGAAATGGTGCTTTATTCGCATATGTTTTATGCGATATTCCAGTTTTGTGCATAAGTTAAATTTGAATCTTTGGATGGAAACATAGCTACTGTCTGTTCCCCTTTTTGACTCTTTCTGTCAATCTGTCCCTCTTTTAGGGTATGCTTACTTGAGGAAGCTCCTGGAGCTTGTTTTTTTGTTTTTTCTGAATAAATTGTAATATCACTCATATTTTCCTTGTGTCATTTTTATACTTTTTTGGGGGGGGGGGGGGGGGGGGGGGGGGGGGCACGTAAGGATGTTATGGGGTAGTTGGTGGGGATGTCATGAAAAGAAATGGGGTAAGGGTCAAACCCTTAATCTTTGTAAAAGTGACATATTTATTTGACATGCATAAGTACATGTAGGCTTAACAAGGACACTGTAAAAAATATTTTTATTTTAGTTGGAAGTAGATGGCGTCTTAAGGAATTTAAGGTAACAATGTCATTTTGTGGAAAAACAAATTATTCAAAGCTCTGGTTTTATGTAAAAACTGGAAGGAGTCTTTAATACACATTTTAGAAGTTGTAATTCTGTATGAGTATGCGTAAGTATATATATATATATTTTATTATTTATTTATTTTTTTTCAATTTAACGAACAAGATTAGTACTGGCTAGGTGTCGGCATGATTGTGACCCAGTGTCGGCTCAGTTTCAGTAACCAGTGCCGGCTAAGTGTACCATTTTGGTTGGCATGATTGTGGCCCAATGCCGGGGGTGTCGGCCCAGTTTCAGTACCCAGACTCGGGCCAGTACCGACTAAGTGTCACGTATCCTGTGGGTGTGCCCTGGTTGGCCACCAGATGTCACTGTCTTGTCTGAGCACATGGGTTTGTGTTGTGATTGTTCCATGTGTTCCCCCGGTTGATTGTTGACCCCGCCCTCCTTGTTATTCCCTAATTGTCTCAGCGTGTACACCTGGTGCCTCCTCGTTTGTCTCCTTTAAATGATCCTGGTGTTTGCAGTCCTGTTCGGCCACGTTGTCATATGTTCTTGGTGCAGTAAGTCATGTCTGTTTTCTAGTCCTCGTTTTTGCATTGCTCTGTCAGTCTGTTTTTCCCCTCGGGGTAATTTATGTTTCTGTTTTGTTTGTTTTTATAATTAAAACTTCACCATTCCCCTGCACTTGAGTTCTCGCCTCATTCTCTGCACGTATCATGACAGAACGTGGCCGACCAGTGTCACGTATCCTGTGGGTGTGCCCTGGTTGGCCACCAGATGTCACTGTCTTGTCTGAGCACATGGGTTTGTGTTGTGATTGTTCCATGTGTTCCCCCGGTTGATTGTTGACCCCGCCCTCCTTGTTATTCCCTAATTGTCTCAGCGTGTACACCTGGTGCCTCCTCGTTTGTCTCCTTTAAATGATCCTGGTGTTTGCAGTCCTGTTCGGCCACGTTGTCATATGTTCTTGGTGCAGTAAGTCATGTCTGTTTTCTAGTCCTCGTTTTTGCATTGCTCTGTCAGTCTGTTTTTCCCCTCGGGGTAATTTATGTTTCTGTTTTGTTTGTTTTTATAATTAAAACTTCACCATTCCCCTGCACTTGAGTTCTCGCCTCATTCTCTGCACGTATCATGACAGAACGTGGCCGACATCAGAGAACTCAGCGGGGAATGGATTCTTCCCATCCTCCAGCCCCTAACGTGAGGAACCCCACTTTTTTACGGATCCTCCAGGTCAGGACGCTGCACTCTCTCCGTCAGAGGGGCACTGACGTCAGGAGGTTTGCCTGGACGTTTTGTGAGACAGCAGAGGGTTTGGGATACAACGAGGTGGCTCTCAAGGACTTCTTTAACTTTGCCCTTGATGAGCCCCTCGATGAGGAGTGGATGAGGGAGCTAGACCACTTGACTTTTGGGGAATTGGTGGAGTTTTTGACGCTTCTCCAAGCGGCGGTGCCCGCTCACAGCGCTCCCGAGGCGGCGGTGCCCGCTCACAGCGCTCCCGAGGCGGCGGCGGTGCCCGCTCACAGCGCTCCCGAGGCGGCGGCGGTGCCCGCTCACAGCGCTCCCGAGGCGGCGGCGGTGCCCGCTCACAGCGCTCCCGAGGCGGCGGCGGTGCCCGCTCACAGCGCTCCCGAGGCGGCGGCGGTGCCCGCTCACAGCGCTCCCGAGGCGGCGGCGGTGCCCGCTCACAGCGCTCCCGAGGCGGCGGTGCCCGCTCTCAATCCCCTAGTGGTGGCCGAGGATGCCGCAGCGGCGCCCCGCTCCCGGAGACGGAGGAAGAGGCGGAGGAAGGCCTTCTCCGTCCCACAAGGCCAGGAGGCTACCCAGGAGCTCACTGCTGGCCAGGAGGTCGTGCCAGAGCCACCCAAGCTCCTCGCCCTGCCGGCGCCACCCGTGCTCCTCGCCCTGTCGGCGCCACCCAAGCGCCTCGCCCTGCCGGCGCCACCCAAGCGCCTCGCCCTGCCGGCGCCACCCATACTCCTTGGCCTGCCGGCGCCACCCAAGCGCCTTGCCCTGCCGGCGCCACCCAAGCGCCTTGCCCTGCCGGCGCCACCCAGACTCCTTGCCCTGCCGGCGCCACCCGAGCGCCTTGCCCTGCCGGCGCCACCCGAACTTCTCGCCCTGCCGGCTCCACTCGAGCTCCTTACCCTGCCAGAGGCCGTTCCTGAACTCACTGTCTGCCCTGTTACGGCCACAGAGACCGTTCCTGAGCTCACTGCCTGCCCTGTCACGGCCACAGAGGCCGTTTCTGAACTGACTGTCTGCCCTGTCACGGCCACAGAGGCCGTTCGTAAACTCACTGCCTGGCTTGTCCCTCCGGCCCCACCCTGGCAGTGCGCTGGGGTTCCTGTTGGGCCGGAAACCCCCTGGTCCGTCCCTCCGGATCTGTCCTGGTCTCCTGCTCGGCCTTGGTCTGCGGGCCCCCTGCCTCTGCACGGGCCTGGCCCACCATCCCTCCCCCTGATCTGTCTCTTGCCCACCTCCCTTCTTGACATTTTGTATTTTCATTTTTCATGTTTTTGTGTGTTCTTAGTTTTGCAGGTGGAGCATCTGGGAGCTGCTCCTTTGTTGGGGGGTAGTGTCACGTATCCTGTGGGTGTGCCCTGGTTGGCCACCAGATGTCACTGTCTTGTCTGAGCACATGGGTTTGTGTTGTGATTGTTCCATGTGTTCCCCCGGTTGATTGTTGACCCCGCCCTCCTTGTTATTCCCTAATTGTCTCAGCGTGTACACCTGGTGCCTCCTCGTTTGTCTCCTTTAAATGATCCTGGTGTTTGCAGTCCTGTTCGGCCACGTTGTCATATGTTCTTGGTGCAGTAAGTCATGTCTGTTTTCTAGTCCTCGTTTTTGCATTGCTCTGTCAGTCTGTTTTTCCCCTCGGGGTAATTTATGTTTCTGTTTTGTTTGTTTTTATAATTAAAACTTCACCATTCCCCTGCACTTGAGTTCTCGCCTCATTCTCTGCACGTATCATGACACTAAGTGTTTAAATTCTTGTCGGCGTGATTGTGGCCCAATGCCGGCAGTTTTAGTAGCTGGACTCGGGCCAGTGTATTTGGGCCGATTCTGGGGCGTCATTCATCCCATGTCCATGCCGAGTCTGGCAACCGCAGCCGGGTCGAGTTATCGGGGCAAACTGTTTTGGCTACCTGGGATGTGATGTTTAGTTGTCCAACATGTGAAGCAAAAACCATATATCCCACTCACTTTAGGTTGATAGTTTCAATCAGATTGATTGTTTAGACTACATTGGGTGAAAACATAAGTTCATAAAGGAACAATACTGACATGTTCTCATCATTGCCTAGTAATAATTACAGCCATTATAGAAACCAAAAGAGAGTATGTGCTTTTCTTGTGTTCCCCAGAAAAAAATAAATCAATTATGTGAGTTTGGGACAAAATAAGAGTGAGTAAATAAATGACAATATAGGTTTTTTGCTAAAAGGGCAAGACTGAATTTGCCTGAGAAGGCATTGCATGTTTATGTGCGTCTGAAGTGACTCGCAAGACATTTAATCTACTTATACACTAGATGTCCTGCAATGTAATACCTTCATAATAATGATTCCAAAGAAAGCATTAATAAAGAAAGGGAGATAAAAGAAATGGCACCTGACAACTTTAATGTGATTCCACAAATACGGTACAAAATAGGACCTGACACACTTTCCTTTGCCAAATTTGCCAAATGTTCAATGAAACTTAACCCTCAGAAAATGTTGATCAATGTAAATATTATATGAACTATTTTATCTATTCATTATATATGATGCTTGCAACCCTGTTACAAAAATGTGAGAGATTTTGATGTTTTTGGATTTGCCAAAACGGTGTTCTAATCCATGATGGCACAAAAAGTGATCTGTTTGGTCAAGTTGTATTTGCTCACTGTATTTTGGGGTGCTAGGCTGGTAACCAGAAGACTGCTGACTTGAGCCCTGCAAGAGAGGAGGGTGGGTGGCATGAAGAACTATGAGCTGTGTGTCACTGTGCAAGATATCACTTAAACCCAGTTTAATTCAGCAGTATATTTTTCCTCAAGCAAGTGCTTTTTTTTTCTTCAAAGCAGCATGCTCTAATCTGATTGGCTGGTTTAGCCCAAATTTCCAGGTGTCAGGGTTTTATCAATGCACACTTTAATCGGAGAATCCATGTACCGGACTGCTACAAAGCTTTTTAGATGAGGAACAAATCCCTGAGCTTGATCAAGTTTGCAAGGTTAGAGGCATTAAAGAGTTGAAGGTTGTCTGTACAGCTGTTCTGGGAGGAAACTGTTGTGCCAAAATTTGATTTAGCCCCTAAACTACTTTTGTCCAGAATAAGCTGCAAATTGCTAGTCTGGTTATGTGGGACTAAATTGCTACTTATTTTCACTTCATCACATTTGGATATGTTGATGACAAGTGGAATCAACAGCATTGTTTCATAATAAGACAAGTGACAATGTATTCAGTTAGCTTACATGTGGAAAAATCAGGCAACACAAAAACATGGAGGCCACAATTCGTTCAAGATATGAATAAATTACCAGATTTCAGATATTTTCATTGTATTCTCATTACTGCAGCTTCAGCTGCCAATTATGAGTTAGTGATCTAATCCTCAAGTGATCCAAGCCATTCTTTCTTCGAGAACAACAATATAAGCTCTGTTTCTCCCTTCGAGCCTCCAAAGCATCTGTTTATATTCTTGCACATTTTCATCACATCTTTGAGAGTTTAGAGGCTTTTGAACATTTGTAAGAAGGTGTCAGCAATTCTTACTCTTATCCCCAAAAACTAATCTCTTTTCTTCAGATTCATAAGACTGAAACAGAACACCTGTTGAGTGCCGTCCTTTCTAGCTTTGAGAATGGATTTCATTATAAGGATAAAATGTGTGGGGTGTCCCTCAGCTGTGGAAACAATGATTAAAGTGTGCAACGTACCAAGAACATATATTCAGCTGAGCTATGAGAGCACTCGAAAAAACACTCTTTAGCCACTATTTTCAACACTGTAATTAAAAACCTCTTTTCCTGATTTCCTAATGATGTGCAAACATTTGGTCAGCTCTCTCCCAAACTATAGAGAGACGTACACTGTAGAGTGCCAAGAAAGTATAGCTGCTTTCAACAAAGCTCTATTTAGGAGTAGCAATGCCAAACACCTACAGGGGAGCTTCAGTCACTGTGGCTGGGTAACCAGACATGGCTATGGAATATACACTCATATAATAAATGAAGAGTTCATTTGCAAAACCCGATAAACGCCACTATAAAAAAAGAGCTGATTGCCGTGCATTATTCTCCACATATAGTGCGATCTGAACCCTAAACACGTTTTGTCAAAAAAGCCAGTATTGTCCACTTTCAAGGCATTGCGAATTCACGTTTTACTGCAGAAGCCGACAAGCACCCTTGTTGTTTTGAACAGAAGCCGATAAGTCCATTTTAGTGAATCAGGGCGCTGTATTCAGGTCAGGTGACAAGGCTACTTTCACTTTGAAAAGACTCGAGAGGAGTGTCGTCAAAGCTGACTAAAAGTGATCAAGAATGGATAATTTCGACAAACTTGATGAATTTGTGATATCTTCTTCAGGGCGTAAAGGAAAATGATAGCTGATAGCTTTTTTAACTCTAAAACATGAAATGTGGCGTTATCTGCTTTAGCCAAAAAACGACTATTGGAGTTATCGGTTTTTGCACATGAACTCTTATGAGAGAAATTAAATAAATTAAAATAAACAATTTCAGACCATTTTCATTTGATATTTTGAGGCTAATTCTGAAAGGCCATCAATCAACCCGATCTCATGAAAGTGCGTATAAATAGTACACAAAATAAAAACGAAAACTCGTGGTATTGATACACAAAAATGGAATTTGGCGTTTATATGCTACGCGATGGGTAGGATTAGGGTTATGGGGTAGATGCGTATCATATGCACGTGAAAACAGCATATCATCTGCATGACAACAAATTTAGTATCATATTGTAACGGAGCCGATGAGATGTAAGGCGAGCGGATCCAAGTGCAAGCTTTTATTAGTAAACATAGTCAAAACACATGCAAAGTCAAACAACAGCAAACGGGTATGGCACAGGCAAGGTACAAGAGTAATCCTAAGGCAAGCGTGGATCTTCGATCGGCGAACAATATCCAGAGGGCTTGACAAGAGAGGTAATCCGATAACGTGAGCAATAGTCCAGGCAGGAGCAAACAGAGTACAAAACAACAAGACTAAAGAGAGATCCAAGGTAGGCTATAAACTTCAGGGCAGGCAGAGATCAGACAAGAAATGAGACACACAGGCTAGGATAAAGATGCGAATGACTCCCTAATGTAGCTATCACTGGGAGAGCGATAAACACTAGACAATACTCTGCAGTTTGAGAATGATCTGAGTGGGTAAAATATAGTGTATGTGTGTGTGATTGATGGCAAGTGAGTCCAATCAGTGCAATGGAACATGGGAAATGTAGTCCAGGGTGACATGCAAAAGTGTGTGTGGTGTGAGAGTCTTTATACACTTAGTCTCAGCCTCAGACGTCACGTCCACGGAACGTTGGCTAAACGTCTGATGCATATGGCACACTTTTCTGGAACATTAAATATTTAACATACTTTTGGAAATCCAGCGTTTAGTTGACCCTGATAAGCGTTCGTCATCACATTTGTAAACACGACGGCTTTCTTCTTTCATGAGGGGGTTTGGCGCCACAGCATCTTTGTTTCCCAGTGGACCAAATATAAACGCGACACTCGCGTCTCCCGAAAATCCGGTTTAATTCAACCAGTCAGACGACACTCCTGAAGTGTTTCCAGAAAAGTGTGCCATATGCTGTTCGCGGCATATAATCTTTAAAATACATCCGAGAGTTTCACACACCGGTTTTTTATTGTGGCGACATTTCCACACCCCTAAACGTGACGCTAAACGAAATGAACGATGATTGGTTGTTTGACATGTCGGTCAAACGTCCTCATGGGCGGGCCTTGGCCAATGAAAGCAGCCATCTATTCCAGACCTTCAGCCTCAGTCTGAAGGTCTGGCTACGCGAGACTATTATACACTGAACAAAATTATAAACGCAACACTTTTGTTTTTGCCCCCATTATACATGAGCTGAACTCAAAAAAGACTTTTTCTATGTACACAAATGGCCTATTTCTCTCAAATATTGAACACAAATCTGTCTCAATCTGTGTTAGTGAGTACTTATCCTTTGTCGAGATAATCCATCCACCTCACAGATGTGGCATATCAAGATGCTGATTAGACAGCATGATTATTGCACAGGTGTGCCTTAGGCTGGCCACAATAAAAGGTCACTATAAAAAGTGCAGTTTTACTGTATTGGGGGGGTCCGAAAACCAGTCAGTATCTGGTGTGACCACCATTTTCCTCACGCAGTGCAACACATCTCCTTCGCATTGAGTTGATCAGGTTGTCCACTCCTCTTCAATGGCTGTGCGAAGTTGCTGGATGTTGGCAGGAACTGGTACACACTGTTGTATACGCTGATCCAGAGCATCCCAAACATGCTCAATAGGTGACATGTCCGGTTAGTATGCTGGCCATGCAAGAACTGGGATGTTTTCAGCTTCCAGGAATTGTGTACAGATCCTTGCAACATGGGGCCGTGCATTATCATGCTGCAACATGAGGTGATGGTCGTGGATGAATGGCACAACAATGGGCCTCAGGATCTCATCACGGTATCTCTGCTCGATTGCTCCTGTCTGCCGTTCTGCTGAGAGGTTTGCTGAGAGGTTTGCGATTGTAGCTTCGCTTTTCTGCTGAATTTTACTATCACTCTCTGTTGTTTAAAGTGATAAAATATAACTTAATTCCCTCCACATTTCAGATATTATCTATCAAACTAATCTGACTAATTTGATCGTTCGCTTTTAATCTAAAACCACGAGTGCAACGCGTGTGCCATGCGTTAGCATTCGTTAGCTGGTTAGCTTGTCATTCGCATTTCCATTCGCGTTTCTATTCGCACCTATTATTGTTTTATTTTTTCTCGCTCCGTTTCATCTCTCTCTCGCTCCGTTAGAACTCATGAATTCATCAAACAACAGTGGTAAATAATTCATCTATGATGGTGAGTAATGGCTTCTCATTCTCTTGTTATTTGCACGTCATGTCACACGTACTCTCTCTGTAGGTGATGAGGGATTCACATGTGATAAATGCAGGGATATACAGAGAAGATTTTAGAACTAGAGACACGCATCCAAACTTTAACTGAGGACAGTAAGAATGTGAGGGCTATAGATACGGCTTTGGATGCGACTAGTTCAGCGAGTCATGTACATCGTTCGTTTCCAGTTGAGCCCGTGCAGCAGGGCAACTGGTTGACAGTGAGGTGGCATAGTCGCGGATCAAAACACCGCTCATCCGTTCCGATCAGAAAATCAAACAGGTTCTCCCCACTCAGTGATGCACCCACTGAGAAACCTGATGAAAGTGCTCTAGTTATTGGCGATTCTATTGTACTGAACGTGAGAATAGAGACACCAGCCACCATAGTCCATTGTTTACCGGGAGCCAGAGCGCCTGACATCTTGGCAAATTTAAAAGTGCTGGCTAATGCTAAACGTAAGTTCAGTAAGATTGTTATTCACATCGGCGCTAATGATGTTCGGCTTCGCCAGTCAGAGATCACTAAAAATAATGTTAAAGAGGTGTGTGAACTTGCAAGTACGATGTCAGACACTGCAACATGCTTTGGTCCCCTTCCTGCTTACCGGGTTACGATATTCATAGCAGACTGCTGTCACTCAGTGGCTGGATGTCTAAGTGGTGCCCGCAGAAGAACATAGGTTTTATAGACATTTGGACGAGTTTTTGGGGCAGACCTGAGCTGTTGAAAAGAGATGGTGTTCATCCCTCCTGAGGTGGTGCCGCTCTTCTCTCTAGAAATATGGCACATAGTCTTAGAGTTCGTACTTGACTAACTGGGGCCCAGGTCAGGATGCAGACAGACTGGCTAAACCGACCATCTGCTAGCCGCCTCACGTCACAGAAGTCACATAGAGACTCCTTCACCTAGATATCACACTGTAGAGACTGTGTCTGTTCCCCGAACTAGAAAATACAGAAAACATCCAAACCAAATTAAGAGTAGCAATCTAATTGATGATTAGATTGTACAAATAAAAAATGTTTACAATACAGAGAAACAATTGATAAAACTTGTCTTACTGAATATCAGGTCCCTTTCTACAAAAGCACTTTTTGTAAATGATTTGATCAATGATCATAATCTAGATTTGCTCTGTTTGACAGAAACATGGCTAAAACCAGATTAATACATTACTTTAAATGAGTCTACCCCCCCAAGATTACTGCTATAAAAATGAGCCACGTCCAAAAGGTAAAGGGGGAGGTGTTGCTACAATTTATAGCAATATTCTCAGTATTTCTCGGAGGGCAGGCTTTAAGTATAACTCGTTTGAAGTTGTGGTGCTGCGTATAACGTTATCTAGAGAAACACATGTTAGTGATAAATCCCCTGTGATGTTTGCACTGGCTACTGTATACAGGCCACCAAGGCACCATACAGACTTTATTAAAGAATTTGCTGATTTTCTATCTGAGTGAGTACTGGCTGCAGATAAAGTCTTAATTGTTGGCGATTTTAATATCCATGTCGATAATGAAAAAGATGCATTAGGATCAGCCTTCATAGACATTCTGAACTCGATTGGGGTTAGACAACACGTTTCAGGACCTACTCATTGTCGAAATCATACTCTAGATTTAATACTGTCACATGGAATTGATGTTAGTGGTGTTGAAATTCTGCAGCAAAGCGATGATATCTCAGATCATTATCTAGTCTTGTGTAAACTCCATATAGCTAAAACTGTAAATTCTACTCCTTGTTACAAGTATGGTAGAACCATCACTTCTACCACAAAAGGCTGCTTTGTAAGTAATCTTCCTGATTTATCTCAATTCCTCAGCATATCCAACAGCGCAGAAAAACTTGATGATGTAACAGAAACTATGGACTTTCTCTTTTCTAACACTTTAGATACAGTTGCTCCTTTACGCTTAAGGAAGATCAAAGAAAACAGTCTGACTCCGTGGTATAATGTGCACACTCGTACCCTAAAGAGAGCAGCCCGGAAAATTGAGCACTGCTGGAGGAAAACAAAACCAGAGGTATTTCGTATAGCTTGGCGGGAAAGTACCCTATCCTACAGAAAAGCATTAAAAACTGCTAGATCCGATTACTTTTCGTCTCTTCTAGAAGAAAACAAACATAACCCCCAGTATTTATTCAATACAGTCACTAAATACAGAAGCAGACTCGTCATCCAGGACGGTGACGAGTTTGCTTAACCTGTTAACCTTCGACCCCCATTGTGGGCCTCACAGGTGAAAATAACCTACCTAAATTAATATGGTAACAGTTCCTGACAAAGTGTGCTACACAAACAAATTAGGTATCTTTGGAAAGAAGACACTCTAGGCTTTACTATCTATCATCCAGAGTTGATAATGTTCAAAAAGATAAAAAGTTATAGACACTGACGTGCCTTGAAAAATATTTTTCCACACTGAATGTTTTTTTATTTCATATACAAATACATGAAATAAGTCCTGGAGCAATCCAGAAAAGTAATGGATTGAAAGCCACATGTCTCATGAGTTCATATTTCAAATTTGAAGAAGATACCATGACAAATGAGATTCCTGCAATATTTTTTCTGAAACTATTTATAGTCCCCCACCCCCCTGTTTGAGGAAAAATAACCACCAAATGGATTGCAGAATTATACAAACTATTTTAGTCATTATACATATTCCTGCATAGTTTTTCAATTATAAAATAATAGACAGATTTATTTGAGCACTAAAAAATACAAAAATAATTATTTGAGTAATAAAAAAGGAAAAAAAAAATAGAAAAAAATGCTTTGTATATAGTATGTATACTGAAGTATTCTGATTGCCAGACATGAAGTGATATTGGCAGACATGGTCATACAGTCAGTAAACACACGCTGATGTGCTTCCATTCAGATGATAATCATACAGATGGGCCATATAATCAATAATAGCTGATCATTGAATCACAATGATAGCCGTCATAGAGTCGGTAATAAACACGCTGATGTCCGTCCATACAGATGATAATCATGCAGATACGGCCACATTCCCCACACAATGAACAAAGTACAAAGTTTAAAAAAAAACAAAGTTACGCCCCGCTCAGATGACAGCTGCGTCACAGCGTGCGTCACGGCTGGCAGGAGGGAGCGCCAAATTCAAATAAACTATATTCCGCTTTTCTGAGACTTTTTTTTCCGTGGACGGTCTCATTCTGTTTGTAAAACTGTATGCTACAACACCGTGTTGTTTTTTACCACCAAGACGCTGTTTTTGAGCGTAATTTATTCCATAACGGACGCGAACAATAACTCTCCCGAAGAAATGAAATGTAAACAAAGGAATATTCATCCTTATTACAACATTATTGTTTCGCTGGACTAAACGCGCTCGCTGGGATGTTGTTCCATGGACCCTTACCTGTCTAACTAAACTGGGATTTCAGCAGTGGACGCGTTTGTGGCTCGTTATTACAATGATGATGGTACGTACTGCTTTTTTATTCTGCCTGTTTTGATGTGTACTGCTTACACAAATGTAGCAAATACATTCCTTATAAGCTTTCCATCCAAAAACAGCGATCTGTCGTCAATGCTTGAGGCTTAGACCTTCAGAATGATATATAGTTTGTCAAGATTAATGATATTCTTTCACGTTAAATTCATTCATAAACATTAAACTAGTGGGGAAAAAACGCTTCAGTGCGCTGTCGCTCTGGTAAACGTTAACAGGTTAAAGACAGGAGGTTAAGGAGCTGGCTGTCTGGTGCAGTCTTAACAACCTGGAGCTTAACACGCTCAAAACTGTGGAGATGATCATGGACTTCAGGAGGAACCCCCCTGCTCTCCCCCCACTCATCATCATGAACAGCACTGTGACTGCAGTGGAGTCATTCAGATTCCTGGGCACCACCATCTCCCAGGACCTGAAGTGGGATATTCACATAGACTCCATTGTCAGAAAGGCCCAGCAGAGGTTGTACTTCCTTCGCCAGCTGTGGAAGTTCAACCTGCCACAGGAGCTGCTGAAACAGTTCTATTCCGCCAACATTGAGTCCATCCTCTGCACTTCAATAACTGTCTGGTTCAACTCAGCTACCAAATCTGACCTCAGAAGACTACGGCGGGTAGTCCGTACTGCTGAGCAAATCATTGGTACAACCCTGCCCACTCTCCAAGAGCTGTACTTATCCAGAGTGAGCAAAAGGGCTGGTAAAATCACTCTGGACCCCTCACATCCAGCACACTCCCTCTTTGAACTGTTACCGTCTGGTCGACGCTACAGAGCTCTGAGCACCAGAACGACCAGACACAGGAACAGTTTCTTCCCTCAGGAAATCCATCTCATGAACACAATAAACGTGGAACACACAACTATAATACATTATCCATTCACCACACTAACTTATTTTATTTTTATTTTCTCATTTCTAATTTACACATACTTGACCTGTACATACATAGTTGTCTATATTATATATTGTGTTTTTGCTGCTTTATACATTGCCTATTTGGATATTATTCTTTTATTATCTGTGTCCTGTCCTGTTGCTGTCTTTCTGTTGCACTGTGGAGCTTCTGTCACTACAACAAATTCCTTGTATGTGTAAACATACTTGGCCAATAAAGCTCATTCTGATTCTGATTCTAAATTAACGAAAAATAAAGCATCAACAGGTGTTGGCATTCCTCAAGAGCACAGCAGTAATGACTTTATGAACTACTTTACTTCCAAGATCAATATTATCAGAGATAAAATTGTAATCATGCAGCCGTCAGCTAAAGTATCGCATCAGATATCTGCACTATAGATCCCCTGAGGAACAATTCCACTAATTCTCTACTATAGGAGAGGAAGAATTGAATAAACTTGTTGAATAATCTAAACCAACAACATGTATGTTAGACCCTATTCCATCTAAACTACTAAAAGTGCTGCTTCCAGAAGTCATAGATCCTATTTTGGCTATTATTAATTCATCACTGTCATTAGGATATGTCCCCAAAACCTTCAAATTGTCTGTAATTAAGCCTTCTCACTAAAAAAACACAACTTGACCCCAAAGATCTAGTTAATAACAGACCGATCTCAAATCTCCCTTTTCTGTAAAAGATACTAGAAAAGGTAGTATCCTCACAATTATATTCCTTCTTAGAGAAAAATGGTATCTGTGAGGAATTCCAGTCAGGATTTAGACCATATCATAGTACTGAGACTGCTCTCATTAGTTACAAATGACCTCCTTCTATCATCTGATCATGATTGTATCTTTTTATTAGTGCTACTCGCTGCGTTTTTACACTATCAACCACAACATTCTTTTGAATAGATTAGAACACTTTGTTGGCATTAGTGGAAGTGCCTTAGCATGGTTCAAATCGTACTTATCTGACCGCCATCAATTTAAGTGCAGTATGGAGTACCTCAAGGCTCAGTACTAGGGCCGTTACTTTTCACGCTTTACATGTTACCCTTGGGAGATATTATCAGGAGACATGGTGTTAGCGTTCACTGTTATGCTGATGATACTCAGCTCTCTATTTCTTCGCGGCCCGGTGAAACACACCAAATTGAGAAACTAATGGAATGCATAGTCGATATTAAAAACTGGATGACGAGTAACTTCTTACTGCTAAATTCTGAAAAAACAGAGGTGTTAATTATCAGACCTAAAAACCCCACATGTAATAACCTAGAACACTATTTAACACTTGACGGCTGCTCTGTCATTTCTTCTTCATCAGTTAGCAACCTAGGTGTGCTGTTTGATAGCAATCTTTCATTTGAAAGCCATGTTTCTAGCATCTTTAAAACTGTGTTTTTCCATCTCAAAAACATATCTAAATTGCGACCTATGCTCTCAACATCAAATGCAGAAATGCTAATTCATGCATTTATGACCTCAAGATTAGACTATTGTAATGCTTTATTAGGTAGTTGTTCTGCACGCTTGATAAACAAACTACAGCTGGTCCAAAATGCAGCAGCTAGAGTTCTTACTAGAACCAGGAAGTATGACCATATTAGCCCGGTTCTGTCAACACTGCACTGGCTCCCTATCAAACATCGTATAGATTTTAAAATCTTGTTAACTACTTATAAAGCCCTGAATGGCTTAGCTCCTCAGTACCTGAGCGAGCTCTTGTCACATTATATATAAACTCTGGACGTTTGATAATACCTAGAATATCAAAATCGACTGTGGGCGGCAGATCCTTTTCCTATTTAGCACCCAAACTCTGGAACAATCTACCTAACACTGTTCGGGAGGCAGACACACTCTGTCAGTTTAAATCTAGATTAAAGACACATTTCTTTAACCTGGCTTGCACATAACACACTAATACGCTTCTATTATTCAAATCCATTAAAGGATTTTTAGGCTGCATTAATTAGATCAACCGGAACTGGGAACATTCCCCATAACACACAATGCACTCGTTACATCGTAAGAAGAATGGCATCTATGCTAATATTTGTCTGTTTCTTTCTTATTCTATTTCTCAGTCCGTGGCCGGATCAGATGGTGGAGTGGAGATGATGTCTCCCTGATCGTCGGCGGAGGCCGGGACACCTGGATGAGATCTGGGGACCTCGACTTAAATACAATAAAACTAAAAATATAATAAAATACCTAACTACATAATACTATTATTGTTAGAAATTGCAACAATACAAAATAGAAATATAATACATTTATAAATTTTAAATTTTAATTAAAACAACAAGTAAACAATAAATAAACAATCTCCTGGCCAGAGGAGAACTGGCCCCCCAACTGAGCCTGGTTTCTCCCATGTTTTTTTTTCTCCTTTGTGTCACAGAGGGAGTTTTGGTTCCTTGCCGCTGATGCCTCTGGCTTGCTCAGTTGGGGACACTTAATTTCTAGTGATTATCATCAATTTGATTTCGAACCATCCATCCAAATACCATCGAATGTGAGCATTTGCCCACTCAAGTCAGTTACGATGATGAACTGCAGTCAGGTTGAGACCCCGATGAGGACAACGAGCATGCAGATGAGCTTCCCTGAGACGGTTTCTGACAGTTTGTGCAGAAATTCTTTGGTTATGCATACCTATTGTTGCAGCAGCTGTCCTGGTGACTGGTCTGAGACGATCTTGGAGGTAAAGATGCTGGATGTGGAGGTCCTGGACTGGTGTGGTTACACGTGGTCTGCGGTTGTGAGGCCGGTTGGATGTACTGCCAAATTCTCTGAAACGCCTTTGGAGACGGTTTATGGTAGAGAAATGAACATTCAATTCACGGGCAACAGCTCTGGTGGACATTCCTGCAGTCAGCATGCCAATTGCACGCTCCCTCAAAACTTAAGACATCTGTGGCATTGTGCTGTGTGATAAAACTGCACATTTTAGAGTGGCCTTTTATTGTGGCCAGCCTAAGGCACACCTGTGCAATAATCATGCTGTCTAATCAGCATCTTGATATGCCACACCTGTGAGGGGGGTGGATTATCTCGGCAAAGGAGAAGTGCTCACTAACACAGATTTAGACAGATTTGTGAACAATATTTGAGAGGAATAGGCCTTTTGTGAGACCGGTAACTGAGGCAAAGCCAGCAGAGCAGAGCACCCAGGCAGAGCAGAGTACCAGAGTGAAACCGACACAGCAGGAAACCAGAGTGGAGCCGGCAGAGCAGGAAGCCAGGGTGGAGCCAGTGGAGCAGGAAGCCAGAGCAGGGCAGAAGAACACCACGGCGGAACATACGGAGCAGAGGACCCCCACGGTGGAGCAGACGGAACAGGGAGAGCAGAAGACCACCACAACAGAGCAGAGACCCCTGGTAGTGACTGGGACCTAGGGAAAACTGAGACACAAGTAACGGAGAGAGCATTTACAGTCTCAAGGACCGAGGCAGGGAACACAAATAGTTAATCAATATTTTCCCTGATGACAACTGAGCGGGCAGATAGTTCATAATCTGACTCATTGACTGGAACTGGACAGGAAGACAATTCAAAATCTGGCTCATTGACCGAAACTGGACAGACAGACAGTTCATAAACAGGTTCACAGATTGAAACTGGACAAGCAGACAATTCAAAATCAGATTCTTTGGTTGAAACAGAACAGACATATAGTTCAAAATTAGAGCATACCAGAGGATACCACTGACACCTCTGGAGGTTCTGCAGTGGTTGCCACCACCTTTGGAGGTTCTACAGTAGTAACCTCAGGACACAGAGAGTGTTCAGTAAAGGTCTCTTTGACTGCGACATCACAGGCTGAGAGTGCATTGTTAGGCGCCACCACCATACAAGGAGTTGAAGCAAGCACCACCACTTCGGGAGGTTCTGCAGCATGTGCCGCCAATTCTGGAGAAACTGCAGCGGGCACGGTCGCCTCGGGAAACACAGCATTGTGCGCCACTACTGCAGCATCAGCCACCACTTCTAAATATACCATAGTGGACTCCGCCACCGCTGGAGATTCTGAGGTGATGTATGCATCCCAAACACACCAAAAAGTGATCCCCATCATGGGAAGCACTTCAGAAAGGGTAATCTGTTCAGCAACAGAGGGACTCGAAAGGATAGGTGCTGGTTTAGGTATACCAGCTGGTCGTACTGACACCAGCAGTGGATCCTCCACACTGGATGCCAGTCTGGAGTTCTGAAGAACTGACCTCGAAGATCTGGGTGCAACAGACAGGGAGTAACAGGACTCTGGATGAACAGCTGTGACGGAACAAGACTCTGGACGATCATCTGCGATGTGACGAGACTCCGGACAATCAGCTGAGACGATCAGCGCGTTCTTCCTCCATGACACCCACAGTAAACAAAGAGCCAACAGTCAACAAAACATAACCCATAAACTGAGCGAGTGATGAACGCGGACTCTTGCGTCTAAACTCAGATCGTAGAGGTTGATTAATATCATCACAAAAAAATCTCTATCAGAAGATAGTCCGGTAGATCAGAATAGTTCGCAATGGATATAAATTCTCAAATATGATTCTCTAACAATCGTGGGCCTTGTTTAAGTGCTAATAATATTCTTGCTGCGTCCATACATGACCAATGTCCACTTGAACAGCTGTTGGATCCTTGTGTGGCCGAGTATTCTGTAATGGAGCCGATAAGACGTGAGGCGAGCGGATTCAAGTGCAAGCTTTTATTATTAAACATAGTCAAAACACAGGCAGGGTCAAACGACAGCAAACGGGTATGGCACAGGCAAGACACAAGAGTAATCTTGGGGCAAGCGTGGATCTTCGATCGGCGAACAATATCCAGAGGGCTTGAAAAGAGGGGTAATCTGATAAGGTGAGCAATAGTCCAGGCAGGAGCAAACGGAGTTCAAAACAACCAGTCTAAAGAGAGATTCAAGGTAGGCTATAAACTTCAGGGCAGGCAGAGATTAGACAAGAAACGAGATACACAGGCTAGGATAAAGATGCGTATGAATTGGGCAATAATCTAGATTAACTCAGAAAACACGGAAGGGCTCCGTAATGCAGCTATCATTCGGAGAGCGATAAACACTAGACAATACTCGGCAGTTTGAGAACGATCTGAGTGGGTATAATATAGTGTGCGTGATTGATGGCAGATGAGTCCAATCAGTGCAATGGAACATGAGAAATGTAGTCTAGGGTGATATGCAACAGTCTGTGTGGTGTGAGAGTCATTATAGTAGAAGAGCGACCTCTGGTGGCAATCTGACAGAAGACCACGATCACGAAAAACACGTTCGTATGATACGTGCACCAAAGTCAATTTTTTGCGTATAAATACCACGAGTTTTAATTTTTTATTTGGTGTACTGTTTATACGCATTTTCATGAGACCGAGCTCCATCAATGGAGAAATGAGCTACAGCGAAAAGTAGAAATGCTTTTATGACTTTATGTTCTATTAAGTACTGCAGGTACAGGTTTACCAAAGGTGCTTTTGCGCCGGAGGAACCTTTTCATAGTTCCTAGAATTATTGTTGGATGTTCATGCTTTTTGGCATGTTTGCACCGCAGGAAATAGGAATGGTTTTAATTCTAGGAACTCCATTTGGGCGAACTAAATTAGCACCTACTTCAGAGCCAGGTCTAAATCAGTCCTATAGGAACTACCAGTGGTGTAAGTGTATGATGATTGGCTAAACGCATACAAAACACCAGCTACTGTATTTCTGAAGGAAACCAAATGTCTTCAGAAAATTTTTTGATGTCATTTTCATTCCATCTTCCATCTTTTCCTTCCAAACTTGGCAGTTTCAGAGTTCCTGCTGCTGGTCCAAATACAACCAGGAAAACGACCCAAGCGGGAAATTGGTTCCCTAGGAACCACCATGCTTGCACCATGTTACTAGAACTATGCAATGCGAAAGAACCTAATAACAGGAGTTGTGCAGGACTATGTTCTGTCATCATTAACTTTGATGTTATTCCAAACCCATAAGACTTTTGTTAATCTTTGAAACACCAATGAACATATTTTAATAAACCTGAGAGATTTCTGTCCCTCTAGTAAAAGTAACCCATATGACACTGTCAGTTTAATCCAAGTTTTCTGAAAAGACGTAATCGCTTTATATGATTCACGGATTTAATATAGGCTTTAATTCAGGCTTTAATTCAAATATATACACTATCAACACATACATTGAGCTATTCAAAAATGGTAAGCAAAGCTCAGACACATTTTCTAGACATGAGTTTTTATCATATAAATTGACCATTTTCCTCTTCAAAAGGGTTGAATTAACTTGCTAGATTCATATGGATTACTTTTACCATGTCTTTGTGAACTTTTTATCATGGGTGTAAAGGTACACGTATTCATAAATAACCGTTTCGGTGCGGGTCTTTCTGTTGGGTACACATGTACCAAATGAATACTGTATTTTTTTTTTCTTTTCAGGAAATTCAAATAATAAATGCCGTTTTGACAGTCTTTGATGTGGCATGACAGATCGCTATATAAACGCCTTGGAGAGCCGCTTTTGGGACGGTTCAGAAACGTTCTGGTATAAACCTAACACAAACATTGACTAGAGCAATCAGCTCCGGTTCCCGTGTCGCAGACTTGTGCAGTGTAAATGGCAGAGCGGAGTGCGAGTGAATGTGATCATTCTCTTCTCTATACTACTAGTTTTAACGCAAATAAACTTGACTGAACATCTCATGCCTCATGTAATTGGTCAATCAGTGTTTAAACCATTGAAAGACATCAACAAAACAGCATGGAAATAAAATGTCATGTAGCATTTCATTTAACTTAGAAAGTCATCAGTGTCCAAGTCAAGTCAAGTCACCTTTATTTATATAGCGCTTTTAACAATACAGATTGTGTCAAAGCAGCTTTACAGTATCAAATAGGAAAATAGTGTGTAAAAAAGTAAAAGGTAATGAAAAAAGACAATAGTAAACACTCAATTCTCAGTTAAAGGCAGTCCATCATTGAATTCAGTGATGTCATCAACCAGCTCAGTTCAGTTCTAATAGTATTTGTGCAATCAAGTTGACAATGTCGCTGGAAATTAAGTGTCCCCAACTAAGCAAGACAGAGGCGACAGCAACAAAACTCCATCGGTGACAGAAAGGAGAATAAAATCTTGACAGAAACCAGGCTCAGTCAGGGGGCCAGTTCTCCTCTGGCCAGACGAACCAGCAGTTTGTGCAGAGAACTCATCTGGTTCCTGAGGTCTTGTCCCGATGGCCGTCTAGGAGACAGGGTCTTCACTGGGGATCAGTCTCTGGGGCTCATCTAGTTGTCCTGGTCTCCGCTGACATTCAGGGCTGTAGAGGTCATCTCTAGGTGCTGATCCACCATCTGATCTGGATACGGACTGGATCGGGTGATTGCAGTGACCATCTGATCAGGATACGGACTGGATCTGTTGGCTACAGTGACCTCAGAATAAGAGTAGATGACATTCTTCTTACGATGCAACAAGTACATTGTGGGTTATGGGAAGTATTCCCGGTTCCGGTTGATCTAATTAATGCAATCCTCTAACTGATTTGAATAATAGAAATGTGTTGGTATATTATGTGTAAGGCAGGTTAAAGAGATTAGGTTTTAATCTAGATTTAAACTGACAGAGTGTGCCTGCCTCCCGAACAGTGTTAGGTAGATTATTCCAGAGTTTGGGCGCTAAATAAGAAAAGGATCTGCTGGCCGCAGTTGATTTTGATATTCTAGGTATTATGAAATGGCCAGAGTTTTGAGAACGCAGCAGACGTGGAGGACTATAATGCAATAAGAGCTCGCTCAAGTACTGAGGTGCTAAACCATTCAGGGCTTTATAAGTAATTAGCAAGATTTTAAAATCTATACAAAGTTTAATAGGGAGCCAGTGCTGTGTTGACAGAGCCGAGCTAATATGGTCATACTTCCTGGTTCTAGTAAGAACTCTAGTTTCTGCATTTTGGACCAGCTGGAGTTTGTTTATTAAGAGTGCAGAACAACCACTCAATAAAGCATTGCAATAATTTAGCCTTGAGGTCATTCAAGATTCAAGATTTTTATTCGTCACATACACAATTATACAGAGTATAACCAGCAGTGAAATGTAGGTCAGGTCCACTCCAAGGACAGTGCAACTGTATAGAATACAAATATTAAGAAAAAGAAAAGTAGAAAAAAATAAAAGAACAAAATAAAAAGATAAAAAAATATAAATAAAAACGTGCAGGTCAGTATGTTGTTGACATAAATAGTAATATAACAGGAATGTGCAAAAAAAAGTTGTACAGGGTATTTAAATGGCAGCAATATGAGGTAGAGAAAAATTATGAATAGCTTATTGATATATTGATATTAACATGGAGTCAAGTGATGTTATGACACAGAGTTAGAGTTTAGGAGCCTGATGGCCTGGGGGAAGAAGCTCCTCCTAAGTCTCTCAGTTTTTGCCATCAGGCTACGGAAGCGCTTACCAGATGGAAGCAAAGTGAATAGACAGTTACCAGGGTGATTAGAGTCCTTGATTTTGACAGCTCTATTTTGCAGCGTTTGAGGTAGATGTCTTGCAGAGAGGGGAGAACAGACCCTGAGATGCGCTCAGCTAAGCGCACAACTCTCTGTAGAGCTTTGCAGTCCTGATTTGAGCTGTTTCCATACCACACTGAGATGCACTGAGTCAATACACTTTCTATGGTCCCTGAATAGAAAGTTTTCAGGATAGCTGGTGAGACCCTGAATTTCCTCAGCTGTCGCAGATGGTACAGTCTTTGCCTGGCTTTCTTAACCTGTGTTTGGATGTATGTAGTCCAAGTCAGGTTCTCGGAGATGTTTACACCGAGGTACTTGAAGCTACTCACCCTCTCCACAGGGGTCCCACTGATCATAAGAGGAGTGTAGGGCCGCTGCTGTCTCTTCCTAAAGTCCATGATCAGCTCTTTAGTTTTGCTCACATTCAGAGAGAGACGGTTGTCCTGGCACCATGATGTGAGTCTCTCTACCTCATCCAAGTATGCGGTCTCATCATTGTTGGAGATGAGGCCCAGAACCACAGGTCATGAATGCATGAATTAATGTTTCTTCATTTGACATTGAGAGCATAGGTCGCAATTTAGATATATTTTTGAGATGGAAAATGCTGTTTTACATATGCTAGAAACGTGGCTTTCGAAGGAGAGATTAGTATCAAATAGCACGCATCAAGAATTGACAGAGCAGACATCAAGTTTTAGACAATGTTCTAGGTTATTACATGTGGAGGTTTTAGGTCCGATAATTAACGCCTTTATCGTCATTCAGTTTTTTATATCGACTATGAATTCCATTAGTTTTTCAAATTGGTATGTTTCGTCGGGCCGCAAAGAAATATAGAGCTGAGTATCATCAGCATAACAGTGAAAGCTAACACCATGATCCCTAATGATATCTCCTAAGGGTAACATGTAAAGCATAAAAAGTAACGGCCCTAGTTCTGAGTCTTGAGGTACTCCACTTGTGCTGCACTTGTGATCGATATGATACCTCTTCATTCACTGCTATGAATTGATGGCGGTCAGATAAGTACGATTTGAGGCATGCTAATGCACTTCCACTAGTGCCAACAAAGTTTTCTTGTGTATTCAAAAGAATGCTGTGGTTGAACGTGTCGAATGCAGCGCTAAGATCCAGTAGCACTAATAAAGCAACTATCAGATGATAAGAGCAGGTCATTTGTAACTCTAATGAGAGCAGTCTCAGTACTATGATACGGTCTAAATCTTGACTGGAAAACCTCACAGATACCATTTTAGTGAATTGTTGGCCTTCTGGAAAGTATGTTCATTTACAGTATATGTACTCAATACTTGGTAGGGGCTCCTTTTGCTTTAATTACTGCATCAATGCGGCGTGGCATGGAGTTGATCAGTTTGTGGCACTGCTGAGGTGGTATGGAAGCCCAGGTTGCTTTGATAGCGGCCTTCAGGTCATCTGCATTGTTGGGTCTGGTGTCTCTCATCTTCCTCTTGACAATACCCCAGAGATTCTCTATGGGGTTCAGGTCAGGCGAGTTTGCTGGCCAATCAAGCACAGTAACACCATGGCCATTGAACCAGCTTTTGGTACCTTTGGCAGTGTGGGCAGGTGCCAAGTCCTGCTGGAAAATGAAATCAGCATCTCCATAAAGCTTGTCAGCAGAAGGAAGCATGAAGTGCTCTAAAATTTCCTGGTAGATGGCTGCATTAACTGTGGACCTCAGAAAACACAGTGGACCAACACCCAGCAGATGACATGGCAGCCCAAATCATCACTGACTGTGGAAACTTCACACTGGACGTCAAGCAACATGGATTCTGTGCCTCTCCACTCTTCCTCCAGACTCTGGGACCTTGATTTCCAAATGAAATGCAAAATTTACTTTCATCTGAAAAGAGGACTTTGGACCGCTGAGCAACAGTCCAGATCTTTTTCTCCACAGCCCAGGTAAGACGCTTCTGACGTTGTATCTGGTTCAGAAGTGGCTTGGTTGCCCTTTCCCTGAAGACGTCTGAGCGTGGAGACTCTTGATGCACTGACTCCAGCTTCAGTCCACTCCTTGTGAAGCTCTCACAAGTGTTTGAATCAGCTTTGCTTGACAGTATTCTCAAGCTTGCGGTCATCCCTGTTGCTTGTGCACCTTTTCCTACCCAAATTCTTCCTTCCAATCTGCTTTGATACAGTGCTCTGTAAACAGCCACACCTTTCAGTAATGACCCTCTGTGACTTACTCTCTTTGTGGAGGGCATCAATGTTCATCTTCTGGATTATTGCCAAGTCAGCAGTCTTCTCCATTATTGTGGTTTCAAAGAACAAGAGATACCCGGAATTTATACTGTAGAAGAGATGGTCATTAATTGAAACTCAAATGTAAATATTCTAATATTTTGAGATACTGATTTTTGACTTTCATCAGCTATAAGCTCTAATCATCAAAATTAAAACAAAAAAACTTTTGAAATGTTTTACTTTACATGAAATGAATCTAAAATATATGAAAGTTTCACTTTTTTTTAAAATAACTTACAAGAAAAAATGACCTTTTTCACCACATTCTAATTTATTGAGATGCACCTGTACTCATTACATTTTACTAAACCGTTTACTCTTAATTATTTAATACATGTTTAAATTAATCTGTTATGAAACATTCTATGACAGCCAGTGTGTAATTGAATATATTTTAGCAAATAGCCTAGAAATTTTATTAGTTATAAGTTAATTTAAAAACTGCATTGTGCAATTTACATGTTTGCCTTTTTTTTTTTAAGTTGTATGTTGATCATCTATGTATTGATTTTTATCACTAAAAAACTGAATGTATTTAAAGAAAGAGCAACTTGATCAGTAAATCACTGTTTATTAAAAAAAAAAAGTCTAGTTTTTCCCTCTGCTGTACCAAAATCATACTGAACCATGACATTAAAAGCGAGGTATGTATTGAACCATCATATTTGTGTACCGTTACACCCCTACTTTTTATGCATCAAAGTTTTGGTGGAATGGACTTTTAATAGAGGGACAGAAATCTCTCTGAGGTTTTATCAATCTTTTAATTTGTATTTCAGCTAAAAAGAAAGGTTTTATGGGTTTGGAATGACATGAGGGTAAGTAAATGATTTTTACTGTGTTCATTTTTGAATTAAATAAATGTTTTGCTCATCCTCAAGCTGACCCTCAAGCAGAAAACGGGTGAAACAATGAATTCCTTTGTCTTTCGACCAAGCTGGTGACTTCAGCTACAGATACGAATAAACATAACACAATGTGATGTCATTTAAAATGCATTCTGGGTAGCAGTTCCACTAAGCCTCTCTCTCACTAACAGTGGTACAAAAAGACAAATCCCTGACATGTCAGCCATTGAGTTTATTGAGAAAAAAAAAAGAATTATGTTTTTAATCATTCCTCTGAAGCGCAGAGCTGTGTAATACCTAGCCAGCCTATTGTCTGATTGTTGGAGCAGATTTATGTTATGTCAGGCACCACGTCAAATCCTGCACAAACTACACAAAGACACAGTTCCACTTCACATAGTTTCAAGGTTAGGGTGTGACATCTGACAGTATTTGGTCACATTAACTACATTGCAAGTGTGTTTTTCAGAGCTGAAACATGGCCAAGACAAACTTTTATGATGGGCAGAGAAAAGTAAAGTCAACTTTTTTACAATATTATATTTCTGGTACATCAGAATATATGACAAACTGTGGCAGTTCAGGAGAAAACTTTCTGTTCTGAGCAGACTTCCTGTGCAAATGGCTTTAGAAAAAAGGAGAAACTTTGATGTCCATGACAGGTTAGAAATATGATTGTGTTTAATGAGACTTAAAATGAAATTTATATTAAAACTGTATCTTGTCTAAGAAATTAACAAATGCATCCAGAAAAATAAATGACTGTTCTTATTTATCTGTATAATAAGACTATGTGATTATGCACACAGAAATGATTTGCAGCTGGGAAATCTTTTGAGAGCTGGTTTACAGTCAATGAGGCTCTTATTTAGTGGCTTGTTTGGTGTACTGTCCAAGATAGATGACGTCAACCATTAATAGCTTTGTTTTGAGGACAGTGAATTTTAATTTTGCAGACATCTGTCTTACCTTCTGTGCTCTGTGAAAGTTCTGATGAAAGAGCAGTATGCCGTCATAGTCGGGAATGAATGGGAATATATACACATGAGGTAATATTTAATCTGTTAGGACAAATACATTGCCATTACAGTATGTAGGCTACAATATATTATGTACAATACACTTTTATAACACTGGGTAGGAACTCATTTGACTCCAGAAAACCTTAAATTCTTATTGGCGAGGATTCAGAAAGGTGCTAGAGACTCTCAGATTTTAGACCACATCTGAATTCAAGACTTTCTCCAAGAACCAGGCCCATTCCAATAAAAGACCCCCTAACACTAGATTGAGACCAAGACCTGTCAAGAATCAGGCACTCAATTTTAATTAAGGTTATTCCCAGAAGAAAACAAAAGGCATTGTTTTACCTTTCCAAATGTTTCTTCTAGACAGAAATAAGGCTACATGAACATCAAATGGAGACTCAAGTCTCTACCTTCTCAAATTTTACTCCTCTAACTCCCTCACATTTGTCTTTTCTTCTAGGTTCTTCTAAGTGCATCACCCTTTGCAACTTTGAGATAAATGTCTCAATAAGAAATCATACATTTCTTAATATTACCATATAATATTGAATGATAATCAGGTGTGGCAGTGCAAAATACTTTGGGCCACAATATCTTTTCAGTTTACTTTAATTTTCACTTTGCGTGATTGGGGTGGGGTGTGTCAATTAACGGCGGAAGGAAGGAGGATATAAGGAAGTGAGTCTTACCAAAGAGTATTGCATCATCAGTAAGGTTTGCAGTGTGAGAGTGAGTACCGTGCAAAGTGGAAAGACGGCCGCTTCTGGAATTGTTGCCTTCTGCGAACGATATCTGGTGCATCGCGGAGTCCCACTTGACATTTTAAGCGTTGCGCTTCAGGATCATCTGGTTTTAGTAAGGCTGTTCTGAAGACAAGTCTCGGCTGCTTATTCACCTGTCCTGGTGTGTGATGACAACTCAATACACTCTCCAGCTTCCCTCATGACTGTGAACTTGGTCAGTATCTCTACGCCGCCATTACACACACTCATTCACTTACAACACATGCACGCACTCGCATAACATTCATTCCCGCACATTCAGTGTGTTCTTTTTTGTTTTCCATGATTGTTCAGTGGTTATTGTTGCTTTAAGATTGGGGTTTGATGTTATTCTTTAATTATGAAATGAACAAAATGCTTATTTAATATTTCTGTTTTCTCTTTTTTTTCTTTTCTCCTATGGACAATTTATGAATGATTGTGGACGTGAATCTGCCATGTTGGAAACGTGAAATAGTGTGACGCAATTACTACACAGATTTCACACTTGAATTGACCCAAAGTGCTGAACTGTGCTTATTTTTTTATTTTCTTGTTCCTTATTTTTCAAACAAGTTTTTTTTTTTCCATGGACATTGTGGAATAAATCTTCCCTTTGTGAAACAGTTTTCCTCTGACAATTTTAAAGAGCGCAGACGTTGTTGCAAATTCTGACTGAATAGCAACTCAAAGTGCTATGTTATAGATTGTTGCCCTGGTGCTGAGCAGTTACATGCAGCTGTCTTTCTTTCGTAAACAAACATTAGCTACATTGTTGTACAGGTTATCATAGAAATGACCAATGATGTTCTACTCCAACTTGTCTTGTCTCTGGCGCAGGACAATGAAACCCTACAGCGTCGCGACATCTGTCACATTTTTTTCTTTTCGTGCAACACTTGGACTATGTAACATCTGGACTATGAATTACCCTTAAGTTTGGTGTACAAAAACATGACTAGAGCCAGAGGTGCGGTCAGTGTTAGTTGAAAGTATTTACGGTCTTAAGAGCTGCTGTTGACATAAATCTTTCCGACATTGATGATCTTCCCTTTTTGCTCCAAGATATTCATGTCCTGGTAGCTTTGGAGGGGTAATATGACGTCATCAGGCAACGTGATCTCTTTTGTGCTTGATCGAGAGATATTTGCCACAGTTCTCTCCAGCATAGTCAGCCTGTCCTTAATCTCCTCTAGTGTACTGACTAAATGTCTATCAATACCTGAAAAGGAAGAAAGCAATTAAAACTGAGCACAGAGACTGTTTTACCAGAGTAATAAGCCTACTATAAACTCACAATAGGGGTCTAAAAAACAGTGTGCCCCTAGAGCCCTGTATTATACAGAATTGTGGCTATGTTCAGACTGCAGGCCAAAGTGACCTAAATCAGATCAGCCCAATTCACATGGAATCCTCTCTTTTCCAGTTTGGATTTGGGACACTTTTATATGTGGTCTAATTTCGTTACAGGTGGGATTTTTTTTTTTTTTAAATGCAAAATTCGGAATTCATGTGACCCTAACGCCACTCCAAAGTGATCATCGTCACAATTTATTTGCTAACGGGAACCAAGAATTGCAAGCAGCTACTTTTGGATACAGCTTGGTTAGCTTGGAGGGCTGACAGTTCTTTTGCAAATGTAGCCTTTTTTGTTGCTTTAAGGATAACATTCCTTGCTTGGTCAATTTCATCTGGAGTACGAGGTAAGTCCCATCTGTGCCAACCTTTGCATTTGCTGTTTTGGTTCATGTGCTTGAAGGATTTTGCCATGTGAACTAGAAATGCTACTCATTTTACTAGGGAGGTGAAGGAAGAGAAGCATTGGAATCGGTTAGAGGTAAGCTCTGGTTCTTCCAGGTTAGTAGCACAAGTTTGTACTTGTGGCTGGATTTCCGAGTCATTTTCAGGTTCAATTAGCTCAAACGTCTCAGTTATTTGTGTTTTTTCTGCACGTGGCTGACGCAGGAAGGAGGGGCCGGTGAACCAAGAAGTCTGAGCCAGACAGGATGCAGGTATAGATCGCGATGCATGACCTTCAGGGGTTTCTTCCTTACATACGTAGTGCCACTGCTCAGGTCTCGAGGACTGATGGATGCGTTGGACTCTATTGTGAACATACACATAGATACATACAACGATTGTTTTGAATCGTTATAAATGTAGCCGAGCACCACTTTGCTGTCGGTAAAGAACTTTGTCATTTAACTCAAGATCTAGCTCATCCTCAATGAGATCTGCCATCTCTACTGCTAAAACAGCAGCACACAGCTCAAGCCTTGGGATTGTAGGTTTGGACAGGGGTGCCAGTTTTGCCTTGCCCATAACAAATCCTACTTCGACTTGCCCATCTTTCTGAAGTGCTTTCAGATACGCCACAGCACCTATGGCCTTAGTCGATGCATCTGTATGCATTGCTTCAATTAGCGAGTTTGTTGTGTATGTACGTGGAACATGAAGCTGTTCTAGGTCTTGGAGAGAATCTCTCCAGGCTTCCCATTTGCTTAGTTTGTCCTCAGGGAGGAATGTGTCCCAGTCTGACTGTTCAGAGGTAAGTTCTCTGAGTAGAGCTCTTCCCTGGATCGTGACAGGTGCCAATAGACTCAGAGGATCAAAAACACTATTGACAGTGTAGAGGACTCCCTAACGGGTAAATGGTTTGGTAATGGTCGATGCGGAGTAGGTGAATGTGTCAGTCGTGATCTCCCATAGCAGACCTAAACTCCTTTGTGTGGGTGAAGTTTCTCCACTCAGATCTAAGTCCTTGATTACTGGAGCACAATCTTCTATTGGAAAATCTTCCATGACTGTCAGCAGGAGATGGCCAATTGCCGAAGATTTGGACCTTCATTCGACACTCAATAATAAACGTTGATTGGTCCATTGACCTGCTGCCTGACCTTGTGTGCCTTAATCACATTTCTTCCGAATAGTAAAAGTATTTCTGCTTCTGGCTCTAGTTCTGGAATGTGCTTGGCAATGTGTCGGAAATTAGGCTGGTAAAGAACTGCACTTGGCGTTGGAATCTCAGAGCGATTGTTCATGATCTCATGACACTCAATGAGTGGTGGAAGAGAGATGAGAACCTTTCCATCCAGGGACTCAATCTGGAATCCTTCTGCTTTCTTGCCAGATGTTTCTATGATGCCAGAGCAAGTTCTGAGATGATATGAGAATTGTTCGCTCTCCACATTGAACAGCTCGAAGAATTCAGGTCTGGCTAATGAACGATTGTTCTGGTTGTCTAGAATTACATAGGCTTTGATGGTCATGTCCTTGGAACCCTTTGGGTACAGCTTTACGAGGCAGATTTTTGAGCATGAGCGGTCCCACTGACTTGGACCACAAACTTCTGTACAGCTTGTATTGACAACAGCCATATTAGAATGATCTTCTCCCTCCCCACCATCCTCTTGTGATGGTGAAGGAGCCTTGACTACTTGTGGTGATGGACCAGGGTGCATGGCCGCATCATGATAGTTGCTACCACATTCAGAGCATTTCACGGAAGACTTCCATTCCTTGGCGAGGTGAGAAACTGAAGAACAGCATTTGAAACACATTCCTTTCTCCTTGAGGAAGGCCTTTCTGTTGTTGAGGAGTTTGTTTCTGAATGTTCTGCATTTTTTCAAGGAATGCAGTTTATTGTGTAATGGACAGATTTTGTTAGGGTCATCACTGGCTTCACACACATCTGTTTTGTGAACTGAGATGTGTTTGGTTTGGAAACTCTTCACGATGGGTCTGTCTGGTTTCGCAGTTGTTGTAGCACTGCTTTGATGCATAAAGCTAGGATAATTTCACTTCTTTGCTTCACAGCACACAAAGTTACAGAAATACTCAAAGGGAGGGAAGCGACTGTAATTTTCTTCTTTGTACTATGACCCAGAAGTCACCCACTTGTCCTGAAGCCCATATGGAAGTTTTTCTGCAATTGGTGCAATTCCACATGAAGTGTCAAGGTACGACAGACCTGTGAGATAAACTTCTCAACCTTTTAAAAGATCTTCTTTAGAACCTTGGATTTCCATAAGAAAATCCCAGAGTTCACGTAATTTGGTGTGGTGTTTAGCTTTAAACCTAGGAAAACTGTCCAATTGCCGAAGCAGTGACTTTTCGATGATTTTGTAGCGTTTGGTAAGTCTTCACAACATTTATAACTAAGAATGCATGAGTATTTTAATTTATGTTTCATATTTAACCTGATTTGTATGAATGAACTTGATAGTAAAGGCAATAGAACGACCTAGGTTACGTATGTAACCCAGGTTCCCTGAAGGGAACGAGAGCTGCGTCAAAACGCATATGGGAACGCCATCAGCGTAACCGACGCTCTGAATATTGTCTACAACAAGTCCAATAGAAGGGCGAGGAGTCACGGGCGGGGTGACGTCACGGCCAGGAGGTATATAAGCACGTGAGGCAGAGCCCGCGTCAGCTTCATGTCATGAAGCAAGCTCTGGCAGGGATGCCGGAAGTATGGCTTCGAGACGCAGCTCTCGTTCCCTTCAGGGAACCTGGGTTACATACGTAACCTAGGTCGTTCCCTTCCAGGAACGTCGAGCTGCGTCAAAACGCATATGGGAACGCTATACCAACGCCGCCAGACTGACAAGTCCCTGCCTGATGTCAGGCCAAGAGGACAGAAGAGCCTGTAGTGGCTCGGATGTCGAGGTCGTAACCTGGCGAAGTCAGGGGCGTGGACTACCCAGCAGCGTCGTAGTTGCCCTGATCGGTACATCTGTCCAGAAAGGCCTTGAAGGCCGCCATACCTCTGGTTGAGTGCACTCTGACTCCCACGGATGGGCAAGCCCAGAGGCCTCGTAAGCAAAATTGACAGCATCCACCATCACTTACTAAGAGTGGGCTACCAAGCCCTACCCTCTTAGGCGGACCAAGGCCCTCGAGCAGTTGGTCCGACTTCCTCCACAGAGCAGCTCTGTGGATGTACGTGCCCAGTGCTCACACTGGACACATACGGTTGTGCTACTCCTGGCCGAAGGGAGGAGGACAGAGGCCTGGAGTACGACCGGCTGTGGTATGACCGTCAGAACCTTCGGTACGTACCCCATTTTTCAGGGGTAGAGAAAGACTTTCGCCGAACCGGGCACACAGTCAACATCGAAGGGGCCGCAGACAGGGCCTGAAGGTGATCACCCTCCTCAGAGAATGATGCTAACCAGAAGACGGTCTTGGAGGTGAGGAGTCTATCTGTTATCTCCTCGACATGCTCAAAGGTGTTCACACCGAGCCTCAGAACCGCAGCCAGATCCCATGTGGGGACGTGATCGTACAGGAGGCCTCAGCCTCCGCGCACCGGAGGAAACATGTAACTAGGGGGTATCTGCCCACTGGCTGGCCACCGATAAGGGCGTGGTATGACAAATAACTGCCACGTAGACCTTAGTAGTGGAGTGGGTTAACCCTGCGGAGAATCAGGCCTGCAGGAACTCCAGAACTGCACTAACTGGGCAGTTGACTGGGTCAAGCTGGCGGTCTCCGCACTTCAACGTACAGTTTCCTCGTGGAGGGAGCTCTGGATTAAAGGAGGGTCTCGACAACCTAGTCGATAGACCGGAAGCTATGAGTTGCGCCTGCTCAGAGGCCAAACCCACAGCTTCCATAGCTCCGGGCGAGGGTGCACATAGGTGCCCCCGGCCTGTGAGAGGAGATCTCTCCTGATCAGTACCGGCCACGGAGTGCCGTCAAGGAGAGAAATCAGGTCCGAGAACCAAACTCGGCCCGGCCAGAACGGTGCTACTAACAGTAGACTGACCGCGTCCTGGCGCACTCTCGCCAGAACTCCCGGGAGCAGAGCGATCGGGGAGGGAAGGCGTACAGACGGGGCATCGGCCGTGTCTGTACCATAGTATCCAGTCCCAGAGGAGCTGGAGGAACTAAAGAAAACCAGAGGGGACATTACGCTGACTCTGGAGTCGCGAACAGGTCTACCCGTGCCTGGCCCAACCTTCGAAATCTGCTTCACCCCTCGAGGTGAAGCATCCATTCCCCGGGCCTCAGCCCCTGTCTCGACAGAACGTCTGCTCCTACATTGAGATGTAAGAGACCACTGCCGTGCTGTCGGTGCGGACCAGCACGTGGTGATCTCTCAGGTCCGGGAGGAAGTGCTTGAACGCACGGAACACAGCTAGGATCTCTAGCTGGTTGATATGCCACGTCAAGTGGCGACCACTCCACAGACCGCGGGCAGGGTGGCCACTCATGACCGCACCCCAACTGGTGAGGGAGACGTCCGTCACTAAGGAAACACGGCGACAAGGAGCTCCCGGCACCAGGCCCTAGGACAAGAACCAAGGTTTCCTCCATGAGTCTAAGGCACGGTTTCTCCATACAATGGCGTGATCCTTGACAATGCGAAGCGAGTCTCCCCTCAGGGAGACCCCCTTGGTCTTGAGCCACCACTGTAGGGGCCTCATGTACAGCAGGCCAGAGGGAATCACACTGGACGCAGCTGCCATGAACCCAAGCTGTCTCTGCTTAACAGTGAATGGCTGGCCTTCTCGCACTCTCTCGACTGCAGCGAGGATCGACTCGATCCGAGCAGGGGATAACCGCGCCTGCGTCGTGGTCGAATCCCACACCACGCCTAGATAAGTGGTTCTCTGAACTGGAGAAAGCACACTCTTCTTGGCGTTTAGTCTTAACCCCAGATCTTTCATGTGGGCGAGAACGACATCTCGATGCCGAACCGCCAACCGCTCTGATTGAGCGAGAATCAACCAATCGTCGATAAAATTGAGTATGCGGATGCCCTGCAGTCGCAACGGGACCAGTGCCGCATCCACACACTTGGTGAAGTGCGGGGTGAGAGTGCTAGGCCGAAGGGAAGAACCCGATACTGACACGCTTTGCCCCCAAAAGCGAACCTCAGGAACTCCCTGTGAGAGGGAAAGATGGGTACATGGGACAAACGTCCTAGAGGTCTGTCGTGACAAATCAGCCCTTGGACCCGATTTGGAACACGATCTGCCTAACTGTGAGCATCTTGAACTTCAGCTTTCTGGCTGAGAGGTTCCGAAACTCAAAAACCAGTATGGGCCTCAGCCCCCCATCCTTCCTTGGAACAATGAAGTATCGGCTGTAGAAGCCGGCGCGAGTCTCGTGAGGAGGAACCACTCGATGGCTTCCTTCCTTACTAAATTCTCGACTTCTTGTTCCAGAACCAGAGCCTGCTCGGGGCGGACCGTAGTCACGCAAACCCCGTTGAACGGCGGAGGTGGCCCATCGAACTGGATGGAATAACCATGCTCTACCGTCCGCAGGACCCAAAGAGACACATCTGGCAGCCGCTGCCAAGCCGCTAGATGATCTACTAAGGGAATCAGTCTCTCGAGACTGACCTCTGGTGTCAGAGATATGGCCAGACCACTGTCTTGCTGCGGCTCTCCGGAGGAAGACGCGGTCTCTGGCACTTGAGGCGAGTTTCTCAGACCCGCAGTCACAACCGGCGGGGGACTCTGAGAACAGCACTCGCTGGGACCTACTGTGCCCTGGAACTGCAGGGTTGACAGACAGATCCCCGGAGGACACCGAGGGGAGACGGTCACCGTGTGCCGCGGTGTAAGCCGCTCCACCCCAGTAGGGGTCGTCCTCCGCAATTCTGGGGCTCGCCCATCAGGACCTCTGAACGAACCAGACCCTGCCAGGCAGGACCCAAAGAGACGCATTCGGCAGCTCACTGCCCAATGATCTACTAAGGGAATCAGGCTCTCGAAACTGACCTCTGGTGTCAGAGAAATGGCCAGACCACTGTCTTGCTGCGGAAGTCCGGAGGAAGACGCGGTCTCTGGCGCTTGAGGCGAGTTTCTCAGGCCCACAGTCACTACCGGCGGGGAATTCCGAGAAAAACACTCGCTGGGACCTGCTGTGCCCTGGAGCTGCAGGGTTGACAGACAAATCCCCGGAGAGCACCGAGGGGAGACGGTCACCGTGTGCCGCGGTGCAAGCCGCTCCACCCCAGTAGGGGTCGCTCTCCGCGGTCCTGGGGCTCACCCGTCAGGACCTGCTGCGCGAGGAGCTGGTATGCGGAGGAGGCTGCGCCCGCCCAGCAGCCGCCTGAATTTCGAGAGCGCGCATACCATCTGCCCTCAAAGATTCCACCCGCGATCTCAACACCTCGGTGGAGATCGGGGGAAACTGAAGGGTCTTGTGGCTCCTCACACTGGGGCGAGAGAGGCGGCGAAACCTCGTCAACGCTCGTCACATCACCTTTTCCTCGGAGGACGCAGCGTCAAGCCCTCGTCTCGGGGGGAAGAGTACCGCTTCCGAACCGCGAGACGGGGCGCCAGATCTGGTGGATACGGGAGAAGATAGTTTCTTTTCTCTTCTCTTCTAAATGCCTTCTACGAGCCCAACGAGCGCAGCCGCCGCTCTTCCTCGGCAGAGTGGGGCTGGCTTTATTTGTGCTTGTGCAACACTGGAGTTTACAACGCTCATACCGTCTTTCTCATCCACCTCCTCGGTAGGAAGACAAGCGGGGCGTCGAGCCCTCTCTCTGGGGGAAGAGAACCGCTTCCGAGCACAGAGAGCGGGCGCTGGATTTGTTTTGATCCATTTGCGAGCCGCGCGAGCGCAGCCACCGCTCTATCTTTCTTTTGCACAAAAGCGGGGCCGACAGCGCGTGGAGAGCTCGCTTTCCTTCTATATAAATTGGGGCGACAGAGGCGGCGAAACCTCATCAACGCTCGTCACGTCAACCTCCTCGGAGGAAGACAGACGAAGCGTTGAGCCCTCGTCTCGGGGGGAAGAGACCGCTTCCGAACCGCGAGACGGGGCGCCAGATCTGACGGATACGGGAGGAGATAGGGACATTCCCGTCTCACTATCATTCGCCAAATCAGCCTGTGAGTCCCACGAGCGCAGCCGCCTCTCTGCCTAGGCAAAAGCGGGGCCAGCACCACGCGGGGAGCTCACAAAGACTCTCTTCTCGAAGAGAGCCCTCCGAGTGCGGAGTGTGCGCAGCGAGAGCCGCTCACAATGCGGGCAGTCAGCTCCCTCGAGAGCCGCTGCCTCGCGCTCCGCACTCAGGTAGACCACGGACAGATCATGTGTGTCCCCGCTCATAATGCTTTTTTTTCATAACGCAGGCAGTGGACTAGCACACAATCTGAAACGCGATCTAGGATCGCCCCCTGTTTTGGTCTTGGCTTTAGGGATGTCTAATTTCTTTTCAGGACATACAACACTAAATAAGACTCACAAAACAGATATGGACTGACAACACACAGAGCGCTTGCTGAATGACAAAAAGCTGATGCGGGCTCTGCCTCACGTGCTTATATACCTCCTGGCCGTGACGTCACCCCGCCCGTGACGCCTCGCCCTTCTATTGGACTTGTTGTAGACGATATTCAGAGCGTCGGTTACGCTGATGGCGTTCCCATATGCGTTTTGACGCAGCTCGACGTTCCTGGAAGGGAACAACACTTACTTTCTTGACTGCTGACTGCGATCTAATTCTTCAGGTTCACTGGGTAAAATTAAATTTGTTTCTGTCATTTTGGCTTTACTAAACTTAAACTAAACGTATATCTTGCCTTTTCATAATCCACTATAAGAAACAAAATAAGTGTGTCAATAGGTCTTGCATCTATTCACTTTTTTACACAAAAAAAAAATCTACCTGCTGTGCCCAAAATACTGATTTCATGCGCTTTCCATGTCTCTCCAGGAACTTCATGCATCAACAAAGCTGCCTTGTGTTTGCCAGGGTCAGTATAAGGTGGCCACAGAGTCGTGGAGGAGTCCTTGTTTAACCATTTGCTGCTCACAATCCCTACTGAGTAATCTGGGAACTCCACAATTTTGTACAGAGCCATCTATTTATCCTTTAAAGGGCAAGAAATCACTGAAAATGAATACATTTACATATACAAAAAAGAGAAAGAAAGAAAGAAAGAAAGAAAGAAAGAAAGAAAGAAAGAAAGAAACCTCAGTAGCTATGGAGGAAAGGCCTGGCTGCCCATTCTGTTTCTGTGGGGATCAAAACATATTTTCTCATTATATCTGACAAGTAGTTTATTTGGTCAGCAATGTCTTTTGAATCTAGAAGACTGGAGTAAAGGGAATCTAGCTTTGAAAACCTCTTGAACATTATGTACTTTGTATTGGTCTTTTCATCAGATAGTATGTTCTATACCAGTCCCAAATTCCCTTGAACCATCATACAGTTGTCCCCAGCAGTTGTAGCAACGCAGAACTGTTGAGAGATTGCCTTTTTATACAGGGTGTAGTGAGGCAGGTTAGGTATTGATGGATCACATGAATGTTTCATTTTCAGCAAAGGTGTTTTTTTTTTTTTATGTAATGAAGGTCCTTTCACGTGTAATTTGGTTAAATATTTGTTTAAGAACAAAATGTGGTTTCCGGCTAGCTTTTTTCAATTTCCTCACAAAGATTTTGAGTCACAACACAAAGCCACTGAAGAGAAATTGTTATACCGCATAGACAGAGAATGCACCAGAGTAAGAAAATATGTAGAGTTGCTAATTCAAGATCTTAGTCAGTCTGTACTAGATTGTTTAAAAAGAAGGGACCAACAACTTGATCAGAGAATGCGATCTCTCCATCTGTCAGCATCCACTCCAGTTCATCCCATGAATACAAATACTGTTCGCACATCACTGAGAGATCAAACCTACAGTCTTCAGTCTAATACTCTCCCAGTCATGGACAATTCATCTATAAATCCGTATATCCCTCCTCTGAGTTTCCTAGTTTCAGTAACAGTCCAGAAGAAGATCCTATCCTTTTCATTGAGCGATGTGAGGAGTATTTTGCTGTTCGACCATTGAAGGATGGTGAGATTTTGTCTTCTTTAACGGCTGTACTTAAAAGTACTGCTAAAGATTGGTGGATGGCTGAGAGGAGGAATGTCTATGATTGGAAACAGTTCAAAGATTTATTCCTGCACTCATTTCTGAGTGATGATTATGAAGAGGTAGCCGTGAGGGAGCTAATGGAGAGAAGACAAGGTACAAGAGAAAGCTTCAGAGACTTCGCTTTTCACTACCGAGCTCTCTGTTTGAGATGGAAGAAGGGGATGTCAGAGAGTGAGATCGTACAAGCTATCTTGCGCAACTGCAACCCACGGCTTGCTAGCTTGCTACGTGGAAATATTAGAGACGTAGGAGAACTCGTAAGAGTGGGTACATAGATAGAATGAGACATTGGTGAGTCCAAGAAATACTGGACCCAAGTGAATGTGGATGAGCAGAAGAAAAAGAATACTTCAGCTAATGATCCACAATGCAGAGCAGCCATTGCTAGCACAAGAATCGTTCAAACTTGCCAAAATGCTGTGCAACACCACATTACAAATCTTATTATTCCAATAACCCTGCAAGACACAGATTTAACCGCTATGGTGGATACTGGCAGTACTTTGTCAATAATTCAAAGGTCATGTTGGGAACAATTAAGCAGAAGAGAAACGTACCTACCAAGTGGAGGACAAGCTTTCCTTCTGGCCAACGGGCAACGACAAACTGCTGTCGGAAAAGTCGTGTGGAAGAGTAAAGGGCAGGGTTGTCTAGTTGTACTGACATTGTATATAATGAATTATATTGACCTAAGAGTACCCATCATCCTTGGCATGGATTTTCTGTTGAAATCTGGAATGATTTTGGATTTTAATGAGGCTCAGTATTCTTTCCCCCCCCCCTAGAGGATGCTGAAGCACCACTCACCTTTCCATTCCTTCATCAGGACATTCATTCTTCTGTGCACTTTTACCTTGCCCTACCTCTAACGTCCTGCAGTGATGAAGTTTTCCAGTCTATACACCAGCTAACAGAACAAGCAGACACTGACACGCAGACACAGCAAGAACTGGAAAATCTAATGTTAAGCTGGCCCACTGTTTGCAATCAGGAAATAGGACATACTGATTTGGTTGCACATCGTATTATCACCACAGATGAACGTCCTGTTAGAAAGAAAGCATACAAGATTTCCATCGAAAAACAGAGTTTTGTTGAAAGTCAAAGCAAAGAGCTGCTAGAAAAGAAAATCATTCGACCATCTATCTCTCCGTAGGCAGCACCAGTGGTGGTGGTACAGAAGAAAGATGGTGGTTCCAGACTCTGTGTTGACTATCGTGGGGTGAATACCAAAACGTACCTTGATGCTTATCCTATGCCACAAATACAGGACATCTTAGAGTCATTACATGGTACTGTTTTCACTACACTTGACTTAAGGAGTGGCTATTGGCAACTGGAAATGGAGGAAGAAAGCATTCAAAAAACAGCCTTTACCACACCTTCAGGGCTATATGAATTCCTGCGTCTTCCCTTTGAGTTGAAAAATGCAGCAGCATCCTTCCAGAGACTCATGGAACATGTACTGCGGGAGTTGAAAGGTAAATGTTGTATGGTTTACGTCGATGATGTCGTGGTCTTCTCCAAGAATAAGTAAGAACATCTTAAACCTCTACACCAGGTTTTCAGTTGTTTCCACAAAGCAGGTCTCACTCTCAACCTCAAAAAGTGTAATTTCATTCAGAAATCTCTCATGTTCCTAGGCCATGTTGTTTCAAGCGAAGGGATCAAAACTGACCCTGCAAAGGTGTCAGCAGTTAGTTCGTTTCCCATCCCACAGTCTCTCAAAGATGTCCAAAGGTTCTTGGGCTTAGCTGGTTGGTACCATCGGTTCATTCCCAAATTCTCAGAAAAGGCTGCCACACTTCACGCATTGAAAAAGAAAAACTCAACATGGACTTGGACAGAGCAGTGCCAACAAGCATTTGACCTTATCAAACTAGACTTAACACAAGCTCCCGTTCTAATGTCTCCAGATTTCAGTCAAACATTCAGAGTTCAAACCGATGCCAGTGAAATTGGATTGGGAGCAGTTTTTACACAAGAATCTGCAGGAGAAGAGCATGTTATTGCATATACATCCAGACTACTGAGAGGGGCTGAAAAGTCCTACTCTGTAGCAGAGAAGGAGTGGTTAGCAGTAGTATGGGCAGTGGAGAAGTGGAGGCCATATCTAGAAGGGTGACCATTTGAAGTATTAACCTTTTAACCTTCGCCCCCCATTTTGGGCCTCACAGGTGAAAATAACCTACCTAAATTAAAACGGTAACAGTTCCTGACAAAGTGTGCCACACAAACAAATTAGGTATCTTTGGAAAGAAGACACTCTAGGCTTTACTATCCATCATCCAGAGTTGATAATGCTCAAAAAGTACAAATACATGAAATAAGTCCTGGAGCAATCCAGGAAAGTAATGGATTGAAAGCCACATGTCTCATGAATTTATATTTCAAATTTGAAGAAGATACCATGACAAATGAGATTCCTGCAATATTTTTTCTGAAACTATTTATAGTCCCCCCACCCCCCTGTTTGAGGAAAAATAACCACCAAATGGATTGCAGAATTATACAAGATATTTTAGTCATTATACATATTCCTGCATAGGTTTTCAATTATAAAATAATAGACAGAATTTTAGACATCATATAAGTGATTTATTTGAGCACTAAAAAATACAAAAATAATTATTTGACTAATAAAAAAGGAAAAAAAAATAGAAAAAAAATGCTTTGTATATAGTATGTATACTGAAGTATTCTGATTGCCAGACATGAAGTGATATTGGCAGACATGGTCATACAGTCAGTAATCACACGCTGATGTGCGTCCATACAGATGATAATCATGCAGATACGGCCACATTCCCCACACAATACACACACACACACATATAAAAAATGTAGAAGAAAAAAAAACAGTTTTTTATGGAAAAGGCAGATCGCTAAGTTACGCCCCGCTCAGATGACAGCTGCGTCACAGCCTGCGTCACGCGCTGGCAGGAGAGAGCGCCAAATTCAAATAAACTATATTCCGCTTTTCTGAGACTTTTTTTTTTCCGTGGACAGTCTCATTCTGTCTGTAAAACTGTATGCTACAACACGTGTTGTTTTTTTACCACCAAGACCCTGTTTTTTTAGCGGAATTTATTCCATACCGGACGCGAACAATAACTCTCCCGAAGAAATTAAATGTAAACAAAGGAATATTCATCCTTATTACAACGTTATTGTTTCACTGGACTAAAAGTGCTCGCTGGGATGTTGTTCTATGGACCCTTACCTGTCTAACTAAACTGGGATTTCAGCAGTGGACGCGTTTGTGGCTCGTTATTACAATGAATCTGGTACTGGTACTGGTCTGGTACTGCTTTTTTATTCTGCATGTTTTGATGTGTACTGCTTACACAAATGTAGCAAATACATTCCTTATAAGCTTTCCATCGGAAAACAGTGATCTGTCGTCGATGCTTGAGGCTTAGACCTTCAAAATGATATATAGTTTGTCAAGATTAATGATATTCTTTCACGTTAAATTCATTCATAAACATTAAACTAGTGGGGAAAAAAACGCTTCAGTGCGCCGTCGCTCCGAAATTATCTGGTCATTTACAGTCTACTCCCATTGTAGAACCTGGTTATATGATGGCCATTGATCTCATGGCACCATTTCCAAGGAGTATCAAGCAAAATGAGTATCTACTTGTTATCGTGGATTATTGTTCCAAATGGGTGGAGATGTTTCCTCTGAGATCTGCTAAGACTCCTCAGATAGTCCGAATTCTGGTAGAGGAGATATTTACCAGATGGGGAACCTCAGCCTATCTAGTCTCAGATCGAGGTGCACAGTTCACCTCTCAACTCCTTGGTTTGGTTTGCAAACAGTAGGGAGTTATTCAAAAACTCACCACAGTGTACCATCCCCAAACTAATCTCACAGAGAGAGTCGATCGAAACTTGAAAACCATGATTGCCTCTTACGTCGGAGATCGCCATAAGCTGTGGGACAAATGGATTGCCGAATTCAGGTTTGCTATTAACACTGCCTGGCACGAAAGTACGGGGTTGATTGAGAAAGTACCTGATTGAGAAACTGTTTCCTGTTCAATCTTATGGACTTTTTAAATATTGCTTTGTAGGTGGTGTTGAGTCTTCATGAGTTGCAAAGGCCCTACTTTCATGGATGTCAAGAAGATTTTTCTCAAAAGGATTGTTTGCACTATTTTGCCTTGTGGATTAACATATATCCTGAGTACAAGGATTTGACTCTGTGGGCCTTTTTCATTGGGATTACTTGAAGAGCACTTTCAGGACTCATTACTCCTTTTGTGTGGGGTTTTGTTCCACTCATTTGTTCCACTCATCATCATTAGAGACTGTATTTGGGGATGTGAACATTTGACTGGGACACACTGAAGTCTGAAGATTGTTTGTAGTTGCCACCCTTTCTTTTTGTATTAATTCACATTTATCTGTAAACCATCTGTGGCTATATAGATGTGAAGTACTGTATTGGTGTTCTAGCAATTCTTTCTCATTCTTGTATTAAACTCTATATCATTTATAAAAGGTATAAAAACTCAATTTCAGTCATTGTAGTTTTGTGACAATACACTGGGAGATACACTGAGTAGTGCTATGTTGGTAGTTGGTGGGCCCCTCCTGATTTTTTCATATAACTACATGGTAACACTTTAAAATACAGTTCCATCATTAATGAATAACTACACAAGGACACATGAATAATGCAATATTAGCACTCTAGTAACTATTAGTAACTAATAAGAAACTCTGATTAATGAATTAGTAAGTAATAGTGCTTAGTAGAATGTGGTAGTTCATTATTAGCTAATCAATAACTATTATTTTTTTCATACCTCCCTAAGAACTACTAAGAACTACTGCATACAGGTTCATAATTAATAATGAACAATACATAATGTATAATTAATTCTAAAGTAAAGGTCATGGTAACCCACTAGTAATGACTCAAGTATTACCAAATTCTTCAGAAGGAATTACTAATTATTTGGATCAGTATTCTAATGTGAAGATCATGATAACTCCCTAGCAATTACGGAAGTCATTGTAAACTTTTAAGGTTTTTGTAAGGTTTTGGTTAGTAATTAATTTTGCTAGATTTGGTAACACTTAAATCATTACTAGTGGGTTACCGTGATCTTCACTTTAGAATACTGATCCAAATAATTAGTATTTTTTTCAGAAGGATGTAGTAACACTTGAGTCATTACTATCCAAAACCTTACATATATCTCAAAAGCTTAAAATGACGTCAGTCAATATTAGGGAGTTATGATGCTTTTCCCTTTAGAATACTGATACAAATAATTAGTAGTTCCTTTAAAAGAATTTGATAATTCTTGAGTCATTAATAGTGGGTTACCATGATCTTCATTTTAGAATTAATTATACGTTATGCATAATTCACATTAATTATGAAACTGTATACAGTAGTTCTTAGTAGTTCTCCAGGATATATAAAAAAAAAATATTGATTAGCTAATAGTGAACTACCAGTTTCAACTGAGCTCTATTACTTACTAAATCAATAATCATAGTTTCTTGTTAGGTAATGGTAGTTACTACAATGTTAATAGTGCATTAGTCACTTGTTCCTGTGTAGTTATGCATTAACAAAGGATCAGTATTCTAAAGTGTTACCAAAGTTTTATTTTGAAAGACAAAATACAAAATCTCTACATTTACTGTACAAAACTGAAAATGCAATCATTCAGTTTTTGAAGTAAAACAGTGCAAATTTTAAAGGAAATACATTTCAACATTTAAAATACTGTACCGATTAACAGAACAGTTTGATGAGAAGTTAATGAGTTGAATTAAATATTCTCAGCACAAGAAATACAAAACATCTACAAGTTTCAAACGACTATTAATTCTAAAGGCTGGAATACACTACATGACTTTTCAAATCTGAACAGATTTTTAAAACACTAGGCATCATACATATACTGACTTTGTAAATCGTGACAAAGGAAAACTGGGCATCATACACTACATGACCGAGGAACCTACACTACCAGACTTTAAAGTTGTTCCGAGCACAACAAACTCAAAAAAAAAATAGTAGTTATTAATTAGCTAATAGTGAACTACCAGTTTTAACTGAGCTCTATTACTTACTAAATCACTAATCATAGTTTCTTGCTAGGTAATGGTAGTTACTACAATGTTAATAGTACATTAGTGACTTGAACCTGTGTAGTTATTCATTAACACAGGATCAGTATTCTAAAGTGTTACCAAAACACTTATATTTTATATTTTATATTCTGTTATATTTTGGTACCATATAACAGTCATAATTTGCTCAGTCAGTTGTTTGTTCTCTCACTTTTGTGTACATACAAGAGACCCAAGTAAATGTTTAGAGATTTTTCACATCCTCACTGCCTTTTAGCATTAACACCAGGAAGGTTTTAGGTTTCGAAATTGTGCAATATCAGTTTTGTCTTCAGAAGATAAAAGCCTAGCAATTTGGGTGGGCCCATGATCTTCCATCTAGCACCACAGTAGAACCAATGTGACATCTACATTAGATATGACAAACCTAACACAAACTATAACATGCGGTTCATAATGTGTTATGTATAATTAATTATTTGGACATTTAACTCCTCTTCCTTTTGTATTCACAGGTTGATAACAAATGTGGTAATGGCCAGTTTCAATAGGGATGCAATGCAATGTCTGTCCAATGTTGGAGGCTGACAAAAATCAGGTTGACATCAGAACTTAATATAAGATTGACGTCAACCTCTAATGTTGGATAGATGTTGCATTTTTAATTTTAAACCTAAATGCAACATCTGTCCAACGTTGGAGATTGATGTCAATTTTACGTTGGGTTCTGTCGTCAACCCGATTTTCATTTTCAACCAAAATTCAACGTCTCTCCGATGTTGGGGTCCAACGTCAATCTGACGTTATATTGACGTCTGGTGCCTGCTGGGTAGAAACAAGTGTGCACAATTTTGAATTGTGTGTAAATCATGACAGCTGTGTTGCAGTAGTGCTTAACTTTTGTGTTCTTCTTGTGTATCTTGTGTTTAGCCCTTGCTCACTCTGGATGAGTACAGTTCTTGGAGAGTGGGGAGGGTTGTACCAATGATTCGCTCAGCAGTCCGGACTACCCTCCGTAGTCTTCTGAGTTCAGATTTGGTAGCTGAGCTGAACCAGATGGTTATAGAAGAGAATGGATTCAATGATGGCGGAGTAGAATTTTTTCAGCAGCTTCTGTGGTAGGCTGAACTTCCTCAGCTGGCGAAGGAAGTACAGCCTCTGCTGGGCCTTTTTCACAATGGACTCAATGTGATTATCCCACTTCAGGTCCTGGGAGATTGTGGTGCCCAGGAATCTGAATGACTCCACTGCAGCCACAGTGCTGTTCATAATGGTGAGTGGGGGGTGAGCAGGGGCGTTTTGAGCGTGTTCAGCTCCAGGTTGTTGAGACTGCACCAGCTCTTTAACCTCCTGTCTGTAAGCAGACTGGTCACCATCCTGAATGAGGCAGATGAGCTTGGTGTCATCTGCAAACTTTAGGAGCTTGACAGAGGGGTCTTTAGAGATGCAGTCATTGGTGTACAGGGAGAAGTGTAGTGGGGAGAGAAAACAGCCCTGAGGGCAATGTTCCCTCTAATTATTTTTCTTGTCGAGCAAAACTTTTCTCTATTGGGCGGACATTTCGGCCACCTGAGCAAAAACATTCTTTATACCAGACCTGTACAGCGCGGACACAAAAATGTGTGTAACTTTTATATTTAATGTGCTATTTATATTTGATTTGACCCTTGATGTAACTAAATGATGTACATTTTAGGTTACATGAGAAAACATTTTTACAGTACAATACACTGCCGTTCAAAAGCTTGGGATCAGTAAATTTTTTAAAGAAGGTTTTTAGGCTCATCAAGGCTGTATTTTTTTATAAAAAAAAAAAAACACCTGAATGTTATTTCACAAAAAAAACATTGTGAAATATTCTTGCAATTTAAAATAAAAGTTTTCTATTTTAATATACTTTGAAATATAATTTCACGAGTTCACACTTACATATATTTAGCACGATAAACGTAATGCGTATTTGGCGAGTATATTAATACGTTATTGGCGTGCTGTCCTGGGGAAGGGCTCCGTGCTCGGGAACTGCCCGAACCCAGAGTACCCCCCATGTGGTGAGAACTGAAGTGGAAATGGAGGAGAAGGGGTGGTGGAGGGATGCTGATTAATCGTCAAATGAATGGAGGTATGACGGCTGTATTTATATCCATGTATTGAACTTGATTACGTGCCACTTGTGTCTAATTAGGCTAAGTATCTGACGTGCTCCTCCCGAACTTTGTTAATTAAACATCATTTCACGAATTCACACTTTCATATATTTAGCACAATAAACGTAATGCGTATTTGGCAAGTATGGTAATACGTTATTGGCATGCTGTCCTGGGGAAGGGCTCCGTGCTCGGGAACTGCCCGAACCCAGAGTACCCCCCAAAAGCAATGTTGGACAGCCGCCAGTCTGAGATTCCCCCCCAAAATACGCACTAGAGATCTAGCGGGAGCTGGTATAAGAGTAGCGTAGATGATGGGCCGGGGGAGCCTGTGTGCTCTGAGGGAGCAGTTTGGCATGCATGGGTAGGACCCTCCGGCCGCTGGTGTGAACTGCGTGGTTGAGGGCGACCGGTCGGGGAGGGCTCAAACTGAAGCTCAACGGTTGCTCATCACGTTGGGACGGGTGAGCCTTGCCCGCCGATTGGAGGAGCAGCGTGATTGATGCCCTGACCAGGAGGACCAGAGTTGCCTGCAGTGGGACAGATCACGGAGTCGGCGTACGGGCCCTACTGGCTGTCAGCCCCTGCTAATCAGAGGACGGAGGGCGTTTATCTGACCAAGAGGACCCATGAAGCCTCCGACTAGAACACAATACTCCATCGTCGGACGAGTAGGTCCTATTGGTTTGGCAGGTAAAAAGAGTTTGGGCCATCCGACAAGGATGCTCTCGCGACATCCGATGGGAGATCAAGACTCACGGCATCGAATGGATGAGCCTGCTTGTGGGTGGCAAGAATAGGAGCCCAGCCGGGAGAACTAGCGTCGACGTCCATCATGAGACCAAGGCTACGTTGCCGGACGGATGGTCCTCGCTGGGCGGGTAGGGAGAAGAGAAAACCTGGAACTGGTTTGGCTCTCGCAGACTCCGATGGGAGATGGAGACTCAGGACATCGAACGGGTAAAGCCTCGCCAGGTGGGGGGAAAAGATGTGGGGATAGAAGAGATAGTTGGGCAGTGTTCGGCAGGGCGGACGAGACCAGTAGCGGCAGGTGGTTGGGCCTCGCCGCCTGTCGGACGGAAAATTAGGTGGGAGGCCAAGACTGTCACCGACACTCTACGGGATCCCAATACTCCCCGAGTCGAACGGGTAAGTCTCGCCGTCCATAGGATGAAAACGATAAGGTCTGTCTGGGAGGCTCTCGCGACGCCCGACAGGAGCACAATACTCGCTGTGTTGGACGGGTAAGCATCGCCAAGCATGGGACTTAAAAAGGTAAGGATGTCTGGCCGGAAGTGCTCTCACCGGCGTCCGACGGGAGACCAAGACTCGATGTGTCGGACACGTAAAGACGAAAGGGTAAAGTTTGGTCGGGAAGTTTTACCGTCATCCAACTGATGGCGTGCCAGTCTGGGGCTCTCGCCAACTTCCGACAGGAGCTCGATACTCACAGTGTCGGATGGGTAAGCCTTGCCGAGCGAGGGATTTGAAAAGGTAAGGTTGTCTGCCGGGAGGGCTCTCGCCGGCGTTCGTCGGGATATCGGGGCTCGAGTCGAACTGGCTAGACGGAAAGGTAAAGTTTAGTTGTCGGGAGGCCTCACCGTCCACAGACAGGAGATGGGTACTCGCAGCCTGTATGGGTAAGTTCGCCGGCCGCAGGATGGAAAAGGTAAGATGTCTGGCTGGGAGGCTCTCGCTGACGTCTGAATGGGGAGATCAAGACTCACTGTGTCGGACGGGTAAGCCTCGCCGAGCTTGAGGCTTGAAAAGGTAATGTTGTCTGGCCGGGAATGTATCGCCGGCGTCCGTCGGGAGATTGGGACTCGCGTATCGGACAGGTAAAGACGGAAAGGTATAGTTGGGTGGCCGGGAGGCTCTTGCCGTCACCCGACTGGAGATGGATACTCGCAGCTAGGATGGGTAAGGCTCTCTGGCCGCAGGATGGAAAAGGTAAGTTGTCCGGCTGGGAGGCTCTGGCCATCGACCCACAGGAGATGGAGGCTCCCGGGTTGGATGGGTGAGCCTCGCCGAGCGTGAGACTCGAAAAGGTAAGCTTTGACAGTTGGAAGGCTCGCACCGTTGAAAGAATTTTTATTTTTTTATCCAATGAGAGTTTGGTGGGCTGTTTTAATGTGGAACTGATTCGTTCTAATGTAACTTTGGAAAGCTTCTGAAGACCAAACCATCTGCCTAGAGTTTGGATTTACTGTTTGGAGAGGCCTTTTTGGGCTGCCGATGTTGCTGCCCCGATGCGAAAGGAGTGGCTGGAATTTTTTTTTAGCTGGGATGCCTGACGATTGCAAGACTGATTTGAGATGTTTTTGGAACCAGAAGCGACTGACGGGTTTTTTGGCGTCGTCTACGAATAGGGGTTCGCGGGGAGATTTGGCCTGAGAATTTCTGAGGCGGAAATGCTCAAGGACGGCCTGATAGGGTTGAATAGGAGAAGAGAGTTTGAAAATGTAGATGAAATGACCTTTCTTTGCTTGGTCTGTCTTGCTTTGTTTGATCAGAAATGCGATGGTTTCGCTATCGAGAACTGTTAAGTCTGAGATGGTGGGATTGCTGTCTGGGTCGAATTTAGAGGTGGTGGTGAGCTCTGAACATCTCAGGAACCCGAAAAACGCCAGAATGAACATGACGTCGAGTGTGCGGACGGTACTAGGGGGCTGATAGTTGGTGCGGAGGGAGTGGATACATTTGGTGAGGATGTCTAAAGTTATGGGTAGTCTGGAATCGGGACGAGTGGGCTGAGATCGTTGGATTCCATCTATGATCAACATAGAGGTTTGAGAATTGCTTAGTTCGGGCGAGGGAGAGCCATACATGAGTTTATGAAAAAATTGGATGCCGCTTAGGTAACCTCTGATGGAGCTGATTTGGAGGCCTTTGATGCTGTTGAGAAAAGAGATAAAAGAGGTTATTGAAAGTATAGAAAAATCAGGAAAAAGTATGTTATAAGATAGGTGGAACAACTTAAAACATCTCCATGCTGTCACGTATGACTGGAGGGTCCTGGGAGATACCGCCTGGAGGATGGTATTGAGTGATTCATCGAAAAGGGGTTTTAATGGGTGAGTTACGGAAATATTAGTTCTGAATATTGAGGTACTGGAGTTGGGAATTGGTCCGCCTCTGGTGCCAGCATCCTGAATTTCTGCATATGACGTATGAGATGTTCTTGCAACCTGTGAACACCCTGCTGTGGACATCTAAGTCAAGAGCGCCCCAGTAGGGGCATTAATTCCACTGCGCCACTCGGACGGCACTTTTAGCGGAAAATAGTTTGTGGTAAGTGAAGAACAGCCCTCCTCCGTAAGATAACGCGTCTGTGGGGGAAGACGAAGCATATGATCTCGGTGAAACGACTAAAGGCTGTGGAGAGCTCAGGAAACGACAGGATATGGGATGACTGAGGATTGGAGTTTTTTAAAGTGACTGAGAAGTCCCCGCAATCTATCTGTCGGTGAGTTTCGGAGGTAGGCAGGAGGGAAAGGAGAAGCGAGAGATCAACATCCGCACCTACTAATATTTGCGCGCGGACATTGTTTGCCACTTGTGGTGGTTCGGCGGCGATAGCGTTCGCTGGGATGGGCATGGGTGTGGCGGTGAAGAGTGAGTATTGTGGTTTCGCTTGCATGAGAGGGTTGGCTGGAGATGGGACTATATTTGGCAGCTCGTGGGGCCAAGCGTTAGTCTGGCTGCAATTCCCGAGCAGGAAGGAGCGGGCTGCAGGGCTGAATGAGGAGGCCACGGAGGCCCAGTGCTTGTTTGGGCTTTGAATTCTGAGCCATAGGGCTGCGGAGCTGAGGGTGGTTGCCCGAGTGGCCCTGGCCACGCTTGGGCCGTGGGCCCTGAACTCGGAAAGGTGGGCGGCGGGGCTGAATGAGCCGGCCATTGCGGCCAAGCGTTTGCTTGCGCTGCGGGCTCTGAACTTAAGAAGGTGGGCTGCGGGGCCGAGATTGGCGGCGGAGGCGGCCAGGCGCCCACTTGGGTTGTGGGCCTTGGCATTGCTGAGGGAGGAGCCGCGGCGAAATGCTGAGCTGCAGCCAGATCCTTGCCTGGCCTTGCTTTGGTGGAATAGGGGGTGTGGTCTTGGCTTGCTGCCGGCCTAGCACCGCTGTTTGATGAGCTGGTCCTTGAGCTGGAGGAGAATGGAGGAGTCTGCCTTGGTGTGTTCACAGATTTGCTGGGTTTTTTTCCCCTTCTTTGGGGCAGGAGTGGATTTAGGAGATGGGTTAGTTGGTTTTAGGTTTTTGTACAAGTCATACAATTCGGCTTTGGTAAACTTGCGTGGGGCCTGAATGTCAGCGTTGCTTAGCGCCTGCCTCAGTCTCGGCACGGTCCATTTTTCTATGGGCGGAATCGTTGGCCTGGTGGACCGGTATGAAGACGCTGGGGAAACAGGTGGTGTTCTTGCCCGAGGAGATGAATGAGAACTTCGGCGTTTTGAGAGGCGAGAGGCTGAATGGGTTGCAGGCCGCCCGCGAGGAGGAGCCTGGGGCTCGATTGCATTGCTGTGCGGGGAAGCGGTGATCCTGGAACCGGCTGGTTGAGGTGTTGCCTCCGGGGAAGAGACGGATTCCGCTCCCAATGAGGAAGTATCGTGGTGGGACATCGAGAAAACTATGTCAGACGAGCGAGCAGAATGCTGATTAATCGTCAAATGAATGGAGGTATGACGGCTGTATTTATATCCATGTATTGATGAACTTGATTACGTGCCACTTGTGTCTAATTAGGCTAAGTATCGAACGTGCTCCTCCCGAACTTTGTTAATTAAACATAATTTATTCCTGTGAAGAAAAGCGGAATTTTCAGTGTCACATCTCCCCTTTCTGCAGGACATCTACCTCAAACGCTGCAAAAATAGAGCTGTCAAAATCATCAAGGACTCTAATCACCCTGGTAACCGTCTATTCACTTTGCTTCCATCTGGTAAGCGCTTCCGTAGCCTGATGGCAAAAACTGAGAGACTTAGGAGTAGCTTCTTCACCCAGGCCATCAGGCTCCTAAACTCTAACTCTGTGTCATAACATCACTTGACTCCATGTTAATATCAATATATCAATAAGCTATTCATAATTTTTTCTACCTCATATTGCTGCTATTTAAATACCCTGTACAACTTTTTTGCACATTCCTCATTATTACTATTTAAGTCAACAACATACTGACCTGCACGTTTATATGAATATTTTTTATCTTTTATTTTATTTTATTCTTTTATTTTTTTTCTACTTTTATTTTTCTCATATTTGTATTCTATATAATTGCACTGTCCTTGGAGCGGACCTGGCCTACATTTCACTGCTGGTTATACTCTGTATAATTGTGTATGTGACAAATAAAAATCTTGAATCTTGGATCTTCAGAAATCATTTTAATATGCTAATTCATAATCAATGTTGGAAAAAGTTGTGCTGCTTAATATTTTTTGGGACCTGTGATATTTTTCAGGATTCTTTGAGAAATAAAAAGTTAAAAAGAACAGTTTATTCAAAATAGAAATTTTGTGTTGCAATATACACTACCAGACAAAAGGTTGGGGTCAGTAAATTTTTTCTTTCTTATTTTTTTTCTTTTACATTAATATTATTATTAAATGGATAAAAAGTGATAGTAAATACTTATATTGTTTGAAAATATTTATATTTTTAATTAATGCTGTTCTTTTTAAATTTTTAGTAGCCTAATCAAAGAATCAAATTAAAGAAAATGCTAAATAAATTAACAAAAAACATTTTTAAAGATTAGGCTCCTAAACATTAGATCACTCGCACCCAAAGCAGTTATTGTAAATAAAATGATCACAGATAATAATTTTGATGTACTCTACCTGTGTTGATGGCGCAGTGGATAAGACCCGGGTTCGAATCCACTGTGAGACACCAATGTGTCCCTGAGCAAGACGCTTAATTCCTAGTTGCTCCAGAGGCGTGCGACCTCTGACATATATAGCAATTGTAAGTCAAGCGTCAGCTAAATTAATAATGTAATACCTGACTGAAACCTGGCTTAATTGGTCTAAATGAGTCTACTCCACCAAGCTACTGTTATAAACATGAGAAGAACTGCTTCTCAATATTATTAACTCATCGTTATCTTTAGGTCACGTCCCAAAACCATTCAAGCTGGTGATTATTAAGCCTCTTGTTAAGAAACCACTAGTTGTTCTAATGAACTGGCAAATTACAGACCCATTTCAAATCTTCCATTTATGTCTAAAATTTTAGAAAAAGTTGTGTCTGCTCAATTTTGCTCCTTCTTGCAAAAAAATGATCTCTATGAAGAATGTCAGGTTTCAGGCCTCACCATATCACAGAAACTGCACTTGTTAAAATTGCAAATGACTTGCTTCTTGCGTCAGACCAAGGCTGCATCTCATTGCTAGTTTTACTTGATCTTAGTGCTGCGTTCGACACTATAGATCATAACATAACATAGCATACTCTTAGATCGATTACAAAACTATATGGGTATTCAAGGGCAGGCTTTAAGATGGTTTAGAGCCTACCTGTCCGATCGCTACCACTTTGTTCATTTAAATGGGGAGTCATCTCAATTATCACCAGTAAAGTATGGAGTACCACAAGGATCTGTCTTAGGTCCTCTGCTATTTTCAATATACATGTTGCCCCTTGGTGATATTATTAGAAAATACGGGATTAGTTTTCATTGTTATGCTGATGATACTCCACTATATATCGCAACAAGACCAGATGAAACTTCAAAACTATCTAAATCATATTCCCCATGTTACAAAAACAACATTCTTCAATCTTAGAAACATTGCCAAGCTTAGAAACATGTTACCTGTTTCTGATGCAGAAAAGCTAGTTCATGCATTCATGAACTCTAGACTGGATTATTGTAATGCACTGCTAGCTGGTTGTCCTGCATCTTCAATAAACAAGCTATAGATCCTTACCAGGTCAAGAAAATATGATCATATTACCCCAATTTTACAGTCTCTGCACTGGCTATAGTTCCGTATCAGTTACAAAATATTATTACTTCCCTATAAGGCCCTAAATGGTTTAGCTCCTGTGTACCTAACTAGTCTTCTATCACGCTACAATCCAACCCACTCCCTAAAGTCGCAAATCTCTGGATTTTTGGTAATACCTAGGATACCAAAGTCCACTAAAGGAGGTAGAGCTTTTTCACATTTGGCTCCCAAACTCTGGAATAGCCTTCCTGATAAAGCTATTTTTAAAATAAATATATATATTTTTTAAATATATATATTGTTGTTGTTATTTTAAAATATATTGAAATAGAAAACCAATATTAGAAACTGCAATAACCTTAGAGTTCACAATATTAATGTTTTTTTCTGCATTTTGATCCCTTGATGAGCATAAGTGACTCCATTAAAAAACAAAGGTCCATTATTTATTAGGTTTATAATATAGAGGTAACATAATATAATGTAATGTAATATAATATCAAAACAATGAAGCATTTAAACTGATAGAAGAGAATAGAAAACAAACTGAAGCATTTAAACTGAGATCTGCAAGTTAAATATAATTTTAAAAAAACATGAATTCTTCTATAGCTATCTAAACATTGCTGTGAAGTACAGTTTGCACAATACACCTGTGTGTGACTATAAATGTCTCAAGAGTTTTGTTACCATTCTGTGCCCATCCTCCGCTATTTCCAGCACTATCAAGCCACTCTTCTTTAATACATGAGGACCTTGTATTTCACAAGTCATTGTGTTTGCTCTCATGTTGAGCTAACTAATTTCATCTGCAACCATTACTTGAATGGTTGCAGATGAAATTAGTTAATTTGGTTTGTCGCACATCATTCTCTTTCTATGAAACCTGTAAACCGCATTCACTCTATAGCAGCAGCAGCTCTATAGTGGCTTACCCGAGCATTGGAATTCTTTCATTTTTACTCGAATACAATCAAATGGCTTTCCCAACTCATTTTTGCGTGTGCGCGGCACATTATTCCTCTGCAGGGCTGCGCGTGCGCAGCTTAGAGGAAACATTGCCTGAGGGGCACCAGTGCTGATGGTGCGGGTGCTGGATGAGAATTTTCCCAGCCTCACTAGCTGCTGCCTGTCTGTCAGGAAGCTGGTAGACACTGAGAGCTGAGTTCATTTGGGCTGGAGGAGTGATGAGATGGTGTTAAAAGCAGAGCTGAAGTCTACAAACAGGATCCTCACATAAGTCCCTGGTCTGTCCAGATGCTGCAGAACATAATGCAGTCCATATTGACTGCATCATTCACAGACCTGTTTGCTCTGTAGGCAAACTGCAGGGAGTCCAGTAAGGGTCCAGTGATGTCCTTCAGATAAGCCAAAACCAGTCTTTCAAATGATTTCATGGGCACAGACGTTAGAGCCTCAGGTCTGTAGTCATTAAGTCCAGTAATTTGGGGTTTCTTTGGGACTGGGATGATGGTGGAGCGTTTGAAGCATTAGGGGACTTTGCACAGCTCCAGTGATCTGTTGAAGATCTGAGTGAAGATGGGGGCCAGCTGGTCAGTGTAAGTTTTCAGACAGGCTGGTGTCACACCGTCTGGGCTTGGTGCCTTTCTTCTCTTGTTCTTTCTGAAGATCTGGTGCTCGTCATCTTCACTGAACTGAATTGCAGGTGTGGGGGAGACGGGGGTTGCAGGAGGTGTGAATGGTGTTTTTTCAAACCTGCAATAAAATTCATTCAGATCGTCTGCCAGTTGTTGATTCTCCACAGTGCTGGGGGATAGTGTCTTGTAATTGGTGATGTCTTTCAAGACCATTCCTCACTGAAGCCGTGTCACTAGAAGAGAACTGAATCCGTAGCTTTTCGAAATTATTCCTCTTTGCCACTCCTGCAAGCATCTTGTTTGGCCTGACGGAGCTGGCTGAGTTTTGTAGTGAACCATGGTTTGTCGTTGTTGTAAGTTAAATGAGTCCTGGTAGGAATGCACATATCCTCACAGAAACTGATATATGATGTTACAGTCTCCGTGAGCTCGTCCAGATCGGTGGCAGCAGCTTTAAAAACAGTCCAATCAATGAGAGAGAAACAGGCTTGTAAATCCTGCTCTGCTTCATTAGTTCATCTTTTTACAGACCTTAATACAAATTTATCTGATTTCAGCCTGTAGGTTGGTATGAGATGAACTAAACAGTGATCAGAGAGTACTAAAGCTGCCCGTGGGACAGAGTGATATGCATCCTTTATTGCTGTCTAACAGTGATCCAGTATATTACGGTCTCTGGTGGGACATGTAACATGCTTTCTGTATTTTGGCAGTTCACGTGAGAGATTTGCTTTATTAAAGTCCCCAAGAATGATTAAAACAGAGTCTGGGTGTTGTTGCTCACTCTCTGTGATCATATCAACGAGTTTCTGTAAAGCTAAGCTCACATGCGCTTGCGGTGGAATGTAAAAACTCACCAGAATGAACGAGCAAAACTCCCGTGGCGAATAGAAAAGTTTGCACTTAATGAAGAGTGTTTCAAAATCGGGACAGCACATCTTCTTTAACACAGTTACATCTGTACACCACCTTTCATTTATGTAAAAGCATATCCTGCCGCCGCATGATTTCTCCGTTGATTCTGCGTCGCGGTCCGCTCTAATCAGCTGAAAGTCCAGCAGACTTAACGTGCTGTCCGGAATGGCACAGAGCAGCTGAGTTTGAAAAATCCTTGTTTATCTGGGAGAGAAGAAGGAGTTTGTCCGTTTTGTTGGGTAGAGAGCAAAGATACGGCAGATGGATGCTAGGCAGCGGCGTTCTGAATCCGCGCTGTCTGAGCTTCTCGAGCGCGCCGACTCGCTTCCCCCGTTTGCACGTCCCGAAGTGTCTGAACAGCGCCGCAGATCCGCCAACTACAACGTTCAGCAAAACGTCGGAATAATCGAAATACGGTAAAAGATTTTGTGGTGTGTTCTGCCGAATGTTCAGCAGTTCATCCCTCCTAAAACTGATCATGTTTGAGAAACAAAAAACAGGAAAAACTAACAAAAACAGTACAAACACTGAAGAGCAAAGCACTGTAGCTGCCATGCTCGGAGCCATCTTAGATGGATGTCACCACTGCATAATGCATTTTTCGTGACGTTGGTTCAACTTTGTTTTTTGAACCAGAAGACTAAATTTGCTCCAAAAAATGAAAAAAGTAACCACTTTTACCTTAATAATAGACATAATGAGTGCTATTGTTGTTTTCACTGATGTACAGCCTGTCCATATGTAACAGAGTTAGGATTTTATTTAGATTTATTGTGAATTCTTATGAATTCAGCAACGGTTAATTTCATGTTGTACTGGTGCCCTCGTGTGGTTTGTGTGAGAACTGCAGGCAGATATAATTGTTCGGTAAGACAGGAGATGACGCAACACAGCAGTTGCAATGTGCACTGCACGCTGTGGGTGGGTATGCTTATGCTCCGTCTCAATTTAGTTATATATATTCGATTATAAGGCAAAATAAGTTGAGTTTTCAAGTATTTGATGTTTATGATTTAGTTGGGGTAATATTTTGACCATGTTATTTGACTATGAACATATATTCTGTAAGTTATTTGGCCGTTGTGAACTCTCGTTAGCAAGGCCACGATGTTAATTTTATTTTACATTTTATTTAGGTCACTTATGCCTGCAGCAAAGCAATCACTAAAAGGGTGTTTTATTTCATTTTACAGGTATGTCTATTTGTATGTTTTTGTTTATTATTACTATTGTTATGTGTAAAGTGTGGTCGCGTGTTGCGACGTTGTTAATGCTGTTATGACGCAACACAGCAGTTGCAATGTGTACTGCACGCTGTGGGTCACTTATGCCTGCAGCAAAGCAATCACTAAAAGGGTGTTTTATTTCATTTTACAGTCTGCAGTAAAGAAAAAGAAAGATTACACCAGCCAGCATTGTGTCCGAGCATTTATTGGAGGAAGAGGGGTTTCAAACAGAGATTGAGTCAGTCATACAGAATCGTATCGGATGCCGGTGGTTTTTGTCCAAGTCACATCAAAGAGTGGAGGAAATAGACCACATCCGTCACACATATATGAAGAGTTCATTTGCAAAAACTGCAGTTGGGTGGTTTTGATTAAGTAATAATAACTTACAAATACAGGTAATTTACAAAATTAAAATTAATTGAAAGTATGTTTTTTACATAAGCAGATAACTCCAACAGTTGTTTTTTTGGCAAAAGTAGATAACACTTGTTTAATCTTTATTATCTCCTCAGATGACAATGTAGATGCCTGACAAACGTTGTTGTTGTTGTGATCATAAACTGTATGGATGTGATTACACGCAATACACAGAGCTTTTCCCTCACCATTGTAATGCACTGCTTTTGCAAGGTTCCGTGAAAAAGTTTAAGCTTTTATTTTCCTTTTACGCCTTGAAGAAGATATCACAGGTTCATCAAGTCCATCCTCGATCACTTTTAGTCAGCTTTGACAAAACTCCTCTCAGCAAGCACGTCTTTTCAAAGTGAAAGTAGCCTTGTCACCTAACCCTGAATACTGCATGCTGATTCGCTGAAATGGACTTATCGGCTTCTGTTCAAAAACAACAAGGGCGCTTGTCGGCTTCTGCAGTAAAACGTGAAGTCACGATGCCTTGAAAGTGGACAATACAGGCTTTTTAAAACTTGTTTAGGGTTCTTTCTTTTTTTAAGTAGCATTTATCGTTTTTTTGCAAATTAACTCTTCATATGTTAGCATCTCAGGAAATGTGTTTTAAGGTTTCATGACACTTTAAAGACTGAATTCTGTTTACTCTACTGTGGAGTGATTTCCTACAGCCACTGTGCTGTGACAGAAGACAAGAACTAACTGAAGTTAATAGCAGTGTTTTTCTCTCTTTTGTTTTATTTTTCCTCCATATAAACCTGCCTGTTGTACATCTCCTCCTGCTCAAGCAGGAGAATTGCTCCCTGAAGGACCACACAAGGAATCATTTAGATGTAGCGTACCTGATGTATTACCCGGACAGCTGTATATGTAGGTTTTATTACGTTGGACTAAACACCTCAACAAAGGCTATGCTGTCTGGAGGAAGTCCTCAATAAAGCTTTACCGTGTTTATGGAGTGGGTGCTGATGAACCCCACGGAGGTCGCCACCAGTTCCACTCCTGATACAGAGCCCAGTCAGCCATCACCCCACTGCATGGAGTGTTTGCTAGAGCCCAGAGAACGTGACTAAGCCAGCCATTTCCCTAGAGCCTGAGCCTCATGACATGTCTGACCAAGGGTGTAAGCCCGCAACATCGCCCATACTCGAGGAAGTCTTTGTGGAGTACAAGTGCATGGAAGAGGCCCAGCCCACACTCCCACCACAGAGGGTTAGCTGAGGCTGGCCTCTGAGCTTTTTTTTTTTTTGAGGTTTTGAAAGGGGATTATTCCCTGTTTTTCCAATTCCCGCTGGTTCCACCTAGCTCAGAATCTCCTGCATCTCCGCTGATTCTGCCCAGATCCTGTTCTTCTGTGTTACCAACCAACCTCCCTCTTCCACCTCATCTCGTTATGCCAGCCAATATCTCAGCCCTGTCTCCACTGTCTCCCTTCAGCCCCTCGGCTCCTCCTCGGTCTTCACTCTTCTGCACTCCACGCCACCATCTGCTCCACCGGGGTCTGTCAGTGCTTGGACTCCACATATATAGGTGGTGTGTTGATAATACTGTGGTGTGGTGTGTGGATGTCCAGAGTTTGGACAGTTTTGCTGCTTTGGGTGCGTCGTCATTTTAGAGTGACATGTATGTGCACAGTGACCCGTGTATTGGCGGATTACTTTTACTGATCATGTAGGGAAATTTACTCTGCATTTAACCCACCCCAATCTAGCCTACTATTAAAATAGTTCTGTCAGGTCCATTAAGTCAAGAACACAGACAATAAAAATAATTTAAGAATTTTTATTGAATAGATTGCAAACAGGTTGATGTTCCTGAATTGAAATTTGGCGGTATGGCTCTGTTCAGGGAGTCCTCTGACCTTTCATGAGCACCATGAAATAGCAGAGAGTCAGAGGACAGCAGCAGCATTAGGGAACGTTCACACAGTTTAGAACTGTGAGAGCTAAAATATCCCCCCTGTGAACAGAGCAGGCAACATGACAAAGCAAAATGCCACGTTATGCATAAGGAGGAGCTGGGGAGGTGGCGGGCAGCAGTAGCGAGCAGCAAGCATGTATGAGCAAGCATGTATAACACTTTAAATAGGGCGCCTTGTTTGAGCTTGGCCATTGAGCAGCGAGGGGAGTTACCCAGCTAATGCAGCTCAGCTGAAGCAGATCAGCTGGCGGGACAGTGTTGAAGCAATAGCATTAGCAGCGTCTTGACTACCTGGCCTGCCAGAACTGACGCTGACGCTCAATTTGATCAGCCATCATTGTTTGTTGAGAGCCTGTGTGCAGCATAATATGTGCATTATATGCATATAGCAGCGTTAGCTGTAACAGAGATGTGTAAGATGTTTACAGTTGAAGTTGAGCTTTATTGTCATTCCGCTAAATGCGGGGACATACAGTGGAATGAAATGTTGTGCCTCGCAGGACTACAGTTCTACATAAATACAGACATATAACAATGAAGTAAAAAAACACTATAAACCCTTACACAGCTAACCTTGCTTACTGAAGGCCCTGATTAAAACCCCACGGTACGCCACTGCTACTAGGTACTTATACTACTATTACTATTATATACTATTGCATTACTAAAAAGAGACTAAAATGCAATTTTCATTGACTAAAACTAGACTAAATGTCATCAGTTTTCGTCGACTAAAACTAGACGAAAATAGTCATGGATAGTTATGTTCTCTCACACAAGTGCTGAACATACATGCTAGTTGGCCTCGGCTGTATTCTGCACAGTATGTTCTAGTGCAACTTTTTTTTTTCTTTTTTTTGCCCACAGGTGTTGGTCTGTCCCTACCCTTAGGTGATGGGGTGTCTCCAGATGCATAAAATAAAGGTAATGGTTAGGGCAGCATCCCACTTTTCTCTCACATCACCTCCTCCAGTAGTTGGACTATGGAGATGATATTGATGTGCCTCCTTTGCATCAAATATTATAACAGGTATGGGTGGAAAGACTGGGCATTACCATTAATTGTGTCCCACTTTTTATCTGGCTCCCTGCTAGTGTGCAGGGTACAGTGACAGCTTCTATATACTTTATAAATTACATGGCAAATGTAAACAGGAAAGTGGGCAATTTCCCCACTCGCCTCCCATTCCTTTTTCTGTCACTTTCTTTATAATTCTTTATAATTTTTCAATTGTCGACATTGGAGAGCATCATTACTGCACTAACCTTTGGAATTTGAAGGTAGAGCAGGAAGTTGAGAGCACTGCTCTCTTCTTAACATGTGCTCTGCTGTTTACACAATAGGAGGAGTGGGCATGACAGCTTGTAACATTCATCTTTCCCATTTGTCACCACCTCTAATATTTAATCATCTAATATTTAATAATGATTTAAACTGACAGAGTGTGTCTGAACAATGTAAGACTCTGTTCCAGAGTCTGGGCTCTGAATAGGGAAAGGAGCTACCATCCAAGAGAATACTGTGGTCAGTAGAATCAAAGGCAGTTCAGAAATGGAGAATGGATTACTTTACAATATATTCTAGTTAGTTTACGGTTCTTCTTTCTTTTTCTTTATTCCCTTAAATCCCTTTAAATAATTTATTTAATTCCTCTGAATTCAGACAATGTTCAAACTATCGTTATGGCACTGACATAAGGGCTGTTATATTATGAAGAATAAAAAAAAAAAAAAAAAAAATCACATGCTATTCCAGCACACACTTCAGCTTGACCCAAAGGTTTTGCGCTACACTTTGTCTGAAAATCGAATCAAGCTCTGTTTGGAAGCAGTAGCTGGTATGGGATTTCCCTTTTATGACAACTCTGGAACTTGGAAGAGCATTATGTATCGTCATTGCACCAGAGCAGGTTACAGGAGGATGGTGACTGTAAGTGTTTTTAATTCTTCCATTTGCACAGGTGTTTCCCTCACTCTCTGAGCAGTGAAGAATCCTCTGTGGGACATGTCATTACTAAACCAATTTATTCTGTCTTAATCCTCTGCCAAAACTGGTAGGACCTTTATGCTATTTTCTGGTCAATATTCTGGGGTTGTATTATGATGAAGGAAAAAAAGGTGGTTGCTAAAGGCTCTCTCCGTGCATGGCCTGAACCATCTCTCTTTAACATTATAGTTTAGCTAGTATGTGATCTCTTTCTAGTAACGCAAAAGGGTCTATGCAACACATAGGATCCTATATAAAGTGTCACAGATGATCCAGAGTACAAATGATAGAACACAATATACTGTAGCTTAATCATCATCTTTTTAGAAGGGTTCATTTGGGTTCCTACTATGCAAAGAAGTGAAGGATAATTTAAATGATAGCAGAAACTGTGTGCTGACTTTGGTTAAAGTTTCCGTCTATGTAGAAGTAATAAGTGCCAAATATTTGAGAAATAATGTAGAATGTACGGTTGTTCAAGGAATTTGATAGCAAACTTTAAGGCACAAGCTATTTGCATTTTCCCCCCAAACTCTTTTATTAAAACGTGATGCCATGAATCTTACAGACTTTTGCAACTCCATCTTTTGCTCTCTCTGTCTCTCTTTTTAAAGTGCTCATTGTAACAGTCTGCTAACTTCTAAACGACACTTGAAAGCACTTGGCCAGTCTATAAATCTGTTATTGGTGTACAGTGCACCTGGACTGCACAAGGCGGAAATAGTCAACATCTTTGTTGCTTTACAACCAATTTTTAAACATCCTTCCTTCTCACTTAAGCAGTAACTCCTCTTCCTTTAAACATTAAATGCGTATTGCCTCACTCAGTATTCCGCAGGAAATATTCATTTAGATTTAGAAGGCCATTTGAGAATTTTATCACCTTTGGCCTATGTCTTCCACTATGACCTCTTATGAGAAGACCAAACGGACACAGTGGACAATTATATTTTATAACATCCTTTAATTCATCAGAACAGCTGCTTGCCTGTGCAAGCTGGGACTTTGATTCTGGAGATGGTGTGGAAAAGTGCTTTAGGCTAGTGCAGTTTAACAGGCACATTTCTGCACGTCTGAAAGGCCAGGGAAATGTCATTTACATCAAAAACCAATCACAAAACTCAACTTTTTATTGACAAAATCCACTGAGAACTATTGACGGATGATGGAAAAAGTGACTGCTTTTAAAGCCATTATTTATTAGTGGAAGAAATTGTGATGTATTTCTATTCAGTCTCATTGAATCATAGGTTTATAAAGTAGGGTAAGTTGGGTTACGATGCCCCCTTAAGCACACTTTTGAAAAAAGATGTGGGAAGTGAGTCAAGATAGCAGGTTGACGGTTTAAGGGGCTGTACTATTTCTTCCAAAATTTAGCTATCAATTGCTTTAAAAACAAACAGTCAGTTCTTTTTAAAATTGCAGTCGAATCTGTGTGACCTCTGCATAACTAGAAGATGTGCCAATCTCCTTTCTGATATTATTGATCATCTCAGGAAAGGAGGAAGCAAACTCATTGCATTTGCTGTCCGAGAGCATTTCACTGGGAATCTGACTTGGGGGGGGGGGGTTGTCAGTCTCTCAACAGTTGCAAAAAAGAGTGTGAGTGTTGTTTAAGTTACTGTTTATAAGGTTTGAGAAGAAGGTCTGTCTAGCTGTGGTTAGTTCCGCATTGAAAGCATGAAGGCTGTTTTTATAGATGCTATTATGTACTTTCACTCGATTAATGGAGTTGTGTACTTTGTCCGCCTCTGTTAAGGACACGTAGTGTGCATTCTAACTAGACCTCAGCCATTTGGCATGGCAGCCCATGCACACACAAATAGTAATACATGGGGTTCTCAATGCTCTTTGGAGCAGCAGTACACATCTTGGCGATAGATCTGCTTGTTTGGGGGGTGATTTGTGCTATCCCATCCTGTTTACAGTCATTCCGAGTGTGGATACATGCATGTCTGCTGAAGCAGCAGTTTGTTTTCTTACACTTAGCATGATATATTGGGTTGTCCATTTCCTTTGTCTCCCTTGCTGGGAGATAATTTGCATACATGTGCAACAGCAGCATGTCTTGTGTGTTCACAGCCGCACGTCTTTGAATGTATTGGTGGCGATAATAATCAGCAGCAGCAGTGAATCGGATCGATTCCACCAAGACCAAATACATTGCTATGTCCATTACCATGCCAGTCTCTTCGAGAGTTGACATAACAGAAATTACTTAAGTCATTTTAATATACTAGCAATTTTTTTTTCATTTAAAAACTATATATATACAACCCAAAATCCGGAAATGTTGGGACGTTTTTTTAAATTATTTGAATAAAATGAAAATTAAAAGAATTTCAAATCACATGAGCCACTATTTTATTCACAATATAACATAGATAACATAAATGTTTAAACTGAGAAATTTTACAATTTTATGCAGAAAATGAGCTCATTTAAAATGTGATTCCTGCTACAGATCTCCAAATAGTTGGGACGGGGGCATGTTTACTATGGTGTAGCATCTCCTCTTCTTTTCAAAACAGTTTGAAGACATCTGGGCATCGAGGTTATGAGTTTCTGGAGTTTTGGTGTTGGAATTTGGTCCCATTCTTGTCTGATATAGGTTTCCAGCTGCTGAAGAGTTTGTGGTCATCTTTGACGTATTTTTCATTTAATGTAATTCTCTTTATTTTGGGATAACTCAATCCTCCTTAAACCGCCTTCAGATGGTTCAGAATGCGGCTGCTAGAGTCCTGACAGGAGCTCGTAAGCGGGAGCATATTACCCCTATCCTTCAGTCGTTACATTGGTTACCTGTGCGCTACAGGATTCATTTTAAAGTGCTCTTACTGGTTTTTAAGTCATTAAATGGTTTAGCACCCTCTTACCTCTCGGATCTTTTGACAGACCATCAACCTGCAAGAAATCTTAGGTCTGCCAACTTAAGGCTCTTAGTGGTTCCTAGAACCAGAGTCAAGTCTAGGGGTGATCGAGCATTCGCAGTAGCTGCTCCGAGACTTTGGAATAGTCTTCCTACAGAAATCAGAACCGCCCCTACACTATCAATTTTTAAATCTAGGTTAAAAACGTTTTTATTTGAGCAGGCTTATTTTTCGTGATTTGCTTCTGCTCTGCCTTATGTCTTGTAGTTTTATGTGTGAACCGTTTCTGTTTTTAATTCTGTTTGTGGTTACTTTCTTTGTACAGCACACTGGTCAACAGCAGTTGTGTTTAGTGGTGCTCTATAAATAAAATGAAATTAAATTAAATAAGTATGTTTAGAACGTGTTTATTATTAATAGCCAAAAATAGATTTTAGTAATGTGCTAAACAATAATAATTTGTTTCTCAGATATAAAATGTCTTTGTTTTTACGAAGCATGCGTGAGTCTGTGGCTACAAAACCTATATATATATATATATACATATACACACAGATGCTCCTGATATTAACATGCTCACAAATGTTTTTTGTTTTTTGGGGGGGTTTGTATTTTATTGAATCAGATACCTGCACCACAGATGATGAATCCTGATTACTTTTTTCAAACTGTTTTTCTCTGAGAGCGCTGTACCAACATCAGATGTTCAACTACACTGATATTCTATGGTTAAAACAAGATCCTTGACTACTGATTTTTTATTTTTTTCCTTCTTGAATCCATGGAAAGTAGCAGAAACACTTAAATAACACACGTATATATCAGGTATGATTTACTTGTTTCACTTGTTGAACAGAATCTGTTGCAGGAATGAGTCAAAGTCTGTTCACATCTCTGTGGTTAGATCAGTGTGCACAATAATGTGTCTTTTGACCTTCATTATGTATTTTTGATTATACAATGTTGTAAATAAAATACAAATAATGAAAAAAAAAAAAAACATTTTTTTTCAGTCTCCTCACACTCTGTCTTACCTGCCTCAGTCACAGTCACACTGATGGGCCATTAGCAGCCTTTAGGGGAGGGCCCTTTGTCTCTCAGGTGAGAATCACTTAATATTCAAGCCCATTACCACTCCCTCGCATATTGGCTTTCGATCACAAAACATGTCTTTAAAAATTTAAATCAATATATTGTCTTCTGTGAATGATTAAGCAGAATGATTTTCACATAATTGTGAAGTAAATATTCTAGCCTACAAGACTGATTACTCAAAAGTCTTATTCAGGACTATTTAGTGTGGTTTTTATGGCCTTATTTCAGCTACCCCCCCCCCACACACACACAAAAAAAAAACCTTACTAACCATGCATAATATTTTATTCCTAAAAAATGCAAATGTACATCGACCTTGGTCCCATAATATTGTAGCACATTTTGTGCTGAATATAAAAAAAAATTACATGTTGGTCAATAGTATGTTATAAGTAGCTGAAATTAGCACAAATATCAGGGCATGTCAAAACATCTCAAGGGCTCCAAAATCACCTCAGACCCCAGAGGGTTAACTGTTTAGAAGTCAGTTAACTTAGAAGTGGTGAACGCCTCACTTCTTTCTGGAACTTTTTCAAACTCCCTTAAAACTGCAGTTGTTAAGCCCCTTCTGGAAAAGCGCAATCTTGATAACACCATGTTGAGCAACTACAGACCAATATCAAATATTCCTTTCATAGGTAAGATTATTGAAAAGAGCGATAAATAAATGTAAGGATTGTGACTATCAGAATGCTGCTACAACCACTGCCACTGGGAGTCTTAAAACTGCCGCCACCAGATGTCGGATGGCTAGACATTATACAGCTAGACTGAGTTGTACGTGAACTTTGGCCGTAGGGCCCAGGAAAGATTTGCATACAGCAAAGGTAATCATTAGGTCCAAGTGATTTTATTTTTTGACAGCTGTCTCGTCACACGTGCTCATACCAAAGATACAAAATAAACGAAGAAAAATCTACAAAATACACAAAATAAACTGTACAAAACATGCGGAGAGCAGCAAAACAAAGCCTGAACACTAGCTTCAAGGTACAACCCTACACGGCCGTCTCACATCAGACATCGACATAGCTTCAGTATTTGGCTTCACAAACAATAGCCTACGGCCGCCCGTGGCCTGATCACCCTTCACACAGACACCCTCGCATGTATATTAAACCCTCCTGCCAAACATCAGCGGAACATACCATCAGCAGGGGTCGCTTAACACCCATGACAGAAAATGCACATTTAACACAACTTCAGTATTCACACATACACGTACAAATGCTAATCATGATCATGGATATCACAGTTAATCAAACATAAACATTACACACTTAGAATGAGACAATTACCATATCAAAATATTCAAATGAATCCCATGCCCATAAATGGTATAACCATTAATTAACAAAGGAATTCCGAATATCACGTCATCAGAATGCTCCTCTCCCGAACTCAGGACCACACCGGCAATTCATATTACACAATAAACATATACAAAACAAAAAAAATATGAAACCTTTAACGTCTCTTGTCCCCTTTTTATACTCCACTACAAGACACAATTTGAACCCTAGACATTGGCTCCTTACACATATCAAATCATAAACATAAACAACAAATCCATAAACACAATAACACTGTGAACTGATGTTCATGAGACAACCATGTTCATCATCACAGTGACTCTTGCATGCAGTTGAAATCAGCTGCACACATTTAGCATGGCTAATGAAAACAATGCCCTTGGAAATAAATGAACGCGTCGTTGAGGTTATGCAAATGTTGAAGCCCGCTTGAAAGTGTATACAGCGCAAATGATTATTTGAGTTTAACCTGTCTTCATATCAGCTGCGGCTGTAAACACACAATACTGCATGCAATGCACTGCTGCATTGAATACATAAGCGTGACGCTTAGTTTAAAACTTGTTTATGATTGCTCATTTAGTAAATAATAAGGCCAACCAGGCAATATGCACAGTGAAAAAGAGTAAAAGAGCCTTGACTTGTCTTAGGTGTTGCTTTCAGATGCTTTTTAAAGCACGCTGCAGGGTTTCAATCACGTCTCGGGGGAATGGTCTGCGATGCCAACTATCATAATGAATGCTGCCAAGTCTTTGAACGTTGAGCAGCAAGTTGATGCGACAGAAACCAACCAGCTGTGTCTTGTAGATAATGATGTGATTATTAGCAGATTGAGTTAAGGACCTTCTGTATTAGCCTGCACCATCTAGAGTTCATGACAAAACTTTGAATTTCAGTTAATAAAATGAAGCAAAAATGAAATATTTACTGTAAATTTAAAATCAGTCTGTAAAACTGTAAAGTTGTCACAGTATTTTTTATGGTTAAATTGTGTTGTTGTTTTTTTTTTTATTTTGTTTTGTTTTTTAAATAATATTAATACATGGGTTTCCAGTGCTTTTGTCTAATGTTTGTGCCAAAACACCTCTTATAATTTCTTCTGGCCTGTGTCACATGACGGTGAGAAGCGATGATTCACAGCACATATAGGTCCTGTTTACACCTGCTCACTTCATGCGTTTTCTCTGATCGGATATCTATCTGATTTGTTAAAACGTTTCCATTTACACTTGGCCACATAAATGTGTCTTCTCAAAACGGATATAAATCCGTTCTTCAATTCCCGTGATATATGCAATGTTAGGTTTATATTCAGTGAGCATATCTGCAATGTATTTGGGTCCTAGTTCACGTCAATGAACGCGATAGAAATGCACTGCATTTTATTCATTATCAGCTAATTTCAATATCAGAGACTGCAACAGGAGAGAGTGTGGCATCAGCACTGGAAAGATAGGTTAGTCTCACTACTTTTAATGAAGATGATTGTGTGTTGACCATCTGCAGCTTACTTTTAGTTTCACTCGCAGCAGTTTGCGTGTCGGTTTTCTGAGATAGCTACTCAGGTACACATCCGCGGTGACGCTTGTTGCATGCTGTCGTATCTTTTAAAAACCAGATGCATTTACAGATGCGGTCGAGCAATCGGATTTATATCCGTCTCGAATGTGTTTCGGAGGGCATTTACACCTTTTTTTCTTTTCAGGATTGGATAACTATCCGATCAGAAAAAAACGCAAGTGACCAGATGTAAATAGCCAGATGCATATGGTGAAATGTGCAGATACACTGAAAAAATAGAAAGAAATCTTTATCTTTCTTATGCTGATGGTATTTTAGTTTATTTAATAATTAATTATTTTATTACATGAAATACTTTTAGACTTATTGGTATAATTTTTTTAATTTAATTGTGCTCAAATTTGCTTTTGTAATAATATGTTATTAATGGCCAGTATCTATAATATGGAGAAAATTATCCTTTGAGTAGAACTGTCTCGAATCCTGTCCATGCACTTCTGTTCACTCACCACCAGAGATCACCCGCTCACTACCATGGACTCTTGCACCACACTAACTGTTGCACTTCACCCGGACTACAGTTCCCATCATCCATTGCACTGATTACCCACACACAGCTGAATGCACTGATTGAATCCAATCAGACAGGCTACATAAGCCATGGACTTCGTTTGAGCCCATACAACAGGACTGGATTGGGGAGCAATGAGGTCTTCATTGAGAAGGATATACTGGGCCCTTATGAAGTCAACATTTGACTATGGGTGTATAGCTTATATGTCAGCATCAGAAACAAATTTAAAGAAATTAGACCTAGAACAAGCTCAAGCACTCAGAATACGAAGTGGAGCATTTAAATCATCTCCAGTAGCGGCTTTACAGGTAGAAACTGGGGAGATGCCACTAAGCATTAGAAGCCTGAAACTTGCGTACTGGGTGAACATACAAGGACATAATGAGTTACACCCTACAAAGGCAATAGTACAAGAGTGTTGGGAACATAAATCAAATTTTAGGAGTTTTGGATGGATAGAAGATGCAAAAGCAAGGAAGGCATGTTTACATACTATACAATATTGTCCAACAGTTCCATACTCTGAAATTCCCCGTGGAAATGTATAATGCCATTAATTGATTTGCAATTACAGGAAGAAATAGAAAGGAAATCGAAGCTTATGCCTGTCTGGTGTATAGTTAAAAATTATATGGAGTTGCATTTCACCAGCAAAATTATTATATTTACAGATGGTTCAAAGAACCCTGAAAACGGTGGCACAGGTGCTGCAGTATATATCCCACAATGTGAGGGAAATATTGAAAAGAGAACAACCGATTACCTATCAGTGTCTACAGTAAATTGGTAGCAACAATATTAGGTTTACAGTGGATAGAACAAAGAAATAAAAACAATGTAGTAGTTGCATCTGATAGTTTATCTGCTCTCATAAGTATTGGATCTGGGAGATCATGTAGACTTGACATCTTAAATGAAATATCAAATTATCCTTAGATTACATAATAATGGTAAGAATGTATCATTTGTCTGGGTTCCTGCGCATGTAGGTGTGAAAGGAAACGAAGAGGTAGATCTTTTAGCAAACCAATCTCTCAAATCTCAAACGATAGATATTCAGATTAAATTAATTGAAGATTAAATTCAGATTAAAGCCAAGACTATCATAAAGGTGCATGCACAAAATCTATGGCAGGAATACTGGGATATTAATGATACAGGAAGACCGTTTAAAATATTCAAAGCAAAGTCGGTGTAGGAAGAGAAATGGGTAAAAATCGGAGGGAGGAAACAGTCATTACTCGTCTCAGAATAGGGCATACAGGACTCAATAAGACTCTGCATTTAATAGGTAAACAGACAAATGGTTTATGTGCACATTGTAATCAACCCAGTAAATCAATCAGTAAAACATATCATAATAGAATGTCATGCATATGAAAATAAGAGAATAATATTAAAAGAAGTATTTGAAAAATATAAACTTAAATTTACTTTGGAAAATATACTTGGAAAAGTTAATTTCATATCTAAAAGAGATAGGTCTACTAGAACGAATATGAAGATAATAAAATAGCAATTATTGTTTTTCTTTTTTTCGTTATCTTTCTCAGTCAGACTTTTGTTCCACACTCCAGTCCAGCAGGTGGCGGTAAAGCACCTATTAGCTGGTTTGCCAACCGCCAAAAACACTTAAGAAGAAGAGCAGTCCGTACAACACTTTCTCTAACTCTTTCCAATAGAGCTTGTGTGCGTTCAATAACATCATAAGCTTCTTTGTCCAAGTCAGGAGGTCGTTGTGCCAGATGCTCCAAAGGACCCTTGAGCTCACGCCCGAGTGCAATCTCAGCTGGAGTGTAGGCTGTACTTTCTTGCCAAGCGGAGTTAATTGCAAAACGGAACTCGGAGATCCATCTGTCCCAGTACCTATGATTCTCCTTGAGAAATGAGGCAATCATGGTCTTGAGAGTTTTGTTATTTCTTTCAGTGAAGTTAGTCTGTGGATGGTATGATGTGGCAAGTTTCTGGGTCACTCCCCATTTTTTACATATGTTTATCAGTTGAGAAGTAAATTGAGGACCACGATCTGATTCTTACAGGAATTGGATCGGTAGTAACAATCTGATGCTTAATAACCCCTGTGTGCCCTAGTTTGTCGGTGCACACCTTTAGCCAGTTTATCAGCAGCCCTTCAAGTTGTTTCTTTTCGGCTCTGGATGCATCAGTGTTCATCGCCAGCCCGTTGATTACTGTTACTGTGGAGCTAGATGTTTGAGCAAGAGGTAGAGCAAGATAAAGGTTAACCAGGTCCAAAGTGGGAAGACAATGAAAAGATCTTGAAACAGTTTCTTCCTCAGGCAAAGAATATATGTTAGCACCAAAATACAGCCTTATTCCTGAAGTTGATGGCTGGTACAGTTAGTTGATGGTTGGTACAGCCCATACACCCACAAAAGAAAACCCTCTGTATACAAACAAAATTAAATAATAATCAGATCAAACATGAAACATTCCATATACATATACACAATCCATCCAAAACAAAAACACCACTTACAGTGAGCTGAAAGAACAATAATGTTCCTCAAAATAGGGCCCATACAACGGCTTGAACAAAGATGAGCTCCTAGCCCTGCCAAACAACATGGCTACAATCTTACTGACTTCTAGAATGCTTAACTCCCCCTAGTGACAGGGAGGGAAGCTGTCATGTCACAGCTGATCATCCTGAGTCACGTCACACCACAGCTGATCATCCAGAGTCAAGTCACATCCTGTCTGTCACACCCAGATATTCAAGGTCAGTCCGTCGGTATCCCAGTGGGAGAAATGCACCACTGGTGTCTGCACACGCAGCTGGTGTCCCCAAACCCACTCTCTCTAGCCTCCTGTCCCTGAACTGATTCCCCTGTCTGAAGTGCTTCCCCTGATGGGGATCGCTTTTTGGTGTGTTTGGCCTGCATTAGAGCCCTGCACGGGCCTCAAATTTAGGCCCTAGCCCGGCCCTGGCCCGAGACGCTCAGGCCCTAGCCCGGCCCACGTCCGACAGCTTATCAGAATTACCGACCCGAGCCCGTCTTTTTTTTCCCCCTTCTCCTAAAACAGTTTATACTACTGTTTCGGCTATTAAAATAGTTCAATTTTGTGTGTAATGGCAAAATAATTATATTTTGTTTCGTTTTTTATTAAGTTAATTTAGAAAAATGTTTGGAGCATTTTTGTTTGTTAATTAGCCTATAAGTTTTAGTTTTTTTAAAGTAACGACCAAGCGGCCAGCGGCATGAGCTGATCATAGCCTATCATCACGACTTGCCTAAAATAAAATCTATAGATATACTAAAACAGTTCAAGTATATAACAATGTTTAAACGTTAAACCTGCGCTATAATAATAATGTGCGCAGCGCGCTCTGCAGGACATGGAGACAGGCGCAAACACTTGCATTGTTTTCAGTGAAAACAAATTAAAATAGCCTACGCCGTCTTTTTTTTTTTTTTTTTTGATAAAGGTAAGAGTAATACATCATTCGGACCTGTAAAGGGTCTACTTGTATTTGTGTGCACTCACAATACCAACAAAAGGTAGTTCTTTTATAAAACAAAGAAAACAAACATGATGCGCTTTCTGCCATCTTCAACAGGAGCGCTTCACAAAAATGAACCGAAGCTGAGCGAATACATGCCTCACAGACATGATAAATATATCTATAGAAAGCTTTAAATTATTACTTAACGAAATAAAAAAATTGAAAACAAAAACTCTTATTATAATCTTAATCAATAAAGATGCATTTCTCTCTAAAGGCGCGTCTAATGAGGAGACGGCGAGTCAGGATCAGTAACTTCATCCTTGCGACACAGACTCAGAAAACATTAGTTTATTAGTAAATAATTCAAATATCCCCTTACTATTTCCCGCAGACACATTCATGGTTATGTTTGCTGGGGTTTTGCAGCAAGCTTTAGCCTATTGCGTGCATTTGAATGCAGAAGTATTCAGCTGCGCTGAAGTCACTTTTGCTCGCTGCTGCAGGACACTAAACACCATCGAGCTGCTCTGTCGCGGCAGCACGGTCTCGTGTTGTTTCCACCAGCGCGGCAATTTTTTTCATCACTAATCGATGGATGTCTACAATATAAAAATAAGGAGAAACCCAAAACAGACCCGAGGCCCGGCCCGTGTTTGAACTATGACGTGAAAATTGGCCCTGAGCCTGGCCCTAGGGGCGTAAAAAAGTCGGGGCCCATCGGGCCCGGGCCGAAATGCAGGGCTCTAGGCTGCATACACCACCACAGAACTCCCAGAGACAGCGGCATCCACTATGATGTCTCCAGAGGTGGCGGCTGATGCTGCAGAACCTCCTGAGGTAGTGGCGCTCGCTGCTGTGTTCCCCGAAGCGATGGTGCCCGCTGCAATTTCTCCAGAGGTGGTGGCGTATGCTGCAGAACCTCCCGAAGTGGCGGTGCTCGCTTCAGCTCTTTGCGTGGTGGTGGCGCCCAGCAATACACTGTTAGCCTGTCATGTCACCGTCGAAGGAACCGTTGCTGAACTCTCCCTGTTTCCTGATGGCACTACTGTAGGACCTCCATAGGTGGCGGCATCCGCTGCAGAACCTCTAGAGGTGTCAGTGGTACCCACTTATGAACTCTCCTGCCCCGGCCAAGGAGGCCGTCCGTGAACCTTCACTCTGTCCAGTCACAGCTATGGATACCACCTGCGAACTCCTGCCTTGCTCTGAACACGACTAATTTTGAGCTGTCAATCTATCACATATCAGCCCCTGAATCTAATTGTGAACTGTTAACCCAATCAGCTTTTGCCGATATACACAATATTGAACTGTCTGTCTGTCCAACCACTCTCAAGGAAACCAACACCGAGCTTGCTGCCCTGTCTATCATATCCCAAAAACCCGTCTATGAATCCTTAAACTTGCCTGTCATGAGCACAGAAATTATAAATGCACTCCATGACTGCTCCGTTAACCCCGTCACTGCCATGGAAACCTTAAATTAACTTTTTGTATGCCCTGTTAACCCTGTCATTGCTAAGGAGACCATTAGTGAACCATCTGTCTGTTCTAGGTTAATTAATGAGCCTAAGCATGATTTATATTTCTGTCAAGTTTCTGTCTTTGAACTGTTTGCTTCAGCTTCTGTCAATGCCCTTGGTTATGAGCTACCTGCCAGTTCTACTCCAGCCAATACAGTTGATTTTGAACCGCCTGTCTGTCTAGCTAATCCATTTCTCACCAATGCTTGTGATTCTGATTTGTGTGTCAATGTGTCTGATAATTTTCCTGTCCAGTTTTCACCAATGACCTTGTGTGTGGACTGTAAACTCAACCAGTGTTTGCCAATGATTCCAATGTTGAACTGTCTGACAGTGAGGTCCCAGTTAACTTATCTGATGTTATGCCAGCTGCCAATTCTGTTTCAGTCAATGAGCCTGTTTATGAACTGTCTGCATGTCCTGCGGCCTGTTTCTCTCCAGTACGGTAGGAAGTTAAATTAAATGAAGTGTGAAGGATGTTAACTGTGACAAGATGATTGACAGGCCAGTTTACTGTGACAGGGTGCGTGTAACAGATGCGACAGAGTGGTCCGTTAAAGATGCCGTTGTGTGACATGATAGTATGTCCCAAAGCTTGCCTACACTTCTACTACACACTCAAAAGTGTGTACTTTTTCTTCACCAAAAGCGTACGTAGTATAAGTAGGCACATTGGGACGCAGCATAACTGTTGCACTTCACCCAGTTCCCATCATCCATTGCACTGATTACCCACACACAGTTGAATCCAATCACACAGGCTACATAAGCCATGGACTTCCTCTTTCTCACTGCTGAGTATTGTTAGCTCTGTCGCTGTCTTAGCGTAGCTTCTCTACGGAGCCTTTTCGTTAGCTATTGTTCAGTTAACAAATAAGCCTGGCTTATTTGGTAAATTTGTTTTATGAAACAGGCCCCAGGTTTGGTCATTGAGCATGTTTATGATCTGTCTGTCTGTCCAGTTACATTTAATGTACCCAATTACGAACATTGCATTGTTAAAAACGCTATATATACAAATAATAGTGACTTGACTTGATTAACTAGTCCTAGCCTTAGTCTAGTATTGCCTTGCCTGATCTCCGGTCCTTTGTTTCTCGCCTGTGTATTTTGGATTACCCGCTTGCCTGACCCTGTCTTGGATATTGTTTGCCCCAGCTTGGACTACTGCTCATGTTTACAGATAATCCCTTTTGTCTAGCCCTCTGGATTTTGGTTCGCCGATCGATGATCCACGCCTGCCCTAGGAATGTAGGGAATGTACCTGTTTGCCACTGTTTGACCCATATCGGTTATGACCACATTTTGCAATAAAGTTCTACAGATGGATCCGAACGCTTCCTCTGTTCCTTACTTAACAATAATGATCTCTTTTTTTAATTATCTTTTTTTCATAAATTATATTATTTAAAAAAAAATCCATTTAAGAAATAATCAGTATAGGTATTACTAAAATTTTAACAAAACTTACTGTTATCATATTGAATTTTAAACCTTATTGCCTATCCCTAAGAGTAAAGATCAGGGTTTTTAAAAAGTCGCAGTTTGTGATTTATCAATCCTGCACTGGGTTTCTCCGACATGTGAGCACACCTGAACATGCTGGTTGACCAAATTCATCAGAGATGTTTGCCTGGTGAACTCGATGGCCATGCAGGTCCACCAATGCTAATCAGGGGGAAAAAAAGTGTAAAGCAGACTAGAGTAGCATGAACATTCATGCAGGTCTAAGATGGTCTTAAAGGTTGAAAGGTTGCGGGTTCGAGTCTCAGGCCGGCAGGGATTGTAGGTGGGGGGAGTGAATGTCCAGTGCTCTCTCCACCCTCAATACCACGACTGAGGTGCCCTTGAGCAAGACACCGAACCCACAACTGCTCCCCGGGCGCCGCAGCATAAATGGCTGCCCACTGCTCCGGATGTGTGTTCACGGTGTGTGTGTGCACGTTGGATGGGTTAAATGCAGAGCACGAATTCCGAGTATGGGTCACCATACTTGGCAGTATGTCACTTCACTTAAAGGAAAGCATGGCCCTATGAAACTGTCATTTATATCTGATGGAACAATTTCAGCCCCTCCTGAGGATTCATGTCCAACTGGCCAATAATTCCTCTTCTAGAATGGGCCAAAAAATATACAATGTCAAGGACACATTCCTGGACTCAGAAACATCATCCGTCTCTCCGCCTCATGGCATACCTGACTAAAACACGCCTTGGCTTCGACTCTCTGCAGAGCCGCGATGATATCTGTGAAACATAAATAAAAACAGTATATGGAAATTAAGAGCTACAGTCCCTTTATATCTGTAGAGAGACTCATAGTTCTGCAGGTCTGCATTTATGCGATTAGGCAAAGGAAATAATAAAGCAATTTTGCATATAACTTGTCTTACCTCCTTCCTCTGAAATATCTAAAGCTGACAGGCCTTGGAAAGGACAAAAAGTACTGCGAAAGTTTGTGAACTTTTTGTTGGCTTGATAAAGTTTTGTTTCAGAATTCTGGAAACCTGACCAATATTTATTCATCCTTATGACACAGTTCACTGGGTTTGTTTGCTTTGCTTCAAGCAGTAGGAAAGAAGCCAGCAGTAGCAAATGACTGAAATACTGTGGTGATGAAAGACAAAAACTGAGATACAAGCAAGTGAAGTAGGGCATTAGTGTACACAACAAGGACATACATCATTTGTACTACATGGAGCCGTGACCCAAGTTAGAAGTTGTATTATGTTCTGTACAAACCACCAGCGCACAGTGCACTTCTGAAACGAAGAGCCAAAATCCTGTCTCTGCGTTCGCTTGCTGTTTGCATGGTTTATGGGTTAAATGCATATGGAACACCATTTACCTTACACTGTCAGCTACCAAACCTGTAATATTTATATCATCATTTACATTATCACATTATTTATTAAAACCATGTCAATTTAAATATATATATTTTTTACATTGATTAAAAAACAATAACTAAACCACTCATTGTGAATGTGTAGTAATGGTTGCTTATCTTATATTTCACAAATTAACATGAAGTAATTTTAAAATTAACAGTATAATTTGTGGTTTACACACCGTTTCATCAAATGTTCTGTAATATTTTGAAAAGGCCCCAGGTCCAAACATATAGTCATATGCTCCAGCTTCTAAGTTCAAACAAACAGTAAGGACAAGAGGACACAGGCCTGTCTCTGGATACGAGGCCAAAAGTGTGTTCGCATGCATCACTGTACCGTTCTCCTGCCAAGCATGAGGAAAAACATTTCCTCGCCATTCCAAGACTCTGACCTCTTTTGTACGAGGCGGATTACTGCAGCTCAGAGAGGAGACCGGGGGGTGAGGTTACCCCAAAAACATGGGAAAATCAGGTCAAGCATGGAGAACGTTACCAACTGTCGTCATCTCCTGTCTGTGAGAGTCATCCACCCCAAAACACGGTACATTGAGAAATGATCCTTATAAAGCGTCCGTCCAGTCATGACTTGATTGTCTACCAAGACATTAGAGTTGTTTTCAGCTTTGAGCCTGGGCCAGGATGACATTGCACGTGTTCTCATTGTATTCCAATCAGTCATTATCTGCTTGGCCGTGGACGTTTTTAACGGCAGACCGCACATGTTTTGGAGCATATGGATAGTGTCGGCCACACAAATGTGTGTATGAAAATCTGACAAGCTTTCCTGGGCGATACATCTCTCATAGAAGCATTTCAAACACCTTCTTGTTTAAGTCTTGGGCCTGACAGGCTGTTTGCCGCAGTCATGGAGGCTTGTGAAATATTATGTTAATTTTTTATCGGCAAATGTAAAAAAAAAAAAAAAAGTATCGTCCGCATTTCAGGATTACTAATATACAGTCTCAATCACAGCGCCATGTTCGCTCATTTTTCTCAGAAACTGCTAAACAGCATCTACCATTCAGATTTGTAAGGGAAGCAGCTGCTTTGCCATCAAAAGGAGAGAAAGGTGTCGTTAAGTGAAGCGTGTCCTGCATCAGTCTCAAAGAGTCCAGCTTGCCAATTCGGCTACGTAAAGCATCTTCCATTCTGCAGGGAAATCCGATCTTAACCCTGACACATCAGCGTGTGGTCTGTGATGTTTGGCCTAGAGAAAGCAGCGGCTCAATCTCCGAGTGCCTGTCTAGCTGCCACGAGACGTGGTTTACTCATGAAATCACCGCCATCAGCTCCGGTACTACACATGGAAAACCGGTTTCATTCTTACACGAGTCAAACCTTTTGTACTATTACTTGTGGCTTTGTTTTGCCCATTAATCCTGAAGAGCTCTTAATGGCTATAAGAAGCGAGACAGTTTGGATGGAATAATGGTGCTGTTCCATGCGAATAAACCTCCCATTGACATTGAGCATAATATTTACAAAGATATTCCGCCACATGAAAATCTGGTATTCAAAATGTAACTGAACCATGGAAGTAAACAAAGTTTCAGCATTTTGAAAAAATGTCAACAACGACAACATCACAAAGTTATTTACAGTTCTGTACTGACAAAGTCACTAATCAAATGCAAATGCGTGACATTGACATACAATCAGATTTTATTGCTTTCATTGAAGCGCTAGATGCAACATGATGTGACGTCCCTATCGGCCGTGACTTGTTTCCCTTCCTATTTAAGCAGTCTCAAATTGTTATACTAATACTACCTTTGGTAGTTTTGTTTGTATCATTTGTGTATCATTTGTGTAAAAAAAATTAGCAAGCAAATGGATAACCAGAGAAATATGATATTAGTGATATATTCTGTGATTAGTTCACCCAAAAATGAAAATTCTGTTATTATTTGCTCACTGTATGTGATTTATAAACTGTACGGATTAATGTGAGCAAATGAGATTTAACAAAATACAAAAGAGTTCTTACAGAACATTCATGCTTATATTTCTGTGAATGGGGTCTATAGCTTTTGAGGTCTGAAAATGACTAAAAGCACTCCATATGACTTTTGCCCCATGTTTTCTGAAGTCATGCCATAACTTCTGTCAAATCTCATTCATGCTTCTGCATAGTCAAATGTGATGCATAGCAATCCGTAAAGAGTTGTATTTCATCATCTTGACTAACCACATATGAAGTAGTAGTAATTTTATTTGTCATATACACAATTATACAGAGTATAACCAGCAGTGAAATGTAGGTGAATGAATGTACTCAAATGAGACTTAAGGGATCTGACAGAGGGAAGGATTTTCAATAAAGAAGTAACTTTCAGTCTGTTTCAGTTGTACAGAATATGGTGTTGATATGGTGCTTGCTTGGTTAATTTATAATGCACTTTCAATGGGTGGAAAAGAGCAGTGTGGACATTCTTCTAAACATCTTTGTTTCAAAGCAGGAAAGAAAGTAATGTGGGTTTGGAGCAACTTGAGGGTATGTAAATGGTGAGACAGTATTCATTGTCAGGGAATTATGCCTTGAAAAAGAACATCCGGTAAAACTTTATTTTGATAGTCCACTTTACACATTCTACTAACAGTAAGTAACTATGCAACTACATGTCAACAAGCAGTCATTAGAGTATTAGTAGACTGTCTGCTTAATATCTTCTAACACTTTATTTTGATGGGTCCACAACATACTGAGTATGAGAAACTTTGCAAGTACTGTACATGTCAATTTATACTAACCCTAAACCTACCCTACTGAGAGTTCGTAGACATGTAGTTACAAAGTTACTTATAGTTAGTAGAATGTCCAAAATGGACTATCGAAATAAAGTGTAACCGAACATTCAAACTGCATAAGACCTGTTAAAGTCCACTGCAGTAACATTTTATCGCAAAATTGTGTATCTTAAAATGTAGCCTTCCTTTTAAAGGTTTTATGCCTTGGCATGGCATTTGTTGACAGAGACGCTGTCCTCTGGTCTATTAAAAGTCATTGGTTTTATGTCACCGTTCACCTTACCATGAGGTCTTGGACAAACAAATGAAATCTTACAGTGCCCTCAATTGAAAGCTAGTTATTGTTTTTGGCTTGGTTGACTATGACAGAACATGAGCTGTACAGCCACACAGTCATGAGCAAACCTTTTATGATTTATTGCATGCTCCACTTTTCCATTCGACACTGGCTGTATGATTAAACGGCACCTTGTTCTTCTGGGGCGCCAGTGTCATACGTATCCAGCGGGTTGATGTATGTTTGTGTTCTTTGGTGTTTTCAGACAACAGATTTGGTTCATTTTTAGACCTTTGGCCATGGATGAAGAGGAAGATGGATGTCTCTGATTCTGATGCATACGTGCGTGTACCATGCTTGTCTCTGATCTGCAGTTCTGTGTCAGAATCCTCTGATGGATATTCAAAGTAAGCCAAAGCAGATAAGCTCTTTTGGCCAAAGCCTGCTGACATTGTCTGGAAACTTGGTTATTTGAGACGTTGTAAACCCCATATTGCCAGTCCACTGGCTTTAAAAGCACACAATTTTCACTTTATGAAAGTCAAATGAACCCAACTGGCAAATCCGTCTCGAGCTCTTTGTTCTGAAGGGTAATTCAGTTTTAAACAGGAAATTCTGGAAGTTCCTGTCACCTTCAGAAACTCTGACTCTATTCCAAGCACGGTCCATTGTTTGAAGAAAAAAAAAAAACGGCTGGAAAACAATGAGAAACACATGAGTGCTCCTTAGAGGTGCTTTGTTGAGCTAATGAAGGCTTAGAGACAGAGCTGAGCTGCATTTAGTAGTCAGTTCCTCTGAACTTTGGAAATCATAAACCAACAGATACAGCAAACTCTTGAACAAGTGAAATCAGCAAACAGAGGTGTTCACACAAGACGTTTCTGCATTAAAAACATATTGATGCAGTGCAATGGAACGGGGGTGTCCAGATGGTTAAAAGTTTAAATTGAACTGCTTTTAATGTGATACAGTCTATTACAGATGCATCACTCGTGCTGTGACAGTCAAAGTAGTGTTGCTAGGTGGTTGACTAGTAGCTCAAGAGCTCACTCCAATGTCTTTATGAAAGAGCAAATCGCTGCATTTTCAAGTCGCAAATGACAAAAAGCCGTGCATTCTGGCAGTGAGTCAAATAATTAATCGTAATTTATAATAATAATAAGAAATAATCCACACACAAAGTTGACATGACATTTATATTTACATTTAAGCATTTTTATTCTAATTTGTTTTTGTTAAATACAACATTAAATCTTTTGGAAATTACGGTGTTTAGCTCCTTTGCCTCCTGGTGTTTGGGGGCCCTTGCGTAATTTGTACAAACGAGTGGTCTTTTAAACAAGACAACCTTGAAATTTGTAGAAAAACACCAACCTAAATGTTCTATTTATGACTCCCAACCATAACTATTCCAGTTCATTACGAAGCAGTTTAATGCTGTTGTGACTATAAAATTGTTTACTTCAAATTAAAAACTTAAAAATGGCTTAAAAAGGCAACTTAATGTGATTTTAATTTTAAGCGCTGTAAGTCCTCTCAACTGTTGTTTTAATAATTGTCCAAAGTAACACTACTTTTTGTCAATTTGGATTTGTTCATGAATGCAAAATGCCTCATTCAACCAAAAAATTTGTCAAGACAACATTCATTTAGAAACACAGTAAAATAATTTTTCGTTCTGAACAATTATCCTACAAAACAAAAATATATGGGATATAGTTTTAAATGGTTGAACATGCCTCAAAACTTGACACACAAACCTCAAGAATGGTGACAATCAATTTTTTTTTTTAAAGAGCTCTTTACATCACAACACATTCACAAGTCACAAACCCTCAATTTAGCTCTATGAAATTCTATGTTCAGACAGCTGTTTGAATAGCTGAAACAACATATGGGGCAATTATGTTGGTCTGACCTTGATCTTGTCATTGATCACACCTGGCAGCTCAATCATTGAGGTGTGTTCTAGTGGAGGCCCAGTGGCTTTATAAGAACTATAAACTGCAACACCGGTTACTTCACTTGCCCACCGTGGCACTGTCCCTCACCGTAATTTAGATTTTGTTTTAATAGTAATAAAAATAATTTAGTTCAGTTAGAGAACAGACACTACAATTAAAACTGAACACGGCTGCTCAATGCAACTCATCGAGCGAACGACAGTCGCGCATCACAGATCAGATTTCATTGAACACATGAGGAGAGTGAGCCGAGGTGACTGACAGAAGAGTGAGGTGAGACAGACAAGACCATGGACACGTTGTCTTTTGTGCAAGTCTATTAAGCCAACATGCTTGGTGTAACATGGCGAATGAGACGTGAGGCGTGCGGATCCATGTGCAAGCTTTTATTAATAGACATAGTCAAAAACACAGGCAGGGTCGAACAAATGGCAAAGAGGTATATTGAGGGCAAGACAGATGAGTACTCAAGTAAACAGGCGTGGTCTTTGATCGGTGAACAATATCCAGAGGGCTTGACAAGAGAGGTAATCCTGGTACACGAGCAATGGTCCAGGCAGGGGCAAACAGAGTCCAAATGGAAGGCAAAGGGTTAATCCAAGATACAAGGCAGAAGATCAGGAACCACCCAACAAGGCAACATGAAAAGGCTAGACTTAAACTAAAATAAGTAACGGAAACTAGGAATGGCTCCGTAAAGCAGCTAACACTCGGACAGTGATAAACGCAGAACAATACAGGAGACTGAACACAAAACAAACATGGAAAGGCTTGGTACGTATCTAACACTAGGAGAGTGCTAAACGCTAGGCAATACTCTGCGATCTGTGAAAGGAAGTCCATGGTTTAAGTAGGGTGTGTGATTGTGTGATAATTCTCAGGTGTGAGCGTGTGATCGTGAAATGGCTGTGATCAATGCATTCAGCTGTGTCTGTGCAATCAGCTGTGTGTGTCATCAGTGCAATGGATGATGGGAAATGCAGTCCAGTCTGAGGTGTGGTGTGAGAGTCAATATGATGGAGAGCTCTTGTTGCAGTTAAACGGAAGACCATGAACCGGATTCGTGACAGAGCCGGTTTCAAGGACCAAGATAGGGAACATAGGAAGTCCATCAATATCTTCCCTGATGACAACCGAGTGGGCAAACAGTTCATAATCAGTCACCATGGCTGATTCAGCACAGGACAAGAGTTCAGAGATGGCCTCCTCGGCCGGTTCAGAACAGGACAAAAGTTCATAAGTGGCCTCTGTAGCCACGATAGGACAGGTCGAGAATTAAGGGACAGCTCTTTTGGCTGCGACAGGACAGGCAAAGAGTTCACAGACGGCCTCCATAGCCGTGACAGGACAGGACTGGAGTTCAGGGACAGCCCTTTTGGCTGCGACAGGACAGACAAAGAGTTGGTGAGTGGATACCACTGACACCTCCGAAGGTTCTGCAGCGGTTGCCACCACCTCTGGAGGTTCTACAGTGGTAACCGTCTCTTTGACCGCGACATGACAGGCTGAGAGTACATTGCTGGGCGCCACCACCATACAAGGAGCTGACAGCACCGCCGCTTCAGGAGGTTCTGCAGCATGTGCCACCACCTCTGGAGACATCACAGTGGACGTCGCCACCTCGGGCAGTTCTGTGGTGGTGTACGCAGCTCAAACGCAAGACAAAGCGATCCCCATCATGGGAAGCGCTTCGGGCAGGGGAATTAGTGCAGGAACAGGAAGGTTAAAGTGAGTTGGTTTGGGGATACCAGCTGCACGTGCAGGCACCAATGGTGCCTCATACTGGAAACCAGACTGGGAAATCGAAGCACTGACCTTGAATATCTGGGTGGGAAGGACATGACATCATAAGACTCTGGATGATTAGCTGTGACATGACATGGTTCTGGATAGTCAGCGGTGACGTGAAGAGACTCTGGAATAGAGCCCTGCATTTCGGCCCGGGCCCGACGGGCCCCGACTTTTTTACGCCTCTAGGGCCGGGCTTCGGGCCAATTTCCACGTCATAGTTCAGAGGCGGGCCGGGCATCGGGCCTGTTTTGGGTTTCTCCTTATTTTATATTATAGACGTCTATCGATTAGTGATGAAAAAAATTGCCGCGCTGGTGGAAACAACACAAGATCATGCTGCCGCGACTGAGAGCATCTCGATGGTGTTTAGTGTCCCGCAGCAGCAGCAGCGTGCGCAGATTAATAGTTCTGCTTTCAAATGCACGCAATAGGCTAAAGCTTGCTGCAAACCCCCAGCAAACATAACCATGAATGTGTCTGCGGGAAATAGTAAGGATATATTTGAATTATTTACTAATAAACGAATGTTTTCTGAGTCTGTGTCGCAAGGAAGTTGCTGATCCTGACTCGCCGTCTCCTGATTAGAAGCTCCTTTAGAGAAAAATGCATCTTTATTGATTGATTAAAATTATAATAAAAGAGTTTTTGTTTTCATTTTTTTTATTTCGTTAAGTGATAATTTAAAGCGTTCTATAGATATATTTCTCATGTCTGTGAGGCATGTATTCGCTCAGCTTCGGTTCATTTTTGTGAAGCGCTTCAAGACGGCAGAAAGCGCATCATGTTTGTTTTCTTTGTTTTGTAAAAGAACCTTTTGTTGGTATTGTGAGTGCACACAAATACAAGTAGAGCCTTTACAGGTCCGAATGATGTATTACTCTTACCTTTATCAAAAAATAAATAAATGACGGCGTAGGCTATTTTAATTTGTTTCCACTGAAAAAAATCCAAAGCAGGTGCCTCCATGTCCTGCAGAGCGTGCTTTAGCTTCCACTCTCAGCACAAACTTATAGGCTAGCGCACATTATTATTATAGCGCAGGTTTAACGTTTAAACATTGTTATATGCTTGAACTGTTTTAGTATATCTATAGATTTTATTTTAGGCAAGTCGTGATGATATGAGAAGGCTAAATTGATCAAACATAGGCTATGATTAGCTCATGCCGCTGGCCGCTTGGTCTTTACTTTAAAAAAAACAAAAACTTATAGGCTATTTAACGAACAAAAATGCTCCAAACGTTCTTCTAAATTAACTTAATAAAAAAACAAAACGAAATATAATAATTTTGCCATTACACACAAAACTGAACAATTTTAATAACCGAAACTGTAGTATAAACTCTTTTAGGAGAAGGGGAAAAAAAGACGGGCTCGGGTCGGTTATTCTGATAAGCTGTCAGACGTGGGCCGGGCTAGGGCCTGAGCGTCTCGGGCCAGGGCCGGGCTAGGGCCTAAATTTGAGGCCCGTGCAGGGCTCTACTCTGAAAGATCCGCTGAGACGTGATGAGACTCTGGATGGTCCGCGGCGACGAGAAGAGACTCTGGAAGGTTGGTGGAGACATGACTTGCCTCATGACGATCAGTTGAGATATGACTTGACTCGTGAAGATTAACTTTGATTGGGCCTGAACCTGGATGATTAGTTGTGACGTGGGGTGACTCTGAATGACCAGCTGAGACGTGACTTGACTCGTGACGATCAGCTGTGTCGTGACCTGACTCGTGACGATCAACGGTGACTTGACTAGACTCACGACGATCAACTATGATCTGACTGGATTCACAAAGATCAACTGTGACTTGACTTGGCTCTTTAACATCAACTGTGACTTGACTTGGCTCTTTAACATCAATTGTGACTTGAATTGACTCATGACTGGCAGCAATGACATGACTGGGTGTTGTTGTGGCTGCCATTTTGTGAACGGACTCCGCTGTCGCCGCCATTTTGTGAACTTGCTCTGGTGCATCCACCATTTCAGTCACAGACACGGTGTCGCGTTCCTCTTCCGCAACACCCACAGTAAACAAAGAGTCAGCACACAGCAAAGCATAGTGCATAAAGTCCTTTAAACTACAATTAAACTTCCCTTCAGGTAAACATGACTTAAAGGGCTCATTTAATCCAAAATGAAAAATGTCTTTTAATACGATCTCATCAATAATATATTTAATAATTAATAGACATGGTCAAAAACACAGGCAGGGTTGAACAAATGGCAAACAGGTATATTGAGGGCAAGACAGATGAGTACTCAAATAAACGGGCGTGGTCTTCGATCGGTGAACAATATCCAGAGGGCTTGACAGAAAGACCATGAACCGGATTCGTGACACTTGGATTTTGGTTCATTGAAACAGCTGATTGATTTTAAATATTATTTGGGATTGTGTTTTGTTTATGTATTTTATTTTTCTCTTGTTGTAAGTGTCTTGGTCCGTGTACATATATATCCACAGGTGAAGGCCTGATGAGCTGTGATACTGAAGCTTAAGTCAAGTCAAGTCTGCTTTATTGTCAATTCTTCCACATGTAGTCTACAGCACATACATACAGAGAATTGAAATTGCGTTATTCTCAGACCCTTGGTGAATACAGTTAACATTAAACACTGACAGTAGACGTTCTAATGCAGATAATACAGTTTAAACATGTACATACAACTATACAGATATACAAATAAGGACATTGTAGAAAAATAAAGAGAGAGATGGATAAAGTGGCATAAGGCACATGGCAGATAGAGTGCAAACCAGTTAAATAAAACAAAACTGTGCAGATATAGGTGAATAGAGTGTGTGTATATATATATATATATATGTATATATATGTGAAGTGACATTCAGCCAAGTATGCTGACCCATACTCGGAATTCGTGCTCTGCATTTAACCCATCCAACGTGCACACACACAGCAGTGAATACACACACACCGTGAACACACACCCGGAGCAGTGGGCAGCCATTTTATGCTGCAGCACCCGGGGAGCAGTTTGGGGTTCGGTGCCTTGCTCAAGGGCGCCTCAGTCGTTGTATTGAGGGTGGAGAGAGCGCTGGACATTCACTCCCCCACCTACAATTCCTGCCGGCCGGAGACTCGAACCCGCAACCTTTGGATTACAAGTCCGACGCTCTAACCATTAGGCCACGACTTCCCCAAATATATATATATAGTGCAAGAGGAGCTTATCAGTCTGTTAAAGTGACAAGAGAACAGTCTTTTATCAGACTATCCGAAGAGGTAGTTTGCAGTCAATGCTGGATGAGGTAGTGCTGGTCACAGTTTTTAAGTGGGTGGGGGGTGGATGGTCCTGGGGGGGGGGGGGGTTGTAGTATCAGTGTTCAAGTGTTGCATGGGGTAAAAGAGTGGAGGGGGGGCAAGGACGGGAGGGAGTTCAGCTTCCTGACAGCCTGATGTATGAAGCTGTCCTTCAGTCTGCTGGTCCTCGCCTGGAGACTCCGCAGTCTCCTCCCTGATGGCAGCAGACTGAAGAAGCTGTGTGTCGGGTGGGTGGGATCACCTGCAATGCAGAGGGCTTTGCGGGTGAGACGGGTGCTGTAGATGTCCTGGAGGGAGGGGAGAGAGACACCAACGATCTTCTCAGCTGCTCTCACTATGCGTTGATGTGACTTGCGGCAGGATGCGTTGCAAGCGCCATATCACACAGTGATGCAGCTAGTTAGGATGCTCTCGATGGCGCCTCTGTAGAAGGTGCACATGATGGGGGCCGGGGCTCTAGCTCTTCTAAGTTTGCGGAGGAAGTAGAGACGCTGCTGTGCTTTCTTGGCCAGTGCTACAGTGTTGTTAGTCCAGGAGAGGTCCTCTGTGATGTGCACACCCAGGAACGTGGTGCTGCTCACTCTCTCCACAGTCGCACCGTTGATGGTCAGAGGGGCATGCTGAGTGTGTACTCTCCTGAAGTCAACAACAATCTCCTTCGTCTTCTCCACATTCAGAGAGAGATTGTTGTCACTGCACCACCCGGCCAGGCGGCTCACCTCGCTCCTGTAGTTTGTCTCATCTCTGTTGCTGATGAGACCCACCAGTCGTGTCATTCGCAAACTTAATGAAAAGGTTGGAGTTGTGTGACGGTGTGCAGTCGTGGGTCAGTAGAGTGAAGAGGAGGGGGCTCAGCACACATCCTTGGGGGGCCCCAGTGTTCAGTGTGATGGTGCTGGATGTGTTACTACCAACCCGTACTGCCCGGTCAGGAAGTCCAACAGCCAGTTGCACAGAGAGGTGTTGAGCCCCAGCTGGACCAGTTTGTGAGTGAGCTGTTGAGGGATGATTGTGTTGAATGCTGAACTGAAGTCTATGAACAGCATCCTGACATATGAGTCTTTTTTGTCCAGATGTGTGAGGGGTGGGTGCAGGGCAGTGGCGATGGCATCATCGGTCGAGCGGTTGGACGTATATGCAAACTGGAAGGGGTCCAGGGAGGGGGGGAGGACAGACTTGATGTGGTGCATGACTAGCCGTTCAAAGCACTACATGAGAATAGGAGTAAGTGCGATTGGACGGTAGTCATTGAAGCAGGATGGAGATGACGGCTGTCTGCTGCTCACTGGTGTGCTGGTACAGATCATTTAGTGCCTCACTCCTGTTGTTGTTGTTGGAGCTGGGAGGGATGTATACAGCAACAAGCAATATAGCTGTATATTCCCTCGGTAGATAGAACGGCCGGTACTTAATAATCATAAACTCCACCAAGGGTGAGCAGTGTTTGCAGACCACAACAGCGTCGCGGCACCATGCATCATTGATGTAAACACAAAGCCTGCCGCCGCGGATTTTACCTCCTTCGACGAGAGCTCTGTCAGCTCGATAGCATGTTAGCTGGTTGAGCTGTATGGTGCAGTCCGGTACGCTGTTGTAGCATAATAGAAGGGGAGAGTGTATTTGTTTTGTTTTTTTGTATGGTTTCTTTTTTTTAGGTGTGTCACTTGCTTTAAGAATCTTTTTGCACTGATTTTGCTGTGTGGTTTGTCCCTTCTGTTAATGCTAGATCTATTATGGTCTCTTTGTGGGTATTTAATTGGTAAACTGTTGACAAGACCATTCTTTAGACTGTTTTAGAATCAATGATTTTTGTGTAAAATAAAAATGTTATTTTGGCAAGTCACGTCTCCTGCTCATTTAGTAGAATCGAACCCGTGTTTCCTTAAGTAGCACCTGAGGGTGAGTAGTATTTCCCTGGGTGCAAGTCTGAGGGTGGTGTAGTCGTCTTTCCAGTGTTACAGTTTTTGTTGCACGACGCCACGTTACTACATATACTTTTACACCGATAAATTTCCCCGAAGCATATTCGTTAATTGCTACAAAATAGTCAGAAGTCAGATGAACACAGACTGCAGGAAAGCAGGTTTGATGAATCAGTGGTCTGGCGCTTGCAAGTTAGACTCCTAAACACACCTTTGCTCATGTGCAAACAAGTGCACAACCGCGGATAATTCATTTTTCCAGTTAAAGTCGAGGCTGGAGTGTGCGACATACAGTATATCTTCTGCGATTTAATATGGTAAGTGTTGTTGTAATGATGTGCTATCTGACATTCTCAAGTAGGCTACATCACCAAATCACATACAGAGTACACGCACATTGATTTATTAGTCCATTAAAACTCAATTTCAGGCATTCTAAATTGTATATGGCAAAATGCATCCATGTCCCCTCTGAGATACATTAAACTGTGTAAATACATGCTATTTCAGATGCAGATTCCGGAAATGTTTTCTTATGTTGGAATGAAAGACACTAAGTACCGGATGAAGTGCTTCTTATTCTTACCCAAAATTACAATACAAAATGGAAAAAAAAGAGTTAAAACACAATCTTGCTACTCCAGCTGTATATATTTGCTTCTTTTCCATTTTGCATTTACTTGTACTTTTACTTTTAAGATTTAAAAAATAATTTTCATACTTAAGTAGAATAAATATCATATACTTTAAGACTTTTACTCAAGTAATATTCTAAACGGTGACTTTAACTTCTACCAAAGTTATTTTCTGGTAAGATATCTGTACTTTTATTACTAAAGTATGGCTTTCAGGTACTTTATACACCACTGATTGTTTGACCTACTTTCCTTTGTTTTCCCACCACTAGTTTGTTATCTTTACTCATTGATTTGATTAGTGTCTGCACCCGTTTCATTGGTTTATTTCAGTGTATTTAAGTCCTGTGCTTTCTTCTGTTCATTGTCAGTTCTTGTTGCGTGTAACCCAGTTATTCTGTCCTGATCCAGTTTGTGTAAATGAGACTGCATTGCTAAACCTAGATTCATCACCTCACCCTAATTTGCAACCGTTTTGTGACAAACAGCATATCCAGCCAATTCTTATGTTGTATAGATAGTGTAATTACTGTGTTGTGTGATCTAGGTTTTAATTTAGTTGTTTAGTTGTGTGATTAAACTCCAGTGCACTTTATTTTCTAAACAATCAAAACCCTGATGCAGTATGTCATAGCGGCAGCTGTAAGGAATCACTTCAGAAAGAGAGCACAAACGCCTCATCTGTCATCGGTACTGCTGTCTGTTGCCTAATTAGCATTCGTATCACGGCGTGCGCTGATCTTCATGACCATCACAGGCTCCAACACATGGCGTATTCAGCACATGACTCAAGAATCCGTCTTCCATATCACGCCACATATTTACACATTTCCCGCATGGATCCTTGTTTCTAAATAAACAGAGGCGCGGGGCAGGCATGGTCCGAGCATCATGAGATCACCCTTCCCTTAGATCACCGCATTCAGTTTGACATGCGTAACGTTCCACTGGAGTGTCGACAGAGCACTTCCAACTCAGGAACCGGCGAATTATGCACTTATGATGCGTAAACACTTTGTCTGGATGCGTAAACGCACTTGACATCATTTTGAACATTGCTCTATTGCTGAAAAACAGCTGTGGTCGTCTTAGCTTTTATCCCATCATGCCTGCACATGTTCACTTTTGCATTTTCAAAAATGTAAGAATTAACGGCATTTGGCATTGTGGCGCTGCTTTGAGGAGCAGTTGAGGAGCCGTTTTAAAAGAAATGCAAATAAGATTTCAGAGTTTCAGTCAAGGGTCAGAGTGCATTTATGAATTCAGAGGAGTTTGAATATACAACAGCACTGAAAACTCCAATCACCTTTGACACGATTAACTTGTGCAGGGACTCATACTCCAGAGTGTCCGGCATATGCCCACTTTGTGTGCTAGTATGCTATTCTGACTCTTACATATCAGCACATCTGCACCATGTTTGATCAGTGAGAAATTGAATGAGTAAAAGTAATATTTGTTTATCATTGTATGCAAATCCCACAGCTCTTGAAAATGTATTGACCAGCGGGGACATCGTAAACAAGAGAAAGGGAACATGCATAAGGGATTTATTTACTATTTATTGAAGACAGTTAGTTTAGGAGTAGTTTAACAACAGCATTGTTGTTAATGTAGTTTTCATTTGTGCATAATAATCAAGAGTAACTACTTCATCTAGACGGGTTGCTGTGCATTCATTTACATCAGGTGCTGGATTAGGGCCGGCACTGTATCCTACTCTCCTCATTTTGCTGAAATGAGCTAGCTTATTAATGACATGGTTTTTATCACATTGTGTCTTTCATGTTGTAAGCGTTTAATTGGTGTCAGCACATTGCCATGACTTGGCAGAGGATTGCTTTTCCACAGACTGTTGATGCAAGTTAGCCAAGTATGTTTGTTCAGAAATCGCAGCATTCCCCATCTGTCCACAGGCTGTCAATGGCCACAAATTGTTTCCAGAGACACGGTATTTAAAAACTCAAAGTGTTGTTCCCCGAACTGGGTTAATCTAGCACTTGACCGCTTACATGTTTTTGAACCGTTCCCACCAGCTAGAAACCATGCGAATGTGAGACATAATCATTGTGATTATGATTACAATCTTCCAATTGTTATTGAAATGTTAAATTAAAAGTAAAATGGACTGCAGATCCTTTATTATAAGAGACTGGAGCTTTGCTTGAGTGTTTATTCACTCGCTTTCCAAACAACAAGACCCTTCTAGTAAAAATGCATTTTTGAAACATACTCTGTATGTAGGTTCTGTTACGGGGTTGAAGGGACATGAGACGTGCGGATCCATATGCAAGCTTTTATTCTTGGGCATGGTCAAAACAGACAGGGTCGAATAACCAGCAAACAGGTATGTAGAGGGCAAGACAGAAGCATAGTCAAGTAAACAGGCTTGGTCGACGATCGGCATACAATATCAAACAAGAGCTAGGCAAAGGGATAAATCCAGGAAAACGGGCAAAAATCAAACACAGGAAAACAAACTGGAATAACAACGGACGCTTGGTAAAGTACAATACTCGGCCGTGAACAAGAGAATGTCCAAGGTTTATATAGCATGAGTGCTTGTGTGATCAGCAGTGCAATCAGGGTAATGAGAGATTGATGCCAGCTGTGTGTCGTCAGTGCAATGTATGATGGGAAATGGAGTCCAATGTGCTGTGTAGTGAGAAAGTCCATGTGGTAAGCGGGTGACCTCTGGTGGTGAACAAATGGAAGTTGCACGGACCAGATTCGTGACAGGTATATTGTAAACAATATGGTCGAAAGAAATACTGTTTTGTGGAAACATATCTTCGGTAAAGATTTAAATTTCAAAATATATTAGAAAATTTGCTTTCATGTCCAAGAAAATGTAAAAATGATATCAAAACCCATTTTGTATTTAATCTGGGGGAGACCAGGAATGGTTGTAATATTGAAACAGAAATGTAATAGAGGCCTTTTCCAGTTTGCTTGCGTCAATAAAATGAAATGGTTTGTTTTATTTAAAATGCATGAAATGAGGTGGGTTTTGGGAAAAGAGTTGAAGGCACTGTAAATCACTTTGAAAACTATTTTCGGTCCCACTTTATATTAAGTGTCCCTAATACCTGTGTACTTACATAGTAAGTAGATGTGTACGTAGTATGTAACTGCATTTTGTAACGACAATATGTATGAGTAATTGGAACAATGTGATCCAATTTCACATCTTTCCTGGTTTTTGTGATTGAATGCCAGCATGTAATGTGTGTTTTAAAAACAAAAGACAAGACATGTTTAGCTTTTAACTCAGTTACATAGAGGATTTAATGTGGGTAAACATCTAATATGTTGTTTATAGAGCACTCATATTTATATTTCCATTTCTTCATTTATTCTCATCAGCTGTTACTGAAAAAATGTCCACAAGCTCTGCATGAAATTGTGCACAAACCTCATCATCACAGATCCTTCTCAAATACCATGCATAATTCACACACATAATTCACACACCCACCGTTACATTAACGACCATAACATTTTAATGAATCTTTATTAAACGGTGAAGCCCCCAAAGCCTAGGCCAATTAATTTCCGACACTTGACTTCATAAGGAGTGGAAAAGTATTTCTAACACACCTCGTTCTCCATAAAATAAATGGATCCCTTCTGCTGATATGCCGTGAAGCTATCACGAGCGAGGAAAGCGCTAAAAGCCCTCAATTCAGTCTTGCCAATGAGACCCGCAAAGGCCTTGTCGAGCTAGTGAATTTGGAGTATTTTCCCACATGGCTGATACTGATGCTTTTTAGAGCTGATAACAGTCCGCATTAGCCAGTCCCGGCCAAGCAAAGCAAAGGGGAAACAGAATATGCCGACTGACAGCCAAATGACTCTGGAGGGATGTGGGATGTGTCGAAGATCCACCCAAAATGCTTGAGGAGGTAAAAGACTTTTTAAAAATGACCCTCGGCTCACGCTTCTTAATAGATGGCCATCCTGCTCTTTCCTGGGCTCTTCAGAAGACATATTAGAGCAGATGTTTGCACAGCTGCTGCTGTCAGAGGTAGAGTCTGGACCACTGCCTCACTTCTACAGTGCATGAGGAATGAGCCTCACACATCACCTTAAGCTTCTTGTGAAACGCTCTCGCCTCATTTCCAACGGTTTATGGACTGGTTTTGATGTTGGCCAATGAGCCAGAATTTCTGTAATGCTTTGCAACTCCTAATTATCTTGTTGACAAAATTTGGGACTTCTATAAAGGGACATGGAAGATCTTAGTGGCCAAGAATGACAAGTGTTCTTCAGTTATTTAAATCCCTACATTTCTTTTCACATATTTGTTTCTAGCAACATATCAGTCAAAGAAAACTGACACATCCTTTCAGTTGCAAAGTTACATTTGAAAGCATTGAGAGAAGCATCCTATCTAATGCTTAATCTTATTACAGGTTAAACAATACAGCCGTTTAAGAATAGTTACTGTACTGATCTAATCACTATTGTTCATACTTGAAGTCTGAAACATCATCCAGCATGAGCGGTCTGAAGGTGGATCAGTGATGATCTGGAGAAGAATATCCTTGGAGGGTCGCCAATAGTAGTCCCTTACTGCTAGTATGTCCAGGATGAAAGAGCCGCTGTCACAACTTACCCTGGTGCAGTGGGCCCTGGGTTCCTCCTATTAAATTACAATGCCCGGCCTTATGTGGCCAGAGTGTGTAGGCAGTTTCTGAATGATGAAGGCATTGATGCCATTGACTGACCCTCATGTTCCCCAGACCTTAATCCAACTGAGAACCTCTGGGGCATTATGTATCAGAGCATCCAAAGCTTCTAAGTAGCACCACAGGCTGTCCAGGAGCTCACTGATGTCCTGATCCAGATCTGGCAAGAGATCCTCCAGGACATCATCCATCATCTAATCAGGAGCATGCCTAGATGTTCTCAGGAGTGCATAAAAACACATAGGGGCCATACACACTACTGACTTACATTATAAGTTGCTTTGATGAAATTCATGCATGTTTAGTTCATGCACGTTCAATTGTTTACTTGGTTTCTATTGACCATTGTGTTTTCAATGAATTACACAAGGTGTAAGTATAGACACAGTAAGTATAGATGTTCAACTTGAATATTTTGTTCATCATGTGATTTAAGTGTTACCTTAACTTTTTTTAAGCAGTGCATTTTATCTAGATCAACAAGTTAACAGCATTAAGCAAGTTTGTAACACCTGCATGCAACATCTTGTCAGTAAAATAGCTCTCAGAATGGCCACACAAAAACCCTGTTGTATATTTCCACGCGATCTGCTTACAAACTACCCGCAGTAATGTTTAGGGGTTGAGGATAAAGGGAAACCTTCATGTTATCTTTTTTTTTCTTCTAAAAATAGTACAAAAGACCAAGGTGCAGGTTGGTATCCGGAAGGCAAAATTGGAGTAGTGTAGTCCTGAGGCAAGGGCAGGTCGATGACTGACCAAGGTCGAGCTGGAGAGACGAGAGAGCCTGGCGGAGCAGGTGGACTGATGAGCTATGGGGGAGAGGAGGGAGCTAAGAGCCATGGTGGAGCTGATGGGTCGCCGGCCCGAGGAGGAGTCTGGGTCTCGGAGGTTGGAGGTGGAGACCAGGGATCCTCCGACCTCGATGGAGCAGGAGACTGAAAGGGACGCAGAGACTTCAGTCCACAGATGGAAGGCTGAGGATGAGCTGAGGAACTAGCAGGATGCAGCGGCAGCAGGGCTGAGGATGACAGAAGACACAGAAGAGGCAGGAGAGGGAGGCTGGGTGGGTTTACATGACAGTCAAGGGTTTCAGGGATGGTGTATGCAACCCACACACACCAAATTGCGACTCCCAGCACAGGGAGCGTGGTGGACAGGGGAATGACCTCCGTGGTCATGACAGGGCTGACAGACAGTTCAGAGTGGACAGACAGTTCAACACAGACCCCTGTGTTCATTATGGGCTTTGCCTCTCCGTCTGGACGTTGATGTTGCAGTCGACATCCACTTCGTCCACTGTGAGTGTGGATCCATTCACCCACAGTGATGTAATCTTTCAGGATCCAGTAAAGATCTGTCACACAATTTCATTGTTTGCTCTGTTTTGCCCCATCTAGTTCATTGTCATGGTTATTGATGTGAGTTCTTCATTATGTTCAGGTGTGTCTTGTTAATTATCCTTGTTTGGTCTGTGTATTTAAGGTCCTGTCTGTTCAGTTTTAGTTTGTCAGGTATCGTTAATGTCAATGTAAGCGTGTGTCACCAGCCTTTCTTATGTGGATATACCTTGTATGGATTAAAGACTGTTTATCATCTTCATCTTTGTACGTGTTCACTGTTTTGTGACCTATATAGTCACTCCAAAACTATCTGTTATTACTTTTTCCTGAAAAACAGCCCTACTCTTTACTCAGATCCAATTTCAGTCATTCTTCTTATAAAAAAATAAACAAATAATTACATAAATATTTCTTGGATGGATATTATGATGCATGTCGAAAAGGCATATTTTAGTCTAAATTATCACGCCCATTTCAATAATTACTGACTGCACATATAACTAATTGACAATGAAATGATCATCCACCATCGTGGTCTCTCAAATAGAACTTTCATTAGCTTTTGACATAATTTGCATGTGTTAAAATTGGGGAAAACCTGTCTCATGGCTGTTTCTTCATTTTCTCTTTATGGTTCTGGTGCAGAATCTTTCTGATTTATCAGTTCAATCAGTTCTAGAAAGTCTGTTTTGGACAAAGCAAGTATAGTGGTTGGAAATCCTATGATCATATTAATTTTGCATTGTCCTGTTGTTTGGTGTGAGATTTAATTGGGTTGTGTGGGAACGCGAGACAGAGTCCAAAAGTATGTGTCTCACTCTAAATGTGTGAGAGTTAGATTAGCCACACCTCTCCATATAAAAATAATACTGTCCAAATGCAGCATTAAATCAAAGGAGGGGCCTGTGCTGTAGATATAGACCAGAACATCATAGAGACTCTTGGATGGCCACATAGACCACCCTAGCAAATACATGGTGCTAGCAAAGCCAAGATCATGGATTTGATTCCCAGGGAATACATGAACTGATAAACATAACGTGAATGCCATGTAAGTCACTTTGGATAAAAGCATCTGCCAAATGTAAATTTGTTAATGTTTCCACTGTGCAGAACTCCAGCGCAATGTTGGTGAGGCCTGTGCATGGAAGAAAAACATTGACATTTTAAGAATCTAGTTAACACTGATTAAATCAGGGTCCAGTAATTTCATTTCTATAAAGAATCCTGCTTTAAACCGCATGGAGAAGCTCATGTTTCTACACACACTCTTTATTTCTCTAGCAGAAGTGTAATTTGGCCTGGTGTTTGAGTTGCAGTTGACTTTGCTGCATGTTCCATAAAAATCTGTTTAAAATACTAAACGTCTGGCACAGACATAACATGACATTATTCTTTCTGCCCCCCCCCCCCCCCCCCCCCCCATTTACGGATGAGTAATTATAAAAATAAGACTCATGCTGTCCAACACTCCCATAACATCAACCAACCCAAGTAAACAGGTAACAGGCAGACAGACAGACAGATGCATCATCACAAGTACAGATATCATTAAACAGGAAAAAGACAAATAATTTCAGCTGGAGAGAGATGCAGGATGGGTTTACAAACATTTCTATTATCCTCATCTGACACAACAAGATGACGCTATGTCTGCAAGAGCAGCAGAGCCCTTACATGGTGTTCAGGCCGCATGTGCGTGTTATAGCAAAACAGGCAACTTTTGCTTTTGCACGAATATCTTGAGCTCAGAAACTTTGGTCTGCTGGCATAAGCATAGTCCAGACATTTGGAATTCCATATTTCACTTTTGAGGAATGGAATCAGATGGGATTAGGCTCGGTCCAGCTCAGCTTTCCCAAGAGAATCTGGCCAAGCGTGCTCTACTCAGACCTGAAGTATCCGTGCAATCCAGGGCGCGATACCTCTCTTCACGCTCCCCCTGGACACCAGCGCTAATGACTGATGCAGAGAGAGTCCAATACTCACAGGAAAAAAGCTAGTGGCTGCGAGTGTTTTGTGCTGCACTTTCCTTTATGATTTAGCATGCCTGTTGGGATCCACAGCCAAGTTTGAACACATTTAATCAATCAATATAATATTCACACCAGCATATGTTATTGTCCAGTGCTTTTCCTCAGACGGACCCAAGTTTAAGGGTGAAAACTCGTTTTCTCTCAATAACTTACACATACCACTGAAACTCACGAAACCTGCTATGACTGCAAAGCATATTTTGATGAATGTGATTTACAGCTGCTAGACGTGGGCGGTGAAATGTGGGCATTTATTGCCCTGTTAGAACACACAGTGCACACAAAATTGTAATGATTCACATACTGTTTGATAGTTCACCCAAAAACGAATATTGATGGTAGTCATCATTTACTCACTCTTATGTCGTTCCAATCCATGTCATGTTCTTTCTGAACACAAATGAAGCAGAATGTCCACGCTGATTTTCCATATATTAGCACACAATGAAAAATGAACAAGAGGCACCATAAAAGCAGTTCAAACAATGTAAGTGCTAGATTTCAAGTCTTCTACAGCTATACAATAGATTTGTGTGAGGAACAGAATCAATTTTAAGCCATTATTCACTAGAACTCTCATATTGTAATCTACACTTGATCCCTCACAATGTGCTGTGAGAACTGGATTGTCAGCCTGCTGCTGTTTTCAAAAGTGCAAGTTTGAGAGGTACGGTGGAAGATCTCAGTGAGTAATGACTGAATGTTTGTTCCTCACACAACGGTATCGTTTGACCTCAGAGGATTTAGATGCCAGATGCTTTCATGTTTCGTTTCTGTCATCTTTTCATGCTCCTCCAGACCTGTCACTTTTGTTTTATGGAAAAGAACAGTATGAACATTCTGCTAAACATGAAAATACAAGTTTGGAACAACAGAAGGATGAGCGAACGATGACAGAGTTTTCATGTCTGGACAATCTATTCCTTTGAGTCAGTTCCTTATGAATGCTAGTAATGTGGCTAAAGCTCTCCTGCTGGTCTAAACATTTCCATATTCCGAAGCATAAAAGAATCTTTTGGCCAACAATCCCTCTTTGATGTGATTTATATCTCAGGATTAAAACAAATCCCTCCAAAGGGTCCTGCTGAATTCCTGGGGTGGTGAGCATTCTTGTTAAGTCAAAAATACAAGCTCTCCTGCACATGATGAACTCATCTCTAGATCTGCTCCCCTGATAGAGACCCGGAGTCGTACTGGGCACTCCAGCGAAATGAGGAATCCCATCAACATCTAGGAATATCAAAAGGATACATGACACAGCACTGGCCAATTTTTGACATTTGATATGTTCACTAACCTTAAGAAAGATTGAGTAGTAATCCTCTGGGATGATGTGCATTGGTTGGCTGATCTCTCACACAGACTCAAAAGCACTAAACACAAACATACAAAACAACCATGAATAATCAGATTTTTTTCAGTTCAGGTGGAAGACGGAGGTGGATGGAGGTCATGTCTGTAAGGTGGAAGAGGGCCTGGATACCACGGGTCACTAGCAGTGTGGAAAACCGCACAAAACGCCACAGGTGGAGCAGGGGACCAAGACAGAGATGGAACCTTTTCTGCTGAGGATTAGTACTGAACATTTTTCTGCTTCTTTTTCTTGTTCTTAAAAGTGGCAAAGGTTAAATAGGCCCTAAAATAATTCTGAATACTCAGCTGAAGGAAGAGGTTCATGGGGGAAGTTGTTGAAGAAGTGGAGGCTGATGGAGCAGAGAGAACTCAGAAGTGCTGCTGAAGATACCTCTCCTCAAGAGCCAGGACAGTGTTTTAGAGCAAGAGACAGTATGGACGTTAATTCAGCATCAGTTCAGTATGCTCCAACATAAAATGCACCTACAACCCCAGGTTCACATCAAGAGAGAGGCAGTGTCACTCAGACTTTATTACCCAGCATCCAGTGCAATGAGCTTACCCAGGTGACAGCATCACAGTCGTACCTGATGAGCGGTCGGGGTCTTCCAGGGGTTGGAAACCATTGCATGAAACAGACAACACTGCATATTTTCTTACTATGTTCGACAGAACTGTGGTCTACAACTGACTGAGCAGTTAGATACAGGCAGTGGCGGACTGGCCATCTGGAGCACCGGGAGTTTTCCCGGTGAGCCGCTGTACAATGTGGGCCGGCTCATCGTGTAAATAAGTGGATTATAGTAAATTTACGTAGCCTGGCTATATCCGTCCATCGGCACAGATGAATGGCTCGCGCTGAAGACTGGAGTAATGATGCTGAAAATACAGCTTTGCTTCACAGATATATATATATTTACTGTATATTTGCATACAAAACAGCTATTCTAAATTGTAACTTTATATATTTCACATATTACCGTTTACTGTATTTTTCATCATCATAAAATTCATTGTCAAGAAATTGAAAGGCACAATAAAAACAGTCCACATTCGAAACATTTCAAGTCGTAGAGCAAAGCATTGTTATATGGACTGATATTATGGTAGGCATTTAACATTAGTGACATTAAACTGTCCCTCTATGTAAAAGAGATGTGTAAAAATATTATTTACAAATTGCCATATACGCTACACCAGGAAGACAAATTATAATGTAAAGAAGTATGAGAGTCATTCCTTAATGTTAATGATAATATATTTTTAAGCACTTTTATTTCTGTATTGTGCAATATTTGTATGTTAGTAAGTGGTGTTAAAAAATAGCTCTAATAAGCTGGTGGGTTTATGGTGTGGTGGGCTGCTCTGTGCCAAAACGTCCAGGGCCACGTTTTAGTCCCAGTCCGCCCCTGGATACAGGTGTGCTTATGTACACAAGGGCATAAACGATTCATTCGATTATGACAGGTTTAAAGGGACCCTTATGTTGTTCCAAACCTGTATGAGTTTCTTTCTTCTGTTTCTGGTTCCAGTTGACTTCCATAGTAATTTTGTTTTTTCATACTATGGAAGTCAATGTGGACCAGCAACTGTTTGGTTACCCACATTCTTAAAAAATAATTTGAAGTGGAGTTTACAATGGGTTTTTTTTCTTCTTCTGTTCTCGGTTGGGGATGAAACAGAGAGGATCTTAACTTTTCTGTGACACAAGTGAGAACAGACAAGTTTAATGCATCTTTAGCAAAATAACCTCCATTCAAGGTTATGACATCCATCCATGCAAATCTCTTTCTAAACAGCTATTACTTTTATCACTCCCCTCCACACTCTTAAATGTTCTTCTTGCAACACCCTCACACAAAGTCTTAAAACATTTAGTTAGCATATTTATTAAAGGGGTCATCGGATGGCCATTTTGCATAAGTTGATATGATTCACATTATTATTACATAACTAGCACATTATTAGGAAAGATGATTTGCAAAGATTCATAAAAACCCTTATACTCACTTCTTCTGTAGATAAAGCTGGATCACGAATGATTCACACGAACAGACGCATTTTTGTAGATCAGAGATCGGCGAAAGTAACGTTAATCCTCTGCGTCTTCAGCGGCTCAGATGTCGGGAGTAACTGACTACTGCTATATTCATTATTACATCCAGACATCTTGTCTTCCCCTGCACCGGAGGCGGACAGCTCTCAGCTCACTCAGGGCGGGGCTAAGGTAAGACGGCTTGTCAATCAACTCTCGTGGGAGGGGCCTGTACAGAACTACGTCATTCTGACAGGAATCTCAGAACAGCCTGATTTCAGAAAGGGGATTTTAAATTAGGGATTTAAAAAAAAGGGTGGGTTTTTATCATTATAGGATGGATGTGTACACACACTTCCAACACACATTTATGTTCAAACAACTTGTAAAGTGAATTTTGCATCTGATGACCCCTTTAAGCCATTTCCTAATGGTGGTGTGGTTTTAGTGTTTATTATCCTTGTGGGGACATTTGGTCCCAATCAGGCTTTGAAGTGAACTTTTTACTCACTTGCCAGCCAATTTTGCTACTCATTCTTTTAAGTAACTGGGCCATTCAGAACTTCTACTTGCCAAAATATCAAAAATAGTCCAGATTATCAAAGTTACAGTTTTAAATAATGAAAATCTTATTCTGAATCATAGAATCCCTATCAGTTATATAACATACAATTATTCTTTGTGAATTGAATTGACCTATAGTTAAGCCCCTCCCCTCGGAAGCATATGAGCCAATGGCAGTCGAGTATCAGTTGCACGTGAACCGCAACTCGGTCATCTGTAGGTTTCATTGCCATAGAGAAACATTGGCAGATCCGAAGCGCTCATCCGTTTGATGGTGTTTATGCTACAAATTACATTTTTTACAATTGACAGCATGACCACGGTTAATTTTCACTGGTGGCTGTTCATTTCAAACCCCACACAACACACACACCTTACTGTGTCAAACCGTCAGCATTTGTTCTACTGATGTTCTGTTTTATTTGCATGATTATAGAAACCGGCCCATTGAGTGGGCTACAGAGCACATGTGAGAGCTTTCTGACAGCTCTGCAGCGCTCAACATTAGCCATACGGCGGCAGGCGGAAGCAATCTTCTCAAGTTCGTCTCATGCCATAAACCTTTTGGCTTATTAACTCACATGCTAATCAAATGTACTATGGACTAATTCCAGCAGTTCCTGTTTTGCATAACTCCAGATTCCCCCTGCGGTGGACGAAAGAGCTCTGGAGATGCAGGAAAATGATTAGCATATGGGAAACAAATGACTCTTGACTGATTGTGTGATGAATGGCATGACCTGTAAGTGATTATAATGTGATTTATTAATTTAATAGTGTGATAAATTAATGTGTATGTACATTTGTCATGCCTCCACCAGGCTCTGCCTATTCTCACTTGCACCTGTAACCATTCACATGCACAGCCGAACCCTGCTCCGCACACAGTCAGTGACTGACTACAGACTCAACAGACCGCCACAGTAATGTTCCTCAAACCGTATTTACGGCATCCTCTCAGGAAGTGTTTAAACCACAGAAAGGTTTATATGCATTTTGCCCATTCATTTACACAACAACAGCATTTTGGGGCCTGGAAAGGCAAACTTTTTAAAACCGATTTCAAAGTGCAAATGTTTGAAAAGAATACTGCTATCTTCTCTGTGTAAACTACAAAAAAGTGAATTTGTGAAACGTGACAATGCACATGTGTATTTCATGTTCAATCTATAGAGGGTTTGCACGTGACGTCACCTGGTCATCACTGAGTGCCAAAAAGACTGGAAGGCAGCAATGGTTTTCAGCGTGAACGCTGCGACGGACACACAAAACACATCTGAAATGAGAAAGAGCTTTGCGACTGTCTGTACAAATAGATTTGACAAGAAATCTGAGGTATGTTTTAACAGACTGCCCAAAGCTACAGAAAAGAGACGCAAATGGATCCCTGCAATTCAAAGAAACAAATGGACTCCAGGCAGCGAAACACAGGTTTGCCGTTATCATTTCATGTTAATATGTTACATTTTGCAGTAAAATCATATCTTATATATTGTATTGACAGCTCATTAATTAAATATTTACCATCCTATATTGTGCATAACTGGATGTTTTTAAATAAATCTGACAAAAACTCTAGAAGTTTTTGGGCTGGACGATATAAATATATAACATTGATATAAGTGATCACCCAGATTTAGACCAACCTATATGCAAATCTGCTTTATTTATTTCCCCAGCATCAAAATCAGGCACACATAAATGCAACATTTATGAAGACATTCCTGACTGCATATCAGTATCCATGGACCACTGGATCTTTGGTAAGTTAAGGAACACTATATCGAGTCTATATCGCGTTTTTAGTTATGGATCCTTTTGAAAGGAGATCGTTTTGACAATGTTCTCGTCTGTATGCAAAAAATTTCAAAAACACTAATAAAAACTTTTTAGTTTTTAGTACATTCTTATCATGTAAATGTAATCATATCCACTGTGATCAACCACCAGTTAAGTTTACTTACCTATTGATTCACCTGTATATGAGCATTCCTGTCAATAAATAATGTTTTTTGTTTGTTTGTTTGTTTGTTTGTGCAGTGTGAAATCTTTGTACAGAGCCACAGACATGAGGCGGGAAAAAATATGACCACAAAAATCATGGCCACAAATGAACAATTCTTTCCCATGACTTACTAATCCGTCTGTTGCAGTAATGTGTTATTATTCAGGTTCACTGTAAAAAAAAAATAATAAATTTGAATGGTGAAAAAATGGCAAATAAATAGTAAGTTATGAAGAAATTATGCTCCAATAATAATTTCTATAGTGTAGTTATAACAGTTAACTAACTAATTTTTCAGACTTTATTCCGCTGTGACAAGTGTCGACCTGAGACTAACAGCCACTATAGCGCCTCCTGTGGTAATGCTGAGAATGCAACACATGCTTCTTATGAATTGCATCAACACATGTCTGAATGCATTAATGTGTGAAATCACGGCTGCATAGCTAGAGGTGTTTGCATGTATAAATGATCACTGGGGCCCGAGTGTTGCGTGGATTGCGTGAACTTTGCAGACACTGCACATGAAACAATGTTCAGCCCAAGCGGTAAAGCTTGGTGTTCTTGTGAGTCACTCGGGACAGGCCAAAGCACCCCCAGGCCCGCGCTAGCATGTTTTCGGAGCCTCTGGTGGACCTGTGTGCCCAGCTGTGTGCTGCGTCCGTCCGTGCCAAGCTCCTGATTGAAGCCCGTAGATCCGTGTGCCAAGAATCACAACTGCTGGAATGCCTGTGCTGGAACGGCTCGGCTCGCTCCATTCCTCTCTAAGTGACCATAAAAGGCAGAGAGAATCGTTCAAAAGAAAGCAGAAGGAAAAGCTACAAAGCCGTTTCTTATTATCTAAGGTAACGTGAACAAAGGTTTGACGGAGGCTCACTTCCGAACACATCATGCGAGAGATTTAACACTCCGTTTGTGCCGAAAGGTCGCAAAATGCAGGAATGCACCTTTAACTGGAGTTTCTGTCACGAGGAGGAAGGTGGTTGAGAAGTTCGATGCAGATTCCTTAAAAAAAAAACCTTTGAGCCAAATCAGTTCACTGCGCATACATTTTTCCAAGGCAGATATTTTCAAGACAACACAAGAGCAGTTTGACTGGTTAGCGCTGCTGCTGGCAGAGGCCAGACGTACACCTGCACATGACTTTTATGGATCAGATAATCGATTCACCAACTGTGCTCCTGAGCAAACAAACTCAAATCAAACCGTGAGTAAAGTGACACAGTAAAAGTCACCAACCCCCTGTTTCTCTTGCACCAAATTAAAGGAGTTTACAGTAAAAGCATTTTAGGGATGCTGCTAATTATTTATTATATCAATTGTATATTAATTATATATATTATATCCTCAATGCAACGCAATTATATTTTTTGCCAATATTCAACTTTTAATATAAATACAACCGCTGGTTCACTTGTTTTGAATTAGTCCGATTTTTCATCAGCTGCCTTCTCAAACATTCATGGCAGCAGCGGCGTTGTTTCCTGCCTTGTAAATGCATTACATCCCATTTAAGATATTTGTCGTAGCTGTTTTTAATCTTCTGCACAGAAATGAGTTCTTCTGTGTGATTTGGCTGTTAGCTGCCGACACGTTCAGGTGCATAAACTCCAGAGTGACTTACAAACTCTGGATCAAACCCTGAGCTGATGGAGAACATCTACATTGAGTGTTGTGTGAACCTGTTGAATCTGATCTAAACCGATTGGATTTGTTTGGTTTTGTCAGCTCTGAAACTCAGAGTTTGTTCGACTGGCGTTGTGTATCAGGCCACTCCGGACTAAACTGACTAAAATACTAGCTGATTCAAAGACACTGTGAGGAGAATTGATGCTAGTGAAGAAAAAGACACATTACAGCATATACAGACACTTGCTCTGATATTTTATTATTTAATGTAAGTACAGGCGCATGAATAAGTGTGACTGAACTCTCAGGAAAATAATTCTGTTCATACCTGTTTCATATTTCTCCACAGTTGTATTTTCATATTTCATTTTGCAGCCTTTGCACTATTTTGATACTGCTGTTTTTCCTCTGTACATCTGTGATGCATGATCACATGTGATGCAGCCGTGTGAGGAAACCATTCTGAAGAGACTGACAAAGGCGCCACCTAGAGGCCGATGCTCTACAACACAACACGACCGGGACTGCATTCATGGGCATTCATTCGTTTTTAACATTTTATCTTACATTTCACTTAGACTCAGAAGGCAAACACTGTACAGCCCATCTTGAGGGCCCTGTATGTGCTGTCAATTTTCTTAACAAGTAGATTTACAGTTTTCCCCATGCTAGAAGGAGGAAAGAAGACATATAATGATCAAGCATATCATACAGACTTGGGAATGGACTCTTGACCACCTAACAACCACCTAGCAATGCCCTAGCAACCAGTGCTGCAGACTCCCATCCTCATTCAGAGCGGCTTCGCTCTCTTCTGACCGACACGTCAGCGTTTACAGTCACAACTGGGAAATGGCTGAAATGTAATCAATTATTCAGTTGTTATATTAATCGGTTACAAAATGTTTAACACTGTGTTCTGACACTAAAGCGCTGATAATGATGGAAGTGTTTGGATGTTTAGAAAGAACTGCGATCAATAGATGTGATTCCAACTTAAATCAACACAAACTCAGATCATTAGAAATGTTTTCACATATGATCCAATAGTTGAAGCATGCCATGATTAATATGAGCTCATTGGCGCTGTGAACGTGCGTTTGTATTTGTAATCTCTGGTTCATTTTGTAATAGTTGTGTTGTTTCTCAGGTCAGAGGTGTCAGTAACTGATCTTGAGCAGATCTCCATAACTGGAACAATTTCATACATGTTCATACAACCCAAATTCCAGAAATGTTGGGACATTTTTTTTTACATTTGAATAAAATGAAAACTAAAAGACTTTCAAATCACATGAATCAATATTTTATTCACAATAGAACATAGACACAATGTTTAAATGTTTACAGATAAATTTTACTCTTTTATCCACTAAATGAGCTTGTTTCAAATTAGGTGCCTGCTACAGGTCTCAAAAAAGTTGTCATGGGGGCAACAAATGGCTGAAAAAGCAAGAAAGTTTGAAAAGATTCAGCTGGGAGAACATCTTGCTGTTACAGAAGTAGGACACAGACTGAGTGACGTAATGTGAACGGGTTTTATTGACAGACTAGAGATGGTGGAATGAATCAGGTTAGTGATGATACTAGGATTCTTCTGTGTTCTGGAGGGATGGGAACTTGAGTATCTTTTCCCAAACAGGAGACACGGAACAGTGTTGGGATGGAACGCAGCAGGTAAGTAAACAAGATAGTAAGTATCAAGCATAGAGATATAATAGCTATAGTAGTCCTCTTCGTAGGAGCAAGACCAGACCCTGCAGTGTTGTGAGGTGTGAGTATTTGAGGAGTGCGGGATGATTGCCATTGATGACGTGCAGGTGATTAGAATTCAGGTGAGGGAGAACGCTGTGATTGAGCCTGGCCGATCTGTGACACTTGCAACTAATTAAGTTAATTGACTTCAGGGCCCGTATTCTTAAAGATTCTAAGAATCCTTTTAGAGAGCTCCTAATTTAGCTTAAACATTTCTAACTAGGAGTCTTAGCTTAAAAGTGATTCAGGAGCAATCTGAGAGCAACTCTGAGCGAGGAAAAGACACGCACTGTTATCTTAAAGAGGAGGCGGGGCTTACCCCGTTGCTAGCTATGATACATTATTTTGAAGACTGTGATTGGTTGGTTGTCCAAGAAGGAAATAAAAGAGCGCTTTTAAGAGTAGGGTTTATTATAAGCCTTCACTTTGAAATTACAGGCGTCATTTTTCCTGTTTTACCGTACTCTCTCTCACACACACACACACACACATTATATGTGTATATATATATATTCTTTATTTTTTACTTACCATAATGTTAATTTCCTACTTAACTTATTTTACATTTACATTTAGGCCCGGTTTCACAGACAGGTTTTAGACTAAACCAGGATTAGGCCATAGTTCAATTAGGACATTTAAGTAAGTTTTATAAACGTGCTTAGGAAAAAACATTACTGGTGTGCTTTTTGTGTGACAAAACAAAGGCACTGATATATTTTAAGATCAGCCAGAGCAAGGTTCTTTCAGTTGAAACAGCAAAGATTTACATTTTAGTCTAGGACTAGGATTAAGCCTTGTTTGCGAAACCGAGGGTTAGTCATTTAGCAGACGCTTTTAACCTAAGCGACTTACAAATGAGGACAATAGAAATTATCAAAACCAACAAAACAATAATAACATGCAAGTGCTATGACAAGTCTCGGTTAGCCTAACGCAGTACACGTAGCAAGGTTTTTTGTTTTTTTTAAGAAAACGAGTAGATAGAATAGAAAAAGAAAGCTAGTGTTTTCAAGAAAAGCTAGCAGTTAGAGAATAAATATGCAATTGATAGATTGATTGCAACAGTTGTTTGTTTTCAACATTGGTTGCAATTGATTTTATGGGCTTAAGAATGAGGAAAATGCTCCGCTCTTTCCAATTACACTGATTGCTTGCATGTCTATTTTAGTGGGGTTTGAATGTTGATTTGATCGTAGCAAACATGGAGTCAAATACAAGAAGGATGAGAAAGCCCAACTGGACAGAGGAACAGTGTTTACTGTTAGCCCAGTTAGTGGAAGAACACAAGGGCATCCTTGAAGGAAAATTCGGGCTGGGTGTCACAGCACGGGGCAAGAAGCAGATGTGGGAGCTTATTGCGCAAAATATTAACGCTTCATTCCCCCTGGTTGTGCGCACTAGTGAAGACTGCGAGAAACGCTGGTACGTGCTGCAATCAAAAGCCAGAGGAGAAATTGCAGCACACTAGCGGGAGTCATCACGCACAGGTGAGTGTTATAACACTTTTTTTTTTTTTCAAACCGCTGGCAGTTATCTCAAACAATTATATGTAAGCATGTGGTCCACTGCACTGTTTTCTAAGGGGTAGACAGTTTTCAACAGTTTGGTCACTCAGAAACCAGCATTAATTTCGTTGTATAACTACAATGACAATAAAGTCTCTTTACTCTTTACTCTTTACCGGTTTAAAGGAGGGCACAGACAGCTCAATGATTCAGCTGGTGGAACTACAAAAATGTTCATTTTAATAAACAAACTGCCAAGTAACAATATATAGATCCATTTTTATTTAACATATAAGGCCATTTCTCATATTCTATCTATGTTTTCCCCTTTCAGCAGCACCGAGCCTTCAGCCGAGGAATATGGACCGTCAAAATCGCAACTGGGCTACCCTCGTCCCGAAGCACCTCATTCCCCACGTTCTGCTACTGCTGCAGCTACTCCAACACAATCCCTAATGGACAAAAAACTTGAGATGGAGATGAAAGTCATAAAGCAGCAGAAAATAGTACTCCATTTACAGGAGGAGTACTACAAATTACAAATTGAGCTACTAAAAAATTTAAATTATAAATAATGGGCATTCGTGTGTCTTGATAATATCTTTTTAACAAAAATTTTGGATAAGGTCTGTCTTTTCAGTGTGGTCATGATTTTTATATTGCATTCACTGTAACATGCCTGAAATGCAAATGAGTAAATTGGTCTCTGTAATACACCAGACGCGTTCACACCAGACGCGACTTGCACGAATAAATAGTTGGACGCTTGAACATTTTGAGTTTACTCGCTTCATTCCCGTACCACCCCTTCTGCCCCTTGGCTATCTGATATTCTCCGCGAACATCGTTCTAAACTCAGGGCCACAGAAAGGGTATGGCGCAAATCACGAAATCCTTCTGACCTTAATTTATATCGATCACTCCTCTCTGACTTCTCTGCTAATGTTTCCACTGCTAAAAGGACATACTATCATGACAAAATTAACAATTCGCCTAACTCTTGCATGCTCTTTAAAACATTTTCCTCCGTCCTTTGTCCTCCTCCTCCTCCTCCTCCTCCTTCATCATCTCTAACAGCTGACGACTTTGCCACATTCTTCATTAATAAAATTACAAAACTCACTGCACAATTTTCCACACCACAATCTATCAAACATATCTTACCAGCAAACATACACTCGTTCACATCCTTCTCTCCACTCTCTGAGGCAGAGGTCTCTAAACTCATCCTTTCCAGTCATCCTACTACCTGTCCACTTGATCCTATTCCATCTCATCTCCTTCAAGCCATTTCTCCTGCAGTTGTACCTGCACTCACTCACATCCTTAATACATCCCTTCACACTGGAATTTTTCCCTCAGCATTTAAACAGGCTCGTATAACTCCACTTCTTAAAAAACCCACTCTTAACTCAACTCTTTTAGGGAACTATAGACTGGTTTCCCTTCTTGCTTTCATTGCAAAAACACTTGAACGAGTTGTGTTCAACCAAGTCTCTGTCTTTCTCACACAGAACAACCTCCTGGACAGTAACCAATCTGGCTTCAGAAGTGGGCATTCGACCGAAACTGCCTTGCTTTCTGTTGTTGAAGCCCTAAGACTTGCAAGAGCGGCTTCCAAATCTTCATTACTTATCTTGCTGGATCTGTCTGCTGCTTTTGATACGGTCAACCATCAGATCCTCTTGTCAACCCTATTGAGAAAGGGCATCTCAGGAACCGCACTCTCGTGGTTTGAGTCTTACCTCTCTGATAGGTCCTTCAAAGTATCTTGGAGAGGTGAGGTATCCAAGTCGCAACATCTAGCTACTGGGGTGCCTCAGGGCTCAGTTCTTGGACCAATTCTCTTTTCTGTCTTCAGAAACATGGCTTTTCATATCACTGCTATGTTGATGACACTCAACTCTACCTCTCATTCCATCCTGATGATCCGACGATAGCTGCTCGCATCTCAGCGTGTCTAACAGACATTTCTTGCTGGATAATGGACCATCACCTTCAACTCAACCTAGCTAAGACAGAACTGCTTGTGGTTTCAGCTAACCCATCGCTTCATCACAATCTCACCTTCCAGTTAGGCTTATCAACCATAACTCCTTCAAAAACAGCCAGAAACCTTGGAGTTGTGATTGATGATAAGCTGAATTTCTCAGACCACATTGCTAAAACTGCCCGGTCCTGCAGATTTGCATTATACAATATTAAGAAGATCAGGCCCTTTCTCTCGGAACATGCAACACAACTCCTTGTTCAGGCTCTTGTTCTGTCCAGACTTGACTATTGCAATGCTCTCTTGGCAGGTCTTCCAGCCAGTTCTATTAAACCTCTACAATTAATCCAAAATGCAGCTGCAAGATTAATCTTTAATGAGCCGAAAAGAACGCACGCCACGCCTCTGTTTATCAATTTGCACTGGCTACCAATAGCTGCTCGCATTAAATTCAAGGCATTAATGTTTGCCTACAGAACCACCTCTGGCTCTGCACCCCTTTACCTAAATTCATTACTTCAGACTTATATATGCCCTCTAGAAACTTGCGTTCTTCAAGTAAACGACACATTATTGTACCATCCCAAAGACACACAAAAACACTTTCATGGACATTTTCATTAACTGTTCCCATCTGGTGGAATGACCTGCCCAATTCAATCCGAGTAGCCGAATCCTTACCCATCTTCAAGAAACGGCTAAAAACTCATCTGTTCCATCTTTACTTGACCCTCTAACTCTAGCACTCTCTATTCTAATTTTATTTTTATCTATATGTCTTTTTATAAAAAAAAAAATATTACAATAATAATAATTATCTGTACTGCGTTAGGCTAACCAAGACTTGTAATAGCACTTGCATGTTGTTGCTCTTTTGTTGGTTTTGATTGCTTCTTATGTCCTCATTTGTAAGTCGCTTTGGATAAAAGCGTCTGCTAAATGACTAAATAAATAAATAAACATTATAACTGTTACCTGTTACCTGTTGTAATTTAGCTGTGGCCCCTGGTCAGGACGGAGGTAAGGTGTGAGTAGCCATGGTTTACAGGGATAACCACTGTCTCCTAACAAGTGGCAATTTGCTGGAACATGGCGTTCTTCAAACAGATGTCTCAGGCCACTCTCCCCCAGTATTCTGGCATCATGTGTTGCACCGGGCCATTTCGCAACAATGTCTAAAATCCTATAATCAGCACTGAAAACAACTTGAACATTTATGCTATGGTACCTCTTTCTATTTACATAAGCATTTATGTATAGCATAATTCATTGTATAGCCTCATTTGTATAGCTGTATAGTTGTATGTACATATGTTTAAACTGTATTATCTGTATTTGAACGTGTTTAATGTTAACTGTATGCACCAAGGGTCTGAGAGTAACGCAATTTCAATTCTCTGTATGTATGCGCCGTACATGTGGAAGAATTGACAATAAAGCAGACTTGACTTGACTTGACATAAGCATCCTCATCTTCTGACGGTGCAATAATTCGGACGTGGGTTCCATCAATTACTCCGACAACACCGGGGAAGCCTGCTATATGCATAAATGCTGTTTTTTGAGCCTGCAAGGTGGGAATGTTCATTTCTGGCACTATGGCATTTCTGCGCTGCATCGGAGATGTTAGCGTGTCTCTAATAAGATCGGTCACAAACACGATCCCTGCACGATCTAATCTGTAGCGTTTTATTAATTCACTATCGCCCATGGTCTGCAACACATTTCTTCTCCCTCTTCATGTTTCGGCCATTCTTCTCCACTGCTAAAGAAACTCTTAAGCCCCTTAAAAGTCCTCGTCCGTACTCCTAACAATTTTGGACTTTAAGACCTCTTTTAAGGGTTAAGATGCTTTCTGAATTACTTTTTTCTTTACTAGGATCTTTTCTTTAAATTTAAGAGGAAACAACCACATTTCTAAGAATTTTCTTAGAATTTTGTTACTAGGAGCAACTCTTAGCACTAAAATTTTTCATGAATACGGGCCCAGGTCTGTAACAAAAAAAGGATGACTTAGAGAAGCAGAGTCTCTCAGAAGTAAAGATGGGCAGAGGCTCTCCAATCTGTGAGTTTGTAAAAAGATTGTGTAATACTTTAAAAACAATGTTCCTCAACGTCAAATTTCAAAGGCTTTGCAAATCTCATCATCTACAGTGCATAACATCATCAAAATATTCAGAGAAATTGGAGAAATCTCTGTGCGTAAGGGACAAGGCCGAAGATCTTTGTTGGATTTTCCTGGTCTTCAGGCCCTTAAGCGATACTACATCACTCATCGGCATGATTCTGTCATTGACGTTACTAAATGGGCCCAGGAATACTTCCAGAAATCACTGTCAGTAAACAGTTGGCTGCAGATGCCAACTAAAGCTCTGTCATGCAAAAAGGAAGTCATATGTGAACATGGTCCAGAAGTGATGTCGTGTCCTGTGGGCCAAGGCTCATTTAAATGGATTGTTTCAAAGTGGAAAAGTGATCTATGGTCAGATGAGTCCAAATTTGACATTCTTGTTGGACATCACGGATTCCGTGTCCTCCGGGCTAAAGAGGAGGGAGACCTTCCAGCGTGTTATCAGCATTCAGTTCAAAAGCCAGCATCTCTGATGGTATGGGGGTGCATAAGTGCAAACGGTATGGGCAGCTTGCATGTTTTGGAAGGCACTATGAATGCTGAAAGGTATATAAAGGTTTTAGGGCAACATATGCTCCCCTCCAGACGACGTGTATTTTAGCTGGACAATGCAAAACCACATACTGCAGCTATTACAACAGCATGGCTTCGTAGTAGAAGAGTCCGGGTGCTGAATTGGCCTGCCTGAATTCCAGATCTTTCTCCTATAGAGAACATTTGGCGCATCATTAATCGAAAAATATGTCAAAAACGACCACAAACTCTTCAGCAGCTGGAAACCTATACTAGGCAAGAATGGGTCCAAATTTCAACACCAAAACTCCAGAAACTCATAACCTCGATGCCCAGACGTCTTCAAACTGTTTTGAAAAGAAGAGGAGATGCTACACCATGATAAACATGCCTCCGTCCCAACTATTTGGAGACCTGTAGCAGGCATCAAATTTGAAATGAGCTCATTTTGTGCATAAAATTGTAAAAATTTCTCAGTTTAAACATGTTATCTATGTTCTGTTGTGAATAAAAATATTGGCTCATGTGATTTGAAATTCTTTTAGTTTTCATTTTATTCAAATTTTAAAAAACGTCCCAACATTTCCGGAATTCGGGTTGTACATCTAACACCAACAAATATGTGTTTATGTACAAGTAATATATTATTGTAAATATATGTCATGTGCATTTATATCCATCCTAAAACCCATCAATAAATGATGATATTATATAAATAAATTCAAAAGATAGACATTTAAAAATTACTACAAAAGCATACATAAACATACAGATTATATATATATATATATATATATATATATATATATATATATATATATATATATATATATTTAGCATTTCACTGCTGGTTAAACTCTGTATAATTGTGTATGTGACATACAAATCTTGAATCTAGCTTTAATTAAGTTGCATATATAAATAACATATATATTTATTGACATGTACGGTTGCTACATATAATATCATAGAAAAATCATCATATAGATATTATTAACACATAAACATATTCATGTGTAAATTTTACTTTAATCTCCATCCACCTGGAGAATGTCAAGTCAAGTCACCTTTATTTCTATAGCACTTTGTACAGTCCAGATTGTGTCAAAACCGCTTTACAGCTTTACAGAGAAATTGTCATGTGTGCTCTGTGTCTGTCCTTGGACTTTTATGTTGAAGTGCTTCTCTGCCCCGGTGTTCCTGTCTTCACTTCCTGAGTTTAGTTCCTGTTTCCTTAGTCTGCTTGTTTGTTTCTATAATTATCCTTGTGTGTTCCTATGACAATTGCCCACGCCCCCTTGTTATCTCATTTAGCTTGTCTGTCTGTGTGTATTTAAACAGCTTAGTTTTCACTTGAGTTTGCTGGTCGTTGTTTCATGCTTCCCTGTATTGTTCCCTGGATGTTCCTGGCTCTCTCTGTGAGAATTATGAGTTTTTCTGAGTTTTTGCCTTTTCTTAATTAAAGCTGTGCGTGGAAGTGGATTCTCTCTCTGCCTCATCCCAACGTTACAGAACAACCAGCCAACTATGAATCTAGCAGCACAAATTATATGTCTCCGTCAAGGAGATCAGCCCATCAAGGACTACGTGGCGGATATTTTGTGACTACATGATATTTTTTCGTGGTGGCCTATCTGAGCCACTCAGTTCACTCATCCCTTTGCATGATCCTCACTGGACTCTGGAGTTTTAATTTGATCTGGCACTCAAACTGAGCGGCTCAGTTCGCAGAGGAGGAAAGAGATACTCCTGTGGTAACCTCCATCCCAGAGTTTTGACACGATGTGGCCCCTGTTCCAGAGTCTCGTTCCATCATGGACGCCATTCCAGAGCCTGCTCGCATCAAGCCTGCCAATCCAGAACCTTGTCACGTCTCAGCTGATCTTCCTGAGTAAAGTCTCTCTGTGAGGATTTTATGAGTTTCTCTGAGTTTTTGTCTTTTCTTATAGTTGTGCGTGCAAGAGGATTCTCTCTCTGCCTCATCCCTAAATTACAAAAATTTTGCGTCAATAATGCAAACAAATTTCAGCTCTGCTGTAAAGCAGCTCTAAAAAAAAGTACAATAGCAAACAGTCAATATTTCAGTTGAAGTCAGTTCATTGTTGATGCAGTGATGTCGTCATCCAGCTCAGTTTAGTTCAAATAGTATCTGTGCAATCAATTTGACAACCAGAAATTAAGAAGTAATTAAGAATGTAAATGTGTGAAAATTATATATGCCAATATCACTCTTGATTGGTATTTTGGTTGTGCACAGCTTTTTGCATTTCTTTGATATTAATAAATAATTCCATTAAGTCATTATATCTAATACTCCAATACCCAATCACATACACATCACATACTCCACTGCATATTTCAGTTTGGACAAATGCTGATTCATAATTGTGTAACTACCAATCTTTTGGATGACCCTTCTGGTTCCAGCCTAGATCTTCAAGTTATCTTCAGCCTCAACACTACCCAGACTGTTCATTTCACAGATCAGCCTTTCATGAACGATGACTGTTATTGTCTTTCCACACAGAAACAAACACAACCAGGAGCATAATAGATGAACTGAATCCAAAGCATCGCTTCCACACATCATTCAGGAGATCCGTGTGCTAAACATTAGTTCACACTGAACTGAAACATTTACACAGATTCAGATGTTATGAATGTTTAGTCATGCTGCTCAATCAAATGCTTTTCAGGTGATCGTCTCATCCGCAGGTTAAGTCCTTTACACTCTAATCCTTCACTGTAAAATAAAAAATCAGTAAAATTTACGGTAAAAAAAATGGCCATTAAAAACATTAAATGCCGTAATTCATTAACTGATACAGAATAATGTTAATATACCAACCTATTTAAATACTGGAATCTGTTTTGTTCCGCACGTCTCACGTCTCGTTGACCCCGTAACAGTACCTTTGTAATACACTGATAACCACTAAAAGCAGGTGTTGACGAGAGTCACATGATGAACCAAAGCCTATCCCAAGCAGCTTTTATATATTAACATCTATAGAAGGTGCACAGTGTCATTCACACAAACACTAAACACCATCATGGTAACACACATGAAACTGAAATAATGCAATAAACATCTATTTAACAGCATTAGACGTAACATACAACCCTAATGTACAAAACTGATAAGAAAAAACTAAGAAGAAACTGTTATTTCAACAATAAAAAAATTGAAATGTAACACAGGGATTTCTGGGAATGTCAATTTATGGTTATTCACTGTAAATTATACATTCTTTTTCACTTCCAAAACGGTATATTACCGTAAAATTACATGTAATGTCCAATAGTTTTTTACCGTATATAGTAGGGGAACTGTTTTTTTTTTTCCTTTATATGTTTATTATTGAAATGTTGTTGTATGCATTTGTCAATTTTATATTTATGTATTTGTATTTTCTTAAATGGGTGTGTATAGAGTATTTACAGAGTGTTAACTTTTAGTTTTAGTTACTTTTTCTTATTTGTAAATCGCTTTGGATAAAAGCGTCTGCTAAATGACTAAAAGTAAAAGTAAAGTAACTTACTGTTAAACATTTAACAGGTTTTTACTGTAGCATTTTAACAGTCTTTTACCTTTAAATTCACGGTAATTTTTTACAGCGTTGAGTTACTTACTAATACAACCAAAATCTTCTCCCTTCACTTTAGAGTAGTCTAGTAGGCCTGTCTGTGGTGATTTTATGAAAGTAGTTTCTCGTTCAGAAGTTTTCACATTGTTTTAACTAAAGTTGTTGCATACAAACACAATGAAGCTCTGTATGTGTTGGACTAAACAGACAGCGGCCAAACGTATAGCAGTTAAAGTTCCTCCTGGCCTGAAGATAAATCCTGGATCTCTTTACTGTAGATCCTTTAGGACATGCAGACAGCCTGTGGGACATCTGGAAACATATTCAGCGTGATTGATTGCCAGCTCTCTCAATCGTGGGTCTATTAGTCGCGCTTATCTGTGTTCTCGTGAAGGTAGATTTGTTTTCCCAGTGGGTACAGAGATGAACGACTGCTGAAACACTGGTGCAGACCAGATTGATTGGGAACAAGGGACACATCTCACAGGCAAAGCTTGAAAAACCACAGCACAACAGCTGAGTATGAAGCAGAAACTCACATTTCTTCAAGTACAAAGGCAGCTTATTCACAGTCGACTCCACAGAGAAGAACGGACCTTTTGAAGAGAGTCAACATCTCCTCATCACACCCTGTTCAGATGACAGCTGTGCTACCACATGACTCAGCTGAGTTATCTTACGATCCACAGTGGAAATCTAGAAGATGAAATCCTGAATACGTGCACACCTTATTTATTAACGCATCAATAGCTGCTCATCACCACTAGCCCTAAAATCAACCCTCAAGCAATTCATGCAATTAAACTCTTTTGTTGTGCCTTATAATCAAAAATATTGTATTGTTGTAAAAATATAATTTATTGTAAATTATATTAATAAGCAATGATGTTTCTACTTTGAAATATGTTTTGTAGCAACATTTTGAGGTCAAATGTTATGGTGTTGAAGATCGGTGAAATATGACTTGTTTAGTAGCAAATATCATGTCACCATGTATCAGAGATACTCTTACACTTCAAACATCTGTCATTTTTTCCCCCTTATTGCATCAAAATATTGAGGTTGAAGAGGTCAAGTGTAAACATGGTGTAACATATGTAAACATATGAAATAATGTTAAATACTGTAAGCGAAATGTATATTAAATAATCCGTTGTGTATCTGTGACTTCTTTTCTGCCAATTATATTATGATAAAATGACCAGATTTCTTCAGTGGTGAAAATATCATTGAAATCTATTAATTAAAACACACACACACACACACACACATGCATATACACAACTTTATTTCATTTATTTTGGCCTTGCTCTTATGTTCAAATTTTTTTTTTTTAAAGATTTGACTAGATTTATAATTGATAACATTGACCCCACTTTTTCTTTGTGCTTAGAACATGTTTTATTTGGATTTGCTAATATCCCTTTAAATAAAAGGAAAGAGTACTACATTATACATTTAATTTTAATTTTTGCTAAATTTATATTCATAAGTACAGTAAAACCAATTGTTTATTTTTGGTTCTTGAAAAAGAAATTCAAATTTATGTCAAGACGATTTTTTTAATTTACACAATAAGAAATCAATTACAGTTTTTTACAATCACTTTGCTACTATTTTCAGAACCTTGATTTTCAATGTGGGATCCATAAGTTTGCCGACTATTGCACGCATACTGAAAAGGCACCAGGTATCTATAAAACAACTATACCGTGTGCCTTTCAAAAGAAATGCAGACAGAGAGAAGCAAATGAGGACTGAATATGTTCAGGTAAGTTCAGTTTCAAGATGGCTGTTGTAAAAACATTCCCAAAAATTCTACATTGTACAGTAATCTCTTTCCAGAATGTATTTTTAGAGGGTGATGGAGCTGGATGCTGATGACGACATCACAAATTCATATATTTGGATGAGGCAGGTTTTAATCAGGCCAAGACAAGGAGGAGAGGTCGGAATTTCATTGGCCAGCGGGCAATAGAGGGTGACACGGGAGGGAATTTTCAAACCTCTCCCGTCCCACTCCCACAAAAAAATCCCATCCCATCCCAATCCCATAAAAAAACTGGGGGTTAATCCCATCCTGTCCCAATCCCAGAAGAATGACGCCCATTCCCTCCCACTCCCGTGTTGTTGTTTTTTTTTTTGGCTGGAATCTGTCAGTTACAGTAAAAAATAAAACAGTACAGATCACAGCATGCCCAGCTTAGTTGAATAAAAATCCAAAATGTAATTTATTTTATTGAACTGAAAGTCATCTTAACAATGCACAGTGTGTTTCATGTTGAATTTTATGCAAATCATCCATCCATCCATACACACACACACACACATTATATAACACACATTATAATTTTCACTGAGTTTCTGTTACGATGGAGTCCCACTGTTGCTATGCAAGAACAAGAGAGTGTCCACACATTCTGGACTGAGACTTGTGCGCCTCTCTTCAATTAATCTTCCAGCAACACTGAAGCTCCTCTCTGACGGGGTACTTGTTGATGGGATTGCCAGCAACTTCCTGGCAACTGGCACCAGCCCACCTGACATCTCCTGCCAGAAGTTGAGGAGGGACTGACCGGTCATCTTTGTAGGCTCGTTCATATATTTCAGCACCAACTCACGGCTCCATGACTCGTTAGTGTTACCACGGTCCTCCCTCTCCTCCTCCTGCACACAGCTTGAGAAGAAACTGTGCACCTCTGTGCCTGTGGCCACTAGGTGCGGTGGATCTTCTGAGAAAAAAGAAAGATTGTTATGGTACAATCGAGGCTGCGATATAGGCATAATGCTTTATATAGTGCTAAATACGAGTCTTTTATTGATGGAGGTAATGAGTGTGTGTGTGTGTGTGTGCGCACACTGTGTGGCTTTCCATAAATGAGAGAGAACATTTTGTAGTTATTTTAGAAATTTCCTTAGAGTGCACTGTCTATTCTTAGTACTACACTATGAGTTACCCTGTTGGACACTGGTTCTCTCCTCTATCCCTACTCTTTCTGTGATTCCTGCCAGAGCGTTGATAACCTCTTCATATTCCTCAGCATTGAGAGTTTTTCTCAAGAAACACCTCAGGCTAGGAGAGAGTGCTGTGGCTATCTTGTGGTAGAGGTGGATTTTGAATTTCAGTTCCACTGCCTGGCCTAATACCCTTTTCAGCTAGGAGGAGGAAAAATAAAATTACATTTACACAACTTTGTTATTGGATAATGGCCATCTTCTGTTAGTTACCAGAATGACCAACAAAACAATTAAAATGAGGACTGTATTATATTACCTCTTTAACAATAACACTGTCTCCATCCTGATGCAACAAACCCCTTAGCAGGGTTGCCTTGGTTGGGAGGACCAGATGAAGAGTAGGTGTCTGATCAGTGGAGAGGTGCCTGGTAGCCTCATCAAAAGGTTCCAGAAGGCGGATTATGTCTTCAAGAAGGTCTGGGTCTATGCCGTTGACATAACGGAGTTCATTTCGGTGAAGCAGGACCTCATGCAGCTTACCAGACAGCCGAGCATCCCTTACAGATTGCAGCATTGCAAGTCTGGTATTCCACCGCGTTTCCACAGCTTGCTTAAGTGATCTGTCTAGTGCTTTTTGTAATCTGAAATTCAAGAAAGAGACAGTGTACATGAAGTAAGGTGATAATCTCAGGTCAGTTTGCTGACAGATTAAAATATTTTAGTTTAAAATTGTTTGTTAAAGTTTAACAGCAGAACAGTTGAGTCAAAATAGTTTGCTGAACAAGAAAATGTATTACAGCAGTTGTTTAATGTTGATTTTATGCCAACACTTTACAATTAGGTGTCATTTGTTAACATTAGTATCAGTAATGTATTAACTAACATGAGCAAACAATGAACAATACATTTATTGCACTATTTATTCATCTTTGTTAACATTAATAAAATACAGTCGCTCATTGTTAGTTCATGTTATTTCACAGTGCATTAATGTTAAACAACTTTTGGTTTTAATAATGCATCAGTAAATGTTAAAATTAACATTAAGATTAATAAATGCTGTAGAAGTATTGTTCAGTCTTAGTTCATGTTAACTAAAGTACTTAACTAATGAACCTTATTGTAAAGTGTTACAGATTTTATTTACTACAATTTACAATAAACTGCATAAACTTGTATATAAATACCTGCAAACTACACCAAACAGGCATGACGAGGCTATAAAATATCTTACCCTGCTCTTTTGAAGTGTGTTACCAGAGTCTTCACATCCCGAAACAGGTGGATGACTGGGCGGTGCTGTGGGTTCTCCACGTCCAAATGATCAAATGTGTATTTAAGAATCAGGTTAATGTTATGGCCTGCACAGGACAGTCTAGTGTAATCCTTGAAAGCTGCGACCACATTTGAACCATTGTCGGTCACTACAACAATATCCTTGCTCAAGATGCCAAACTCCTATATGTCAGGATAGAAAAATAAAAATAAAAAACATAAAACATAAAAAAATTAATCCAAACACAAATAAATTGAACATAATGATTACTTTGCAAGTAAATTATTGTTAAAACTTGAACTAGTCAGAACAGTTAACAAGAAATATCAGAGACACTGAATAGAATAGTACCATATTACTTGGACAAGCCAATAAATACAGTATAACGCCATTAAGCATATGTACTACACATATATGTAACACAGGAAGAGACTGGGGTTAAAAGACAGATACCTGAAGGATGGACTCCACAGTCCTTCTGATATTTTCATGGGTTTTGACACCCATAATCTCCCTTGTAGCCAGGACCCGGTTCACCAATTTCCATTCAAGAACATAATGAACTGTAACCGTTATGTAGTCCGTGTTTGTTCTTTCTTCTGCTTTTTTTATGGAATAAATCAAATGTCAATCTTACAGACTTTTAATATAATGTGGTCATCATGGATTCTGATTGATACTAATTGTCTAGTTGCTGGGTTCATCCATCTTCACTTGCATGCGATTGCTGCCAACAACTCTGGCTGGATGTCAACTTAATACAACATTCAGATCACTTTCATAAGCTGGTATAAATCATAATAGAAAGGCAAATAAATTGGGCTTATCCGTAGGCCTGTTCATGGTGTTCACGTATGAATGTCTTACTAAAATGTGCTTACCTAACTGGAGAAATAGTAAAATAAGTAAACAAATATGTAACATCCTAATTCTTTTATCTGTAATGAAAACCACATTTAGTACATACAATTATTATCTTCATAGATTATTTTTATTAAGTTGCAGTAGCAAAAACACACGTAATGAATCATACTGCACAAGTCAAATTTTCAATATGTTCTGTTTATTTACTTAAAACTTGTTTCTGTCGTGATGACACCCTTTCAAAATATTACATACATCTTAAAGGTTTATTAAAACATAAACCAACATGGTAAAAAAAAAAGAATCACTTCTAATGAAAATTGTTAAGTGTAATTGCATTGATTGGTTAGTATTAGAAATAACGAGTCACACTGGTGTTGGGTATGGTCCCATGTCCCTTTGGATATATAAAAACAACACTTATTACATTGAACCTTTACTCACTTTCGTTACTCATTGTGCTCAATTTCATACAACAATAACGGCATTTCTATAGCTTCCAGTTCGTCTGCAATAAAGCAAGCAAACGCCACGTGATCTGCCATGACTGAGGTAGATGCAGCAAACTACGAGAGCCCCGAAGTGTCCGACTTGACGACTCCGTTTTCAACTCCGCCCCTGACTGCAAGCGGCTACTCTCGTTGACCACCGCCTGTAGCCGTGCTTCAAGTCGAACGCACCTATTAATAGTGATTTTGTTTCCCATCCCGTGGGATTCCCGCGGGATTCCTGAAAAAATGTCAGCCTCTAGCGGGCAACCATCCAAGTAACTGGACAACGTGGGGCCAACATTACCATGTGTGCGGCTATATCAGAAGATGGTGTGGTGGGACGCAGACCTCATACTGGACCATATAATGCAGCTCTCCTTGTCACCTTTCTTGATGAGCTCGATCAGGTTTGTAGAGCTGAAGGTGTGACCTATGTCATTGTGTGGGACAATGTCAGGTTCCATCATGCTCATGTGGTGCAAGCATGGTTTCAGGCCCATGCACAATTTACCACCCTGTATTTACCCCCATACTCTCCCTTCCTTAACCCGATTGAGGGATTGTTCTCCGCATGGAGATGGAAGGTTCATGATAGACACCCTCATGAACAAGTCACTCTTCTCCAGGCCATGGATGACGCCTGCAATGACATCACAGCAGACCAGTGTCAGGCCTGGATTGGCCATGCCCGAAGGTTTTTTCCCAGATGTTTGGCTAATGAAAACATCCATTGTGATGTAGATGAGAACCTGTGGCCAAATCCACAACACAGAGTTGATGACAATGTAGAAGTACAGTAATCACTCCTGGTTTGTTTCTTACAGTACAAGCAAGTTGAGGAACACTGCATTTGATGTTTTACAGTACTGTCTTTTCTTTTCTATTTCATAGCTAATTACTGTATTTTTGCTTTGATTCAAATAAACCTGTTGTGATTGTACTGTAGTGTTTTGCATCAATATATTACAAACTTTGTTCAATGATTCCACTGTGTCTGTAGTATTCTCTCTACTGCTGCAGTACTTGTACAGAGATGTATTTACTGTACATGTAGTACCATAATGAAACCTGTATCACCTATTCTGTTCTACTATATTTAATGATTGTATGAACAATGACACAGTGAAACTATCGGTTGCTTGTGTGTGGGTGATCTATAGTTATGTTTCAATGGTATTTCACAGTAAATTTGTTTTTTGAACCAATGATTGTGCAAGATTTCTTTAAATATGTGATGCACAATGCAATGTTTTGAACATTAGACCGTCTGTGTTACAAGAGATAACCGTTTTGTGTCTAGAGTTGTTAAAAATGACATCAAGGTTCTGAAAATAGTAGCAAAGTGATTGTAAAAAAACTGTAAGACTATTTCCATTTGTAAGTCATTTTATATTTGTGTCCCTGCAGCACAAAAGCAGTCATGAGTAACACAGGTATATTTGCAGCAATAGACAACAATACATTGTATGGATCACAATTATACATTTCTCTTTTATGACAAAAATCATTAGGATTCATGTTCCATGAAGATATTTAGTAAATTTCCTACCATAAATATATCAAAATTTAATTTTTGATTAGTAATATGCATTGCTAAGAACTTCATTTGAACAACTTTAAAGGAGATTTTCTCAATATTTAGATTTTTTTGCTCCCTCAGATTCCAGATTTTCAAATAGTTGTATCTCAGACAAATATTGTCCTATCATAACAACCCATACATCAATGGAAATATTATTTATTCAACTCTCAGATGATGCATAAATCTCAATTTAAAAACATTGACGCTTATGCCTGGTTTTGTGCTCCAGGGTCACATTTACACAATGTTTAGCCCAACCCCTGGCTGTATTATTTTTTTGGTTGTGCTTTATGTTTTCATGTGTATTATTGTGGTCCTAACTGTACTTTGACTGTTTATTGAAGTTTAATAAGGAATAAATCGTAAAGCCGCAGCAGTGGTGTGTAGCGCCCCCAGCGGCAGCGCCGGAGAACTGCAGCAGTTTAACTCTTCCTCGCCTGACGCCTGCTGCTTGTGTTCTATCGGCGGAAGATGGCGACCAGAGTCCTTCAGAGCTCCTGCTCAGGCCTTTATCAGGCCAAACACGGACACTTCACCGCTGTTATCAGGTTTGATCAGCCGCTTTCATCTCGATCACGCGTTATAAATGTGCTTTAGCGAAACTATATCTGCACGAGAGTTTCTCCACGCAGTAGATAAAGAGCAGACTAGCACTGCTAGCAGATATATGCAGACACTTTATTAATGTGTTGATTGTGAAGAGACTGCGTCAGCAGCTCCGCTGTTAATGTTTGCTGCGGGAACCAAAGGCGTCCGCACGCGCTGCTCAAGGTCATAACTCATAACTCAGGCGATGGTAAGGACAGTATGGAGTGTTTAGCTTCCGTGCACTGATTAATCAAAGGCTGTAAGAGTTATCGATGTGATTGAATGATGCATGCAGAATATCAGAAACACATGATCAGCTGACATATACAACCTCAGTTACTGACTGTACGGTTCTCTGTGAGTGTGTGTGTGTGTGTGTGTGTGTGAGTGTGAGAGAGAGAGAGAGAGAGAGAGAGAGAGTGTGTGTGTGTGTGTGTGTGTGTGTGTGAGAGAGAGAGAGAGAGAGAGTGTGTGTGTGTGTGTGTGTGAGAGAGAGAGAGAGAGAGAGAGAGAGAGAGAGTGAGTGTGTGTGTGTGTGTGTGTGAGAGAGAGAGTGTGTGTGTGTGTGTGTGTGTGTGTGTGTGAGAGAGAGAGAGAGAGTGTGTGTGTGTGTGTGTGTGTGTGTGAGAGAGAGAGAGAGAGAGAGAGAGTGTGTAGCATATGTGACCCTGGACCACAAAACCAGTCATAAGGGTCAGATTTACCTCATCTGGAAGCTGAATAAATAATATTTCCATTGATGTATGGTTTGTTATGATAGGACAATATTTGTCTGAGATACAACTATCTGAAAATCTGGAATCTGAGGGAGCAAAAAAATCTAAATATTGAGAAAATCTCCTTTAAAGTTGTTCAAATGAAGTTCTTAGCAATGCATATTACTAATCAGAAATGAAGTTCTGATATATTTACAGTAGAAAATGTCTAATTCTAATGATTTTTGTCATAAAAGAGAAATGTATAATTGTGATCCATACAGTGTATTGTTGTCTATTGCTACAGATATACCTGTGTTACTGATGACTGCTTTAGTGCTGCAGGGACAGATATGTGTACTGTATCAGTATAAAAACACAGAGCTGGTGCTGTTTCAGGGGTCTGTCGGCGTCTAATAACCGGAATCGAGAGGACAGCTGGTTCAAATCACTGTTTGTGCGGAAGGTGGACCCGAGGAAAGACGCTCACTCCCATCTGCTAGCCAAGAAAGAGGACAACAACTTATATAAAATCCAGTGTAGGTTCTGGCCTCTGCTGTGAGACGTCTCGGCGCTCGTGTGATGTGTTCATTAACTCTGGTTTATTGCTTGTGTTGCAGTTCACAACGTGAAGCCCGAGTGTCTGGAGGCCTACAACAAACTCTGGTAAGCCCGACTCGAGCCCTGCATGATAGAACCGGCCCGCTTGGTGTTAATTACAGAACCAGCTGGTTTGAACGTCTTCAGAGTCCCTTGAGAGCGAGCTGATGTAATACTGGGGTTCAAAGCAAATGTCCTGCTTTCTATTCCTGTCAGTGATTGGCAGCAGCAGTAGAGCCCTGATGAATCTGGGTCTCGTTCAGTGCTTGTGTGCTTGTGTCCGCAGTGATGAGGTGCTGCCGTCCATCCACAGAGACGGGCATTACCCGTGTGAGCTGGTGGGCACCTGGAACACCTGGTACGGAGAGCAGGACCAAGCTGGTAGGACAGCCTCGCAGAACAAGAGCGTTTCATAGCAGCTGAAATATAAAAGGATATTGCGATATCTTTAATATCTGACCCTGGAGCACAAAACCATTCATAAGGGTCAATTTTTTTAAATTGATATTTCCACATCATCTGAAGCTGAATAAATAATCTCTCCATTGATGTATGGTTTGTTATGATAGGATAATATTTGTCTGAGATACAACTATTAGAAAATCTGGAATCTGAGGGAGCAAAAAAATCTAAATATTGAGAAAATCTCCTTTAAAGTTGTTCAAATGAAGTTCTTAGCAATGCATATTACTAATCAACAATGAAGTTTTGATATATTTACAGTAGGAAATTTACTAAATATCTTCATGGAACATGATCTTAATATCCTAATGATTTTTGTCATAAAAGAGAAATGTATAATTTTGATCCATACGATGTATTGTTGTCTATTGCTACAGATATACCTGTGTTACTCATGACTGCTGCTGTGCTGCAGGGACAGATATGTCTTGAGTTACAACTATACTAGGGCTGGACAATAATTCAATATCAATATATATCACAATATGTTTTTCAGTAACGGTGATTTGATTTTTAAACACATTTCCAATATTTAGATATTCATTAGCATGCATTGATTATTTGTGTCATTTGCCTTCATTGGATAAACATGAGCACTGCATGTTTCAAAATCAAAACACGGCGCCGGGGATTTATATGAATGCATCTCTGAAGGGAACCGACTATTATTAATTATTAGTAGTATTAATTATAATAATGATAATAGTAAAAAAGGTTTTTTTAGCAGCAAATCAGAATATTATAATGATTGGTAGTTTTTTTTTATATATATTCATATCAATATCAGAATTATATTGTATCGTCCAAACTTTAAGAAATAAATCGTGATATAAATTTTGGCCATATCGTCCAGCCCTAAGCTAACTTTGGGAGGGGTAAAATCTCAAAAAGTGCTTTTTCCCATTTTTGAACTGCCACCATGATCATATAATGCAATTAACACCGATTGCTGAAGTCATCAGATTTTACTGACCGAGCTCTCTGTGTAATATTAACATCAGGATGCTGCCATCTTTCGGAAATAATTTTGAACCCCCTGTAATTTGGCAAAAAATCATTTACTTGACCTCATGTCGTTCCAAACTTTTGTCTGTCTAAATTATTTTTAATATTTTAATATATATATGTGTGTGTACATATGTAAGTATATATATATATGTGTATGTATGTATGTATGTATGTACAGTGGTGGCCAAAATTGTTAGAACTCGTGGCATATTTAAGAGGTTTCAGTTGTTTTTGTTGAATTGGCCATTACAATACCCATAAAACCAACTATTGCCAGAACTACTGGTGATGGAAGGAATCTGCTGGAACGTTAATGAATGATGGACTGGTTCCTCAAAGTCCAGACCTCAAGCCCATCCTGCAAATTTGAGGCGAGTTGTAAAATAAACTGGACAGATCTGTTGTACATTGGCTTGAGCTGCAGAAGGCATGGGATAACATTAGTGCTGAAGTCCTCAGGAAATATACTGACACTAGACCAGAGATGTGCTGCTGTGATCACTGCAAAAAGATGGACATCCCAAATATTAACATTAAAAGTGGATAAAAACAGTTTGACTCACTTCATCTGATATGTGTTGTGCTCAGAGCAACCATCTACATGTTTCATGAACATTATGAAATTAAACCATGTTTTGGAGGCAAAAACATGTGAATATTTTCAGATCTGTCAGGTGTTTGAACAGTTTTGGCCACCACTGCGTATTAATGAGATTGTTTATGTTTGATATGAGAATGAGTTGTTTATGTGAGCGCTGATACGCTATAACATGTGCCTCTGGTTCACTATAGTGCACTTGTGGCGATACAGAGGAGGATATCCAGCTCTGACTGAAGTCATGAGCAAACTGAAGAATAACAAGGTCAGTATTACACAGCATATTATGGGTTTATGTTATGAATATACACCAAACATTTCAGTACACTCATATTTACTGTAGTCTGCATGCGAGTATAGCATCTCATAACATCTTGGGATGAAAAAACATGATGAAATAGTTGATTAAGCAGCATTAACAGTGTGATTAATGAAGAATATCAGCCTACAGTCGGTGGGTTTGGAGTAATTAGTGAACAGTATTGGATTACAAAGATTTCTGTTCAGAAAAGTACATAAAATCATTCAGTAAATAAATGAATCACGTTTGTGCCGAACTCTTACAAAGCAAAAACCAAAATTCTCCTTCAATCCATGAACGTTTCTCTTAGTTAATGTACTCTGAAGCGTCTGTCATAGCAAGTCACTGTTACACACTGCGTATCGAGCAGGAGTTCCTGGAGTACCGGCAGGAGAGGGGGAAGATGCTGCTGTCTCGCAGGAACCAGCTGCTGCTGGAGTTCAGCTTCTGGAACGAGCCGGTGCCCCGAGACGGACCCAACATCTACGAGCTGCGCTCCTACCAGCTGAGAGTGAGTCTAAACCACAGCAGTTTGGGAACTTACCGATCTCTCTTAATAATGACACACTCTTCAGATCAGCAGTTTTCTCATGTTGCTTGTCCTTATATTGCCAGCAGAATCAAACTGAATAGGCCATACTGGTCCTACAGGCTTGCTGAAGCTTTTTGAACTGAGTTCAGATTTACAGTTGTTGTTTGTCTTGTTTCTTGCAGCCCGGGACCATGATTGAATGGGGCAACTATTGGTAAGAGCACAAACAATACATAACACAGCTGATTAAACTTGGACATTTGAATTAAATGTATGTTTACTGCTCAAAGCACAGTTGAAACCATTGAAATGAAGTGTTTTACATGCATGCACTGCTGTAATGTGCTGTATTTCATGTTTTCACGCTCATTATTGAATGCAAGACAAGTGTTGTGCCAGAGTTAATTTGCATCTGCAGTCCCTGTGTTATGAACTTTAGGTCCTCATGGGAAATTCCTGAGTGTTCGTGATTTCAGAAGTCATTATAAAGGGATCATGTTTTGTCATGCTTCTGCTGAGAATTATGGGAAATGCAGTTTTGTCTCTTGGTAAATCATCTAAATGAGTAGTATTTTTATTTTGGCAAGATTTGACTTTATTCTTTATCAACCGGACACAAAGTATTTACAAACACAATTTCACTAATATATGATTCACTAATATATCACTTAACTCTTCCAGTAGCTCAGTGCTAGCGATGGAAAGAGCTTCCGAAAGCTTGAATGCAAGTCACTTTAGATTTATGCCAAGTGCATAAATGTTAATTTCTTGATCATTTGATTGCTGGTTGAACTAGGCCTTTCCTCCGTGATGTGTCTCACTCTTGGTGTGCACAGGCCTTTATAAAGCGCTGTGTGATTCTTCATCATTCAGAAGTGTGTGGTGATGATGTACTGTTCCTCAGGGCGAGAGCGATCAGCTACCGGCAGCACAACCGCGAGGCGGTCGGAGGCTTCTTCTCTCAGATTGGAAACCTCTACATGGTGCATCATCTCTGGGGTGAGAATGAACACATGCCACCGGACAGAAACACTTCATCAAGTCACGTTTACTGACTGTCTCAAAGCAGCTTAGCATTAATACACAGGAAAATAATCAGATACGAGACGATCCAGATTCAGCGCTGCTGAAGACAGTAGTGTCCTCCTTCAGATCAGCTTAGTTCTCATCCCACAGTATCAGCGGCATCTCTCGTGTGTCTACAGCGTGTTCATCATTAGATGCTGGGAAGCTCAGCACAGACGGTGGTATATATAGTAAATATCAGGAGTCTTCAGTCAGTTTTTTGAGGCAGAGGAGTCTTCGGGGGATAAGCAGAGCATACACATATTTTCTTTGCAAAAATGACTTAGAAATCAAACAGTAGTTGGCACCTCTGATATATATATATAGTTTTGTCCATGTGTTTCAGCATATAAGGACCTGCAGTCCAGAGAAGACACGAGGAACGCCGCCTGGCAGCACGAGGGCTGGGATGAAGTCGTCTATTACACCGGTAAACACACATCACAGCCACGCCGCTCCAGTTATAATCACTGCCATCAGGAAATGGTCAGAGGTGAACTGTCTAATGTTCTGACCATTTCCTGAAGTCTTTCTCTGGTCTGATCATTTAAGCCATCTTTGTTCATAAGTCGGTGATCTGCATGCATTTACAGTTAGGTCTGTATGTATTTGGACACTGACAGAATTTTGGCTCTGTATGCCACCAGAATAGAATTAAAATGAAACAATCAAGATGAAATTGAAGTGCAGACTTTAAGCGTTAATTCTATTCAAGGGGTTGAACAAAAATATAACATAAAATGCTTCGGAATTACAATAATTTTTATACACAGCCCCCCATTTTGAGGGGCTAAAATGCAATTGGACAAGTAAACAATCATAAATAAAATTAAAAAATGTTAATATTTTGTTGAGAATCCTTTGCAGGCAATGACTGCCTCAAGTCTGAACTCATGGCCATCAGCAGAGACTGGGTTTGTTCTCTGTGATGTTCTCCAGGTCTTTACTGCAGCTGACTTCAGTTGTTGTTTGTTTGTGGCTCTTTCTGTCTTTAGTTTAGTCTTCATCAAGTGAAATGCAGCTCAATCAGGTTCAGATCAGGAGATTGACTCGGCCATTGCAGAATAATCCACTTTTTTACCTTCAGAAACTCCTGGGTTGCTTTTGCTGTATGATTTGGGTCATCGTCCACTTGTTCTATGAAGTGCCTCTGAACCAGCTTTGCTGCATGTGACTGAATCTGAGCAGAGAGTATATCTCGACACACTTCAGAATTGATCCGGCTGCTTCCGTCTCATCTCTAAACAGCAGTAACCCAGAGCCACTGAAGCCATGCAGCTCATGATCACACTGCTCCGTGGTTCTCAGATGATGCTGTGTGCTTCGATCATCAGCTGCTCCAAGCCTTCTCCACACTTCTTTCTTCCAGTCATTCTGGTGCAGGTTGATCTTAACTTCAGTCGTCCAAAGAATGCTTTTCCAGAAGTGCTCTGGCTTTTTTAGATGTTTTTTGGTAAAGACTAATCTATCTTGTGGTGAAGCCTCTGTATTTGCTCTGGTGAAGCCTTCTCTTGATTGTAGACGCGTCTGCCTCCTGGAGAGTGTTCTTCTCTTGGCTGGATGTTGGGAAAGGGTTTTTCTTCACCATGGAGAGGATCCTTAGATCATCCAGCACTGTTGTCCTCCGTGGACGTCCAGGCTGATTCATGTTTCTGAGTTCACCAGTGCGGTCTTGTTGTCTCAGAATGCACCAAACTGTCGACACTCTCTCTGATGGATCGGTTTTGTTTTTGAAGCCTAACAATCCTCAAACTCTCTTGCATGGAAAGATCCTTTGACTTCATGATGTGGTTCACAGCAACAGCTTCCAAATGCAAATGACACACTTAGAATCAACTCCAGACCTTTTATCTGCTTAACTTATGCAGAAATAACGAGGGAATAGCCCACATCTGTCTATCAAACCGCTTTTGAGTAAACTGTCCAATTACTTATGCTCCCTTGAAAAAGGGAGGCGGTACATATTAAAGAGCTGTAACCTTTCCTCCAATTGTGATGAGAATACCCTCAAATTAAAGCTCAGTCTGCACTTTAAGCCCATATTCATTATATAACTGCAACTTGAATGTGTTTTGGTCTGTAGCTAAAATAATAAAAATTGTGCCTGTGTCCAAATATATATGGACCTGACTGTACAGACAAGAGCAGTTTAACATTACTTTTGTGCTCTAAAACAGCATGAAGAGTCAGATTCCGTGTCAGTATTATTTCCATTTTATTATTTATCATCGCTGATGTCTAGTGATGCTGTTATATTTTGACACACAGTTACTCTATTAGTTCACGCCGGTCGTGGTGTTATTTGTTGTTTTCAGTGCCGCTCATCCAGCACATGGAGTCCAGGATAATGATCCCACTCAAAGGGTCTCCGCTCCAGTAATGCATCCATCGCAATCATCACGTCTCGTCCCCCTGAGCTCCAGACCACGACATCGGATACTTCCACTGCCGTGATTAACTCGTGATGCCAACCAACGTCACATACAACTCGTTCTGACCATAGAAATTGTCTAAAAGTTGCACCAGCAAGCCAAATCGAATTTGCAGGAATGAAGGCAGTGACAGTTTTGAGGAAACATATCTGAAATCTGCTGGTTATGTGAATCTGTATATTGCTAGGCTTGGAAAAACAGCCATGAATCTGTTAAAGTTTAGTTGGAATATATAAAGGATATAAAAGAAAGTGCATTGAATTGCCACAAGTGTAGACTATGAACCCTTTTTCGTTTGGTGGGTGATCTGTTTCAAAACAAACAGCATATATGAATGCCTTAGTTAATGCAGAAGTATAAACAAAGAGTTACTGTTCTCCCTGCTGAGAAGGCACTGTGAATGTGCTCGAGTGCTGCAATCTATTCCTGTATTTATTGCATATTTATAAGCTGTAAATATAGACTCCACGTGGCGAGGATTTCATGTTTTTGTAACAGCAGAATCCATCCTACATATTCCGATCAAATCTGTGAAACTGGAGCTGGACGAGCCTCACTGGGGGCAGGTTGTGTGCAAAATTATTTTTTTGTTTAGAAATCTTTATTTGGTTGCTGTATTTTTATTGTGTTTCTACATAGACATGCTTTTTAAATGCCTCTTTTTGTGTTGTGAAATGTCTGCAGTTTCTGGATGAAGCTGCTCACTGACCGACTGATTTAGTTTTGTGTGTGATCGCAGCATGCTCAGTCTACTGTACACTGATCGGACGGGGAATTAACAGCACAAGATGTTCAAATCAATTCAATACTATAATAAATCATAAATAATCATTCTACGACATTGTGTCATATTTACACGGATAAAAGACACACAACAGCTGTTACTTTTTTATTACTTAACCAATATCAAAAATGCTCTTTTCAAATAAGCGTACTGAAGTGGACCGTTGTTAGCTTAAAAATAATCACTATCAAAGCGTAATATAGTGTTCTCTTAAAGTATGACCTCCAAACATGAGTCAAGATTCAATACAGTTAAAACACTAGCCGTACAGAAAACAGATCCTGTCTTCAATATAAACAATTTCATTTCAATAATAAACTCTAAACACACAAACGTTAAAAACTCTGCATTAGGTGAAACTGTAGGAAAGGCACAAAACTAGTGCATGACCAGAGTATGCTGAACTCCAGGATTGCTCCAGCCATCCCTAGATCTTCTCCAGCTCTTTAAGCAGCTCCCCGAAGCTCGTCACGTACCACGAGGACTTCTCCTTCACCTGCTGCCGCACCACGTTCCCTCCGAACCCGATGAAAGCGCTCTGAAAGGGACACGACAGCAGTTCTCAGAGTTTTAATAGCCAGTCAAACCAAAGTAGCAGGTGAAGTACGGTAGCAGACGTCAGACTAGTGACGGGCTGTAAATGGAGTTATAAAGTCTGGTACTGTACTTTTATCTCTTCAGCGGAGAACAACCTACACAACTGTCAGGCCGATTATGAATGTAATTTGGTCTTGACGACAGATCGTGTCCAGTCATACCGGGGGCCTGTTTCTTAAAACAAGTTTAACAAATCAGCCCGGCTTATTTCAGATAGTATGACTTAGGTTTATTTCCGTTAGTCTGGCTTATTGTCACTCGATTTGGTTCAACATGCCCCTGGTCTGTTCCAGTTGGCCTCAGTCACTGTTTGCAGTCAGCAGACAAAAGAAAAAATTTTTGCATAGTGTTTGGTTTCTAAAGATTATAAACTTAGAATTCAAGAACCAGTCGTGTTCACAAAGATTTTTTTTTTTAAAGTTTAATATTTGCGACTGACGCCAACAATTGCATATGCTGTCAAATGTCATTCAGCTTCATGTTGTAATTGTCAAATATTTTTCCTGATTACACATCTTGTGATTTATTTCTGGTCTTTATTTCATAAATTAATATTGCAACGCTGTCTGCACCGTGCTCTTCTGTCACTTGATCTTTTTATTTTTGTACATCAATCTGTTAAATTACTCAGTGTAGGAGATTATGATCCGCACTCATGAAAACCGTTTTCTTTTTACATTCATCGCTGATGGGAAAAGACTGTCTGTAAAATAAAGACTGTAAAATAAAACATTCAACCTAATACCACGACCTAGCTCACTGGGAGGGGAGGTATCCACTAGTGTTGTCACGATACTGGAATTTCTAACTTCGATACGATACCTTGTAAAATATCGATACTCGATACCATTTTCGATACCACGGAGAAAAAAACTGCCACAATATTAAGGGGGTAATTTTTTTAATTTAAAGATAAATGTAACAAGTCGAGAACATGCGGTATATTTTACATGAACAAAAAAATGTCTCAAGGTACTGCATTTGTTAATTTATTTATTAATCTTTTATTAATCTTAGTTAAATGTTAATTGAAACTAACGTTTACTAATACAAGTACTAATTAAAATCCAAAGTTCTATTTGTTGATATTCTCATTTGCTTCATAACCAAAATATTTCCAGATATAGGGCCCTATGAAATCCCTTTTATTTTTCCCCAAATTCCGTTTTAATTTTTCTGGACTTTTTTTTTAATGGTCAAATTAAATGCTATTAATCTAAAAGCATGTCTAATTCATTAAAATCATGAAAATTATACAATTTAACATTTAATTTATTAAAAGTGTAACAAAAATGACACGTTTAGGGCCGTATGAGATGTTTTATTTTTTTCTCACCTTATGTTTTATTATTACCAGATTCTGTGTTTTAGCATGTCTATTATTTGAATGCATACAAACTATTTTTATTTATTCTTACAGTAGCCTTATGAAATGTGTTTTCCCCCTCAGAAATTCTGTGTTGTGTATTTAAATTTTACTGGATATCAGATGAAGGCATAAAACTATTTTAATTCATTTATATTTGAATTAATGAAAATTAAACATTTACATTTTTGGCAAATGAAGGGGATTTACTATTAAAATTAAAATATTTTGTGATTATTTCTTTAAAAAAATTAACAGTAGTAGTAAGTAGTAGTATTATGTACATTCTACTAAATAATAGTAATATAGCCTATTTCTGGCACACGGTCTTTAATAGGCTAAGTTAAACTGAACTTTTATTTTGACGGGTTGCCGTGAATACTTCTAAAGTTCTGTGTGTATGATATGATGCTAGTTTTACTCAAATTAAATGGTAAAATGCTGGTAAAGTGCTTTCAGATCAGTTCTGGAGATATTGTTGATGTATTTATGTCCTCATTGAGACGGCAGACGCTGAAATCACCGCGAGCGCCACATTAGTAAACACAACCGCACGTGCAGCACATTCACACAGAGACGCGCAGAACATGCAGGATTCATATTTAAATCCACTTTTGCAGCTTAATATTTACAGAGACTAGTCCATATCGCGATTTGATTTAAGTGTAATGACCTACTTTTGATTCATTCATCCAAACTTTGACAAATTCCGTGACATTCCGCGTTAAACTGTAAATTCCGTGTTTATGACTGGATTCCGTGGCGTTCTCTGCATCGCGGAGATCATAGATCCCTACAGATAGCGCTCCTGCTGTGTTCTTTAACAACCAGAGCAGTCATCTTTCTATTCACTTCACTTGTGCTATTTAACCAGAGCGAAGGAGACGAGCGCGGTCACGTGTGGTGCTTGTCCACGCGCCTTTGGAGAGAAGTGAAAGTGACAGCTCGGCTAGTATCGGTGTATCGATACTTCGGGAAATTAATATTGGTACCGTTCAGATATTTCAGTATCGATATTTATCGAAATATCGATATTTTTGACAACACTAGTATCCACAGCACATCAGCTGGTCACTGGGGTTCCTCAGGGATCGGTTCTTGGACCCCTCCTCTTCTCCATATACACCACATCACTGGGTCCCATCATACATGCACATGGTTTCTCCTACCATTGCTATGCTGATGACACACTGCTCTCTCTCTCATTTCAACCAGATGACCCAACGGTAGCTGCACGAATCTCAGGCTGCCTGGTGGACATCTCAGCATGGATGAAAGAACATCACCTCCAGCTCAACCTGGAAAAGACTGAGCTTCTTGTCTTCCCTGCCACTCCGACTCTACAGCATGATTTTACCATCCAGTTAGGTTCATCAACAACTACCCCATCAACTTAGGTCAAAAATCTTGGTGTAATCTTTGATGACGAGCTGACCTTCAAAGAGCACATTGCAAAGACTGCTCAATCCTGCAGGTTTGCACTACACAACATCAGAAAGATCAGGCCCTTTCTGACAGAGCATGCTTTATAACTTCTTGTCCAGGCCCTTGTTGTTTCTAGGCTGGACTACTGCAATGCTCTTCTGGCTGGACTTACACCAAACACAATCAAACCTCTACAAATGATTCAGAATGCAGCGGCACGATTGGTCTTCAACGAGCCCAAAAGAGCGCATGTTACACCTCTCTTCATCTCCTTGCACTGGCTACCAGTGGCAGCTCGCATCCAGTTCAAGACACTGATGCTTGCGTACAGAACTACCACAGGCTCAGCACCCTCCTACTTCCACTCACTATTACAAACCTACATCCCCTCCAGAAGTCTGAGATCTGCTAGTGAGCGACGCCTTGTGGTACCATCACAGAGAGGCTCAAAATCACTCTCCAGAACAATTCCTTCACCTTTCCTGGCTGGTGGAATAATCTTCCCACCCCTATCCGGAACGCCGGATCTCTGACAATTTAAGCGACAACTGAAAACTCATCTCTTACATCAATTAAAAAAAAATCTTAAAAAAGGGATCCCTGGGTATTAAGACTTGTATGGCTTAATATAACATAAATGATGTCTCTTAATAAAATGTGTAGTAGAAAACCCATCAAAGATTTAAGTTATTTAAAAAAAAAATCACATAGTTTTATGCATATTTTGAACTATGGGGGGCGCGATTATTCTGATGACGTAAAATGGTTGCACTCGGTGAGCTACTAGCGTTACCTGTTGCTACTCGGAAAATAAAATACTGATGATGACCACAGCTACTGAAAGAGCTTACAGGTGGTAATGGATATAATATAGGTTTAAACCAAATGCTGTACCATCGATTTTTCCCCACACGGAGTCTAATCGCCCCAAATATTGAGGGAAATCAGCGCTGATATTAAGCTATACATGTCTTAATACCCGGGGATCCCCTTAACCTGTCCCTGTCTAGCTAGTATTTAATCTGAACAATGCCTGAAACTTTGTATTGCAAGCACTTCCTGTGTCTATTTGCCTCTTTATAATGAATCGCTTATTGTATTCCTCAATTGTAATTTGCTTGGGATAAAACATCTGCTAAATTAATAAATGTAAATAACAAAAGTTAAGAAAAATAAGCCTAATATAAATATATATAGACTACAGGCTAATTCTTTTTTTTCTTAACTTTTAACTAAAGAATATTTAAATCTACTTCATAACAAATAAGCTATTCTTCATAAGGAATTTTCGTAAGGAATATACATAAAATAATTTCATATTTGTGATTTTTTTTTATTTTTAATTTACAGAGTTTAGTTAGGTTTATATAGTTCTGTGGATGGATAAGTAAAGTACAATGCCTTGAATATTTCTGCAGCGCTTCTGTCGGAGTGCAGTGTTCACAGCGCCATTGGGAGCATTCACGTTTGCTGTAGACTAATAGAAGGACCATTTGAATACACAAATACTATAGCATTTTAAAGACTTTTGTTTCTGAATAAATGGGCCAGTAATTAGGGATGCGTAATATTGGGTTTTTGCCGCTATCCGATATGCCGATATTTTTCGACTCTTTTTGGCAGATAGCTGATGCCGATATATTTCCTTTAGAGTTTTTAACTTACTTTACTTTTATTTTTAGTCATTTAGCAGATGCTTTTGTCCAAAGCGACTTACAAATAAGAAAAAGTAACTAAAACTAAAAGGTACAACTCTATAAATACTATATACCCACATATTTAAGAAAATAAAGAAATTAAATAAAATTGACATGCATATAACAACATTTCAATAATAAACATAAGAACTTATTTGTTAGAATTAAATAAATGAAATAAAGCTATTTTATAATGAGTGCATTGAAGCTTTGAAAATAACTATAAATAAACTACATATAAATCGCTGCATTTTCCCCCAGAAAGATGCAGTGGTAACCTTAACATTGTATTTTATGATAACATTTGTAGATGGTCTAAAGCAAAAGAGTTGTAGAAATTCAGAAAATCTTTTAGAGCTCATAACTTGTTTAAAAAATATAACATATTACACATTCATGAATAAATCAGTATATATAAAATTATTTAATTTAAAAGTGTTTAAAAGTTTGTGATTTTTTATATCCATGTAAGCTATATCTTCTGACCTTTAAATGAAAACATACTCATGATTTTATGTCGTCATTTACTGCTTTATTTACTCAGAAACAGTCTAAATGTTTTGTGTATTTCTTTCATTTTATTAGAAGTAGGCCGACAGCGCCCCCTACGGCATTAAAACTCCTTACTAAGCAGGGCGTTAGGACCCGCTGCATGTGCTATCACTGTTTACTCTATCACACACCTCATTCTGTTCATGCGATCTCAGTTTAAATGAAGCAAAGTGAACGATGCCTGAACGATGTTTGGGTCGCTGCAAGTATGAGCCACACTGCTGACATGATCTAATCACCATCACACCCTGAGCACATGCGAGTTAACCCATTTCTCTCATCAACAAGACATATCGGCATCATTTTTAATATCGGGCCAATTCCGATATCGGTCCGATAATATCATGCATCCCTACACAGCAACAGTGTTAAAATCCTAGTGTTGAGGACTTTTAGAGTAAAGTGTTAAAGTTGTGGTGTTGAATTTTAGAGGACTAACACCAACTAGTGTAAAGAGCACCCTCTGGCCGGAGTAAAAACAGAGAGTCACCCTTATTAACACTGCAGAGTGCTATTAGTCCCATCTGGGACATTTGCTCGTGTGCAAGCCTGACTCATCTGGAATATTTTCACAGGCGCCATTTTCTTTGCGCGAGATGCGGAGCATATGGGGACGGAAAACTGCTCAATTAAGTGTTTAATCTTACTCACAAAATGTGTTTTGTAATATCATATTGTTTTATAATGATATTTAACGTATTTGAGGTGTGCATAAACGACTGTTCCTTTCACTCGCGATGCTGAACAGAGGAGGACGTCGTTTCTTTTCTACAAGGGAAATCCAAAATGCATATCATTGCTCTTTTGTTGGTTTGATTGATTCTATGCTCCTCATTTGTAAGTCGCTTTGGATAAAAGCCTCTGCTAAATAAAATGTAAATGTAGGCTAAACAACAAAACTAAATTGAAAATTTAAAACAAGCTCCAAATCAAATAAATAACACAAATAAAATAAAAATCTCTTTATATAAACAAAATAAGGCTTTGTCTGTGGCTCTTTCCGTTTAAAATGAGAGGCAACCACTGCATTTTAATCATGATCCAAACAAAGATGCTGCATACATGCAACATGAGCAGTTTATAATTAAATTAGATTGTATAATTTCGAAATATGAAGCAAAAACAGAATGGTCTGACTTCAGTTTTGTGAAACTACTGTATATAAACATCTGCATGAAATGAAACCGAAGACGAGCTGAACGAGAGCAGATTCAGTCTCGGCCAGCAGGTGGCGCTTTAAGCGTTTCCATGGTTTCCGCTGTAAACTAAGCAGCTCTGCACTTATGAACTTTAATATGTATTATACAGAGGCAAGATGAAAAGAACAATACCACCTAAACCTTTCTAAAGACAGTAAGTTCCCCTCAGACATACAGGTGCATCTCAAAAAATTTGAATATTGTGAAAACATTTTTGTAACTTATTTCAAAAAGTGAAACTTTCATATATATTTTACATTCATGACATGTAAAGTAAGACATTTCAAAAGTTTTTTTTTGTTTTAATTTTGATGATTAGAGCTTACAGCTCACTTTACATGTCATGAATGTAAAACATATGAAAGTTTCACTTTTTGAAATGAATTACAAAAAAATGCAGTTTTTGACGATATTGAAATAGTTTGAGATGCACCTGTACATTCATATAAACTCCTGCCCCTAACTGAGTCACGATTCCTTTAGTATTTCAACCGATCTGAATCGTCACATATATGAATCGATTTTCAACCGGCTCGTGGTTAATCGTTAAATCCCTAATATATATATATATTATATAGACACAATCTTGTTCTCACCGCAGGAGGACAGGCCTCCAGGTCCGTGGCTCCGTCTCCAATCATCACGATGTTCTGGAAGCCGTACTGCTCCTTCAGCATGCTGATGACCCTGCCCTTCCCGCCAGACTGCGCCGTGGGCTGAGACTCATCGAAGCCGGCGTACTCTCCTGACGGACACAGCACACACGCATCAGTAGCTAGCTAGCACCAGCGGCCCGGGAGCCAGCGGCAGCTCTTACCGTTGAAGAAGAACTTGAGGCGGTTGGCATAGACGTGATGGAGAGGAATGTTGAGCTGGGACGCCACGTGTTCAACGATGCAGCAGAAACCGCCCGAGATGAGGAACACCTTCACGCTACGCTGATGAAGCTTCTCCACCAGCTCCCTGAGCAGACAAACGATCATAATAATCTCCAGAAACATGGATGCAGTGTGTGGTAGTGATGTCGTGTTCAACACCCAGTGAAATGTGTTGTTATCTTGATACAAGCTTCGAAGCGCTGTATCGGAGCTTGATTTGTTTTGCTAAAAGCATGAGATCTATGACGTCCGAAGCTTCATTCACCTGAAAACCATGAGACTGCTTCAGTATCTGATCAAACGAAGCGAACCTCAGTGCCGTTTCCGTTACATTATATTACATTATAATGCGTTAGCATTACGTTTTTAAATCGTAATTTGTACATTAAGCTCAAAAGAACTTTGTCTCCAGACCTTAATCCCATATAAAATCTGTGGAGGGAGCTGAAGCTGCCAAACGTCAGTCTCGAAACCTTCATGACTTGGAGAGGATCTGCTGAGAGGAGTGAGACAAAACCCCTCCTGAGATGTGTGCAGACCTGCTGACCAACCACAGCAAACCTCTGACCGCTGTGAAGGCCAACAAGGGTTTACAGCAAACCTCTGACCGCTGTGAAGGCCAACAAGGGTTTACAGCAAACCTCTGACCGCTGTGAAGGCCAACAAGGGTTTACAGGAAACCTCTGACCGCTGTGAAGGCCAACAAGGGTTTACAGCAAACCTCTGACCGCTGTGAAGGCCAACAAGGGTTTACAGGAAACCTCTGACCGCTGTGAAGGCCAACAAGGGTTTACAGGAAACCTCTGACCGCTGTGAAGGCCAACAAGGGTTTACAGGAAACCTCTGACCGCTGTGAAGGCCAACAAGGGTTTACAGCAAACCTCTGACCGCTGTGAAGGCCAACAAGGGTTTACAGGAAACCTCTGACCGCTGTGAAGGCCAACAAGGGTTTACAGGAAACCTCTGACCGCTGTGAAGGCCAACAAGGGTTTACAGGAAACCTCTGACCGCTGTGAAGGCCAACAAGGGTTTACAGGAAACCTCTGACCGCTGTGAAGGCCAACAAGGGTTTACAGCAAACCTCTGACCGCTGTGAAGGCCAACAAGGGTTTACAGCAAACCTCTGACCGCTGTGAAGGCCAACAAGGGTTTACAGGAAACCTCTGACCGCTGTGAAGGCCAACAAGGGTTTACAGGAAACCTCTGACCGCTGTGAAGGCCAACAAGGGTTTACAGGAAACCTCTGACCGCTGTGAAGGCCAACAAGGGTTTACAGGAAACCTCTGACCGCTGTGAAGGCCAACAAGGGTTTACAGCAAACCTCTGACCGCTGTGAAGGCCAACAAGGGTTTACAGGAAACCTCTGACCGCTGTGAAGGCCAACAAGGGTTTACAGGAAACCTCTGACCGCTGTGAAGGCCAACAAGGGTTCTGCCACCAAGTGCTAAGTCATGTTTTGTGAAGGAGTCAAATACTTTGACTCATTAAAATGCAAATCAGTTTATAACTTTTTTGAAATGCGTTTTTCAAGATTTTTTTCTTGTTATTCTGTCTTTCACTGTTCAAATAAACCTACCATTAAAATTATAGACTGATCATTTCTTTCTCAGTGGGCAAACATACAAAATCAGCAGAGGATCAAACATTTATTTTCTCCACTGTGTGTATATATATACATAGTATGGTGTGTAAAGATAATATAATGTATAGTATGCATAGTGTATATAGTTTATAGCAGAATATAGTGTAAATAGTGTATCTAGTTTAGCGTGTTGTAGTCTAGTATGTAATGGTTATACAGTGTATTGTATGCATAATGTATATAGTTTAAAGTGTGTGTGTATATATATATATAGTGAGTGAGTGAGTGAGTGTGTGAGTGTGAGTGTGAGTGTGTGTGAGTGTGTGTGTGAGTGAGTGAGTGTGTGTGTGTGTTGTGTGAGTGTGTGTGTGTGAGTGTGTGTGTGTGTGTTGTGTGAGTGTGTGTGTGTGTGTTGTGTGTGGGTTTGTGTGTGTGTGGGTTTGTGTGAGTTGTGTGAGTGTGTGTGTGTGTGTGTGAGTGAGTGAGTGAGTGAGTGAGTGAGTGTGTGTGAGTGTGTGTGTGTGAGTGAGTGTTGTGTGAGTGTGTGTGGGTTTGTGTGAGTGTGTGTGTGTGAGTGAGTGAGTGTTGTGTGTGGGTTTGTGTGTGTGTGTGTGTGTGAGTTGTGTGAGTGTGTGAGTGTGTGTGTGAGTGAGTGTGTGTGTGAGTGAGTGAGTGTGTGTGTGTTGTGTGAGTGTGTTGTGTGTGGGTTTGTGTGTGTGTGTGTGTGTGTGTGTGTGTGTGTGTGTGTGTGTGTGTGTGTGTGTGAGTGAGTGAGTGAGTGAGTGAGTGTTGTGTGTGTGAGTGTGAGTGTGTGTGAGTGTGTGAGTGAGTGAGTGTGTGTGTGTTGTGTGAGTGTGTGTGTGTGTGTGTTTGTGTGTGTGTGGGTTTGTGTGAGTTGTGTGAGTGTGTGTGTGAGTGAGTGAGTGAGTGTTGTGTGAGTGTGTGTGTGTGTGGGTTTGTGTGAGTGTGTGTGTGTGGGTTTGTGTGTGTGTGTGTGTGTGAGTTGTGTGAGTGTGTGTGAGTGTGTGTGTGTGAGTGTGTGTGTGTGTGTGTGTGTGTGTGTGTGTGAGTGAGTGAGTGAGTGAGTGAGTGAGTGAGTGAGTGAGTGAGTGAGTGAGTGAGTGAGTGAGTGAGTGAGTGAGTGAGTGAGTGTGTGAGTGAGTGAGTGTGTGAGTGTGTGAGCGATGTGTGAGTGTGTTGGGTGTGGGTTTGTATTCATCAATTCTATATCAATGCGCTGCTTTAATTGATTAAGCTGACTTGTAACTACCTGTGCATTAAACAGTTGTAATGCACACCTGTCAGCCAATCAGAATCCAGTATTCTGACAGACCATGGAATAAAGTACAGTGTATATGGTGTATTGCAGTGTATATTATACACATGTATATATGTACAGTGTGTGGTGTGTATATCGTATTAGTATTGCTGTACATCAATGGCACCCTATGATCAGAGTTTTTAATTTCTGTATGTGTATAGTTACTTTGGCAGTACTGTCCGTGTAAAACAATCAAGACAACAATCAACAACTGAACAGTATTTCCTGAAGTGAGGATGTTTACCAACTTACCTAATACCTGGCGTCAGCTGAGGCGGGTGGTCAGTGATCAGTTTGTTGACTTGCTCCCTTGAGCACTTGATGATGGACAGACGCTCACTCAGAGCTGTCTGGAATGAGACGGAGCCGCCCATGGCCCTCCGGGTCCTGCGGGCCAGAAAACACAGCGCATTTATGTATTTACTCATCTCACCTGCACTAAAACACATTCAGTGTTCCTCAAAATCAATTAAAACTGTCAGATACAAACTCAGAATATTATACAAACCTGCAATAGTTCAATAAGACAAATATCATTTATGTATTTAATCCCATTTTATTAACCGATGTCTTTGCTGCTGAGCTTCGATGATCCAATTCATCCATACTAATAAGGAAAAATGACACAGGTTTCATGTTAGTTATTGCTGAATAGTGTTGATCTTTCTTCTCCTGCGTCATATTCTTCATGTGATTAGTTTGAGCGGCGCCCTCTACTGTACAGACCTGAATCTACATCTCCTTCAGTCTGAGCCGGATTCACTTCACTTTTGGTGTGAAAGGGCTTTTACGTTTGTACAAGAAGAACTTTTTATATTAAAAACAAACAAGCAAGCCCTGCTCAGATTTAAAAATAACTCAACAGTAACGTAACACATTACTTTCTATAAAAAGTAACTAAGTAACACAATTAGTTACTTTTTTAGGGAGTAACGCAATATTGTAATACATTACTTTTAAAAGTAACTTTCCCCAACACTGCACACTGATGTGCTCTCAGACTGCATACTGTGAGTGTGTGTGTGTACACTAGTTAGGCTGTGAGAGTGTGTGTGCACTAGTTAGGCTGTGAGAGTGTGTGTGCACTAGTTAGGCTGTGAGCGTGTGTGTAGTGTGAGAGTGGATGTACACTAGTTAGGCTGTGAGCTGGTTTACTGACATCTCCGTGACCGCGTCCCCGACGCCGCAGAACTTCGCGAGCTCGTCGATGCCCTCCTCGCGGATCACGGTGCTGTCGACGTCAAAGCAGACTGCGTCCGCGCGCCGAAAGAGCTCTTGAGTCTGCGCCGCGGTCGTCATGGTGATCACTGCGCGACAGGAAACAGTCAGGCGTGAGAAAGAACGCGACACAGACCTCAGCGAGAGAACACGACGCTCATTTACATCAGAGTCTAGCGCCGCGGTGATGCGTGATTAAATGCATTCATTCATCTGAACAAACAGAGAGTTATTGCATCAGCCTCCGGCGGGGTGAAGCAGAAAACACTTTAAACTACTCACAAGAGCACCTCTACACAGATTTAAACTACTCACAAGAGTCATACGGTTCAGATAATATTCGCTCACTTTCCAAAGCAGTAAATGCAGAAGACAGGCCGGTTTCTGAGCTGTTAGCTGAATGCAGGAGCGGAAGAGGAGTCTTTCAGCAGCAGCAGGAATCTGCCATTCATCGCGTGTCTGAGCCAGCCAATCACAGCACAGCCTCTCACTCTCTGAGCGCTCTGATTGGTCAGGAGCTTCACAGGAAACACGACTCACGCGAGTGTACTTTATTATATTGAACGCGTCCAGGACATGATTAAAACATGCATCTTACAAAATAAGATCACAACATACCGGCATTAGCACTGCTTCAGGAGAGATGCCATAATATCAGCATGTATATATATATATTATATTATATTTAGCAGACTTACAAATGAGGACAATGGAAGCATTCAACATCAAAAGAGCAATCATTTAAAATAATATATAATAACAAGTCTCAGTTAGCTTAATGCAGTACACGTAGAAAGGTGTTTTTTATGTTTTATTATTATATTATAAAAAAGAACACAGAATAGAAAAAGATTAGAGCAGCCAGTGTTAGTTGTTTTTGTTGTTGTTTTTAAGAAAACAAGCAGTTAGTAAAGGAATAGAGTGCAAGCCTGAAAGTTTTGTTTTTAATATAATATAATGAGAGTAAAGAGTGCTAGAGTTTGAGGGGCAACTAAAGATGGAACAGATGGTTTTTAGCTGATTGTTGAAGATGGATTCTAAGCACTTTTAACTAAACATAAAAGATTAATGCATTTAAAAATACTCAAGACTTTATACTAAATGAAAACTACTCGTCCTTGTCTTTTGTTCTTGTCTAATTTCTATTCAGTGTCCAGTAGGAGAGGGTGGAAGGCACATCAGATATGGGTTTATGAAGGAGGCATCCGGCCGCAGCAGACGTGCATCCTGTCTCAGATCCATCAGATCTGCTGTGACACTACACATGCATTCATCATTAAACTACAGACCTCAGCTCACCCAACATGACCGGTTATGGAAAAGGGTCTTGTGCAATATTGTTGTTACCACCAGCACTGGTTTCATTGTCTTCACAAAGAAACACATACCATTATAATGACTTACAACCGAGATAGTTTGCAAGTTTATACTTGGATTCAGAATTCATATCTTGCCATTCAGATCTCTCACAATTCAAATGTTTCTTCCAATAATTACAAGTTAACATCCAAGTTTATATCATGTAAATGTAAGTTTATATCTCACAATTATTAGTTTATCTTTTTATTTAACTACATGGAAATAAGCTAAGTTAGAAACTTTAACAGCCATTCAAATGAAAACGTCTCGTATGTAACCTTGGTTCCCTGAGTAGGGAACGAGACCTAAGCCGTCGCTATGGGAACACCTTCAGTGTGACAAATGTCTGAAGCCCTTATACCATCAAACCATTTTATTGGCCACTCTTCCCGCCGCCCCGAGAATACGTCACGCATGTTCCTATCAGTGTGCTACACACGATTTCATCAGGTTTCTAAGTACAAAGGAAGCACTTGTTGAAGGTATGGGAACGGCCGGCATCACAGCGTCTCGTTCCCTATTCGGGGAACCAAGGTTACATATGGAACCGAGACGTTCCCTTTCATAGGTTCACTTCAACGCTGCGAAGCCATCGCTATGGGAACGATATACCATAACACATTCCCTTAGCTGGAAGATTGAGGAAAGCATCTGCTCAAGCAGATAAGACCTGGGAGCCAGGAGCCATCCTCACGTCAAGACTGTAGGACTTGAGAAAAGTGCTTGGAGAGGAACATCCTACCATCTTCCAATGAAGAGCCCATAAAAAGAGCCTGAGAAGAAGCCATTCCTCTTGTTGAATGGGTGCGTACACCTAGAGGCGAAGCCATTCACACACCTCATGCCACAGAGATAGCCTCCACTACCCAATGAGTAGGCTTGCTGTGATAGTCATGTTGACTGTGTTACCGGTGTTGAGCCACAACACAACACAGTTGTGTCACTTGTCCACCACGGCACCGTCCCCCACCATCATTTTGATTTTGTATAGTAATAAAAATCATTTAATTAGAGAACATACACTACAATTAAAAACTGAATGTGGCTGCTCAATGCCGTGTACTGAATGACAGTCACATCACAGATCAGGAGCAGGAGTCAAATTTCATGTATTACGTGAGGAGAGTGAGTTGAGCAGACTGACAAGACGATGGTGAAAGATACAGTTTTGAACCAAAATGCAAAAGCGCCTGTTTTAGAAATATCTTGGATTTTGAAACGCCTGTTGACTTTTGCCATTTATCTAAGGTGATTTTTGATTTTTTTTTTTTTAAACATTCCGATCTTATTTATTTGGTTCCACCGTGTTTGCTGGTTTTCAGGGGGTTTTTATATTTAAACTTTGTGTAAGTTATTTGTTATTTTATATTACGCCACTGGACTGTGCGGTAGACCTAGATCTTCAATGCCCTCACCAGGCAAAGACTAAGAAATCACACATCACTATCAGACCTGGCACCAGCAGGGGAGAAAGCCTCCAAAACCACCTATTGGAAGCGAAATGGAGTCAAAGCAACCTTAGGACTGTATTTAGGTCTTGGTCGCAGTAAGACTTTAACCAGCCCCGGGGGCAAAGTCCAAACAAGAAGGGCTGATAGAAGGAGCCTGCAGATCCCCAACACTCTTAAGAGAGGATAGAGCCACCAAAGGAACCGTCTTAATGGTCAAAAGCTTCTGACACAGACTTCAACGACTCAAATGGATGGCCTGCCATACCTTTCAAGATGGTCGATAAATCCCATGAAGGAATTCGTGCCGGGTGGAAAGGCCTAAGTCACCTCAACCCCTGCATGAAATGGGAAACCAGAGGGTGACATCCAACAGAAACACCTCCCATGGGCACATACTACCACATAAAACTTAAGAGTGGCAGGGTCTGCCCCCTTGGTTCTGCAGAAACTCCAGTATTGAATCTACAAGGCAATGAACTGGATCTAGGTCCCGTTGCCTACACCAAGAGGCAAAAAGCTTACACTTAAGAGCATACAGGCGCTTCATGGAGGGGGCCCTAGAGTTAGGAAAGTGTCAGTAACCTCCGCCCAGAGACCAGAACACATTAACGCACACCGATAATCTCCATAAATCTAGACAGGGATGCCAAATCATACCCTGAGCCTGAGTCAGCAGGTCGTGTCAGAGGGGAACCTCCCAAGAAGGGCCGGCTAGCAGACTGACCAGGTCTGAGGAGCACATCTGAGTGGGCCAGAATGGAGCCACCAACCGCAGATGTTCCCCTCTGTCCGCCCGTACTCTGAACAGATCCAAAGGAGGACACGTCTCACTAACCTGCCACGTAGTCCTCCTTGGCGATTCAGGTACGAGTCCACAGTCGTGTTGTCCGTCCTGACTAAAATGTGACGACTCCTCAGATAGGAATTTTTGGCTCTTGATCCATCACTGGAATGGGCTCATGTGGAGCAGGCCCAACTGAGCCACAGGGGACACTGCTGCCAACAATCGGCAGCATAAACCTTACGTGGGCTAGACGGCCCATCCTGATCGACTCAGACAGGTCCGTAAGGACTGAATGCGTGCAGGAGACAGACGTACCTGCATCATGCGAGAATTCCAAGTCCACACCCAAGAAGGTCGTTTGCTGACATGGCAGCAGAACACTCTTTTGCAGGTTTATGCATAATCCTAGGCTCTTCAAATGATTGCGCACCCAGTCTCGATGCGTTATCGCCAGATCTTGTGAGCTAATATCAGCCAATCATCCAGGTAGTTCAAAATCCATAAGTCCTGGAACCGCAACAGGGCCAGAGCCGTATCCATACACTTTGTGAACGTTCGGGGAGCCAGAGCCAGTCCGAACAGAAGAACACAGTATTAGCAAGCTTTGCCCTCGAAAGGGAACCTGAGGAACTTCCTGTGTCCCTGGACGATCTGGATGTGGAAGTATGCATCCTTTAGTTCGATAGTCACAAACCAATGAGACCAAATTGATTTTAAAGTGCCCCTATTATTGGTAATGAAAGGTTCATATTTTGGGAGTCCCCAACAACAGGTTGACATGCATGGTCAAAAAACACTTTAATTGTCTTATAATATGCATTTATTTTGACTTTACTTGCTCAACGATTCATTTTTCCAAACCCCTCCATTGCGTGACACTAATCTGCGGTGATTGGTCCGATTGATCTCATGTTCATTTCATCTTGAATGTAATGCCTGATAAGGCAGTGTTTGTGAGCACAGTGCTGCTTTGTGTACAGCGTTACCGGGGAAACAATGTTTACAACTCTAAAAGCAGCACCTAGTGGCAAAGAATGAATTTGCATTTTCATTCAGACCAACACGAAAAGACCAACAAGTGGGCGGCAATATGCTAATGTTTCATGTTGACGTCAACATGAAACGGCTTGGGATTCATTTTAAAAACGACTCGTTTCAATGATTCAGTCGACTCTTTCATTTGAGAGACTAACTTTATACACGGTCCACTTTCAGATTTAAATCTTTTCAGGATGTTTTTATTCACCTAGAGCTGTGTTACACACTGCATGAAAGCTAATTTTCAAAAATCCATAATAGGGTCACTTTAACATCAGCATCTTGACTTTGCTTACTCTGGACTTAGGTTGCCTAAATTTTGTGCTCAAAATCGGACGTAAACCACCATCCGTCTTGAGCAGAATAACTGCTTTAGATGCCTGATTCCATCTGAGTGGGGGTATTTCTTCTATGGCCCCTTTCTCTAGGAGTGACAAAATCTTCTGACTCTATCCTGATGCCTCCCAAGGACGCACCGTCGTGGGAAGAATCCTGCTGAAACGAGGCGGCCCTTTCCAGAATTGGATGGTGTAACCATGTCGAATGGTATATACACTATAAAAAAATTTGACAGTAAATTCACAGTAAATTACAGGCTACTAGTCGTATTACTTTCACAGTAAATTACTGTAAACTAGTTAAATTACTTTCACAGTAAGTTACTGTTATTTTTACAGTAAATAATTGTGAAATGACAGCTGTATACTGTTACTTCCCAGTAGTTATTCCATACTGTGATTTAACAGTATGCTCCTGTAGAATTACTGTATTTAGCTGTGAAGTCACAGTTAATGCCGTCAGATTACTGCAGTTTAGCGGTATTCTGCTGTAGAATTACACTGTGAACTGTAATAGTAATGCAACTCAGTAGCCAGTATTGTGTTTTTAATTTACTATAAAATATATTGATCATTAAAAACTTTTAATTAAAAATTTGCTTTTAATTTATTATAAAACACTGTTATTTTTACACTTTATCTGTTAACCCATTCAATAACCTATAACACTGGAAAGATATGTTCAATTTAAATAAACACAAAAACAATCAATTGCACATTTATTTAGCAGTTTAATAAATTCTGTCTAAACTTTCCAGCAAAGAGGTTCAGACGGTCATGCTTCTCTCCACTGAACCAGGTCACACTATAGGACATATTCAGTGATCATCTTACTGCATGACTAGCTTAACACAAAGCCATAGTTGAGTTTGTCCATTTTGGCATTGGAACATTGCTTACACACTAGAATGACATCTATTCAAAGTCAGTGAGTTTCCTGATCAGTGTACAGACTTGCTGGTTGATATGCCGTCTCTGGATTGATGCCCAAGAAGTACCTATAAACAAAAAGGCAGAGAGGAAAGCTGTTAGTTTATTTCAGGTTGGATGAAAAAGGTGTCAGTTCCCAATCACCACATTCAGTGGGTCACTGCTGTTGCAGTACAGACCAAAAGGTTACAGAACAAGGTGATATTAACCCTAACCATTTAAATAACAGCAGCTTAAAAACATTTCCATCACAAACACACAGTCAAGAACAGTCCTGCAACAAAGTAGAGGTGTGTGATTTATCCAGTCAGAGCATTTGCACACAACTGTGTACATCACTTTATATGTACTGTTTGCAGAGGATGGAGCATCCTTTTTAAAACAGCTTCCTCTTTGGTCTCCAGCACAGCTTTGAGGGGGAGAAGGGGGTCGTCACCTCTTGGCTGCTGTGGTCCTGCGTGGCTCACAAAATCCCAACACATACAAATATTCCTTGTTTAACCCACCAAATAAAAAACAAGCCCTCAAGTACAATGGTATGTAGAAATTACCTTTGGTAAATGTCTTTGTTGTTGCTGTTTGATTAATATTAAGAAAGAGCTGTCACTAAGTTCAAGTTCAAGTTCAAGTCAGCTTTATTGTCAATTCTTCCACATGTACAGCACATACATACAGAGAATTGAAATTGCATTACTCTCAGACCCTTGGTGCATACAGTTAACATTAAACACGTTCAGATACAGATAAATACAGTTTAAACATATGTACATACAACTATACAATTATACAAATGAGGATATTGTAGAAAAAAATAAGAATTAGATCGATAAAGTGGCATAAGGCGCATGTCAGATAGAGTGCAAAACCAGTTAAATAAACAACACTGTGTAGATATATTTGTAGTGCAAAAGAGCTTATCAGTCTGAGGACATTGTAGAAAATAAAAACAAGAGAGATAGATAAAGTGCATAAGGCACATGGCAGAATAGGTGGAGTGCAAACCAGTTGAATGTACAAAAACAAAAACAAAACTGTGCAGATGTTTTGTTTTGTTATGAGTGTAGTGCAAGAAGAGCTTATCAGTCTGTTAAAGTGACAAGTCGAAGTGACTGTTCGGATAGTTTTTGTCAGACTATCCGAAGAGGTAATTTGCAGTCAATGTTGGATGGGTAGTGATCAGCCAATGCTGCACAAGTGACAGGTGCCGGTCACAGTTTGTTGGTCGGTGGGGGGGGGGTGTCACAGAGTCAGAGTTCCTAGTGTGTTGCTGTGTTAAATGGGGGTGAAAGAGTGGAGGGGGGGCAAGGACGGGAGGGAGTTCAGCTTCCTGACAGCCTGATGTATGAAGCTGTCCTTCAGTCTGCTGGTCCTCGCCTGGAGACTCCGCAGTTTCCTCCCTGATGGCAGCAGACTGAAGAAGCTGTGTGTCGGGTGGGTGGGATCGCCTGCAATGTGGAGGGCTTTGCGGGTGAGACGGGTGCTGTAGATGTCCTGGAGGGAGGGGAGAGAGACACCAACGATCTTCTCAGCTGCTCTCACTATGCGCTGAAGTGACTTGCGGCAGGATGCGTTGCAAGCGCCATACCACACAGTGATGCAGCTAGTTAGGATGCTCTCGATGGTGCTTCTGTAGAAGGTGCACATGATGGGGGCAGGGGCTCTAGCTCTTCTCAGTTTGCGGAGGAAGTAGAGACGCTGCTGTGCTTTCTTGGCCAGTGCTAAAGTGTTGTTAGTCCAGGAGAGGTCCTCTGTGATGTGCACACCCAGGAACTTGGTGCTGCTCACTCTCTCCACAGTCGCACCGTTGATGGTCAGAGGGGCATGCTGAGTGTGTACTCTCCTGAAGTCAACAACAATCTCCTTCGTCTTCTCCACATTCAGAGAGAGATTGTTGTCACTGCACCACCCGGCCAGGCGGCTCACCTCGCTCCTGTAGTTTGTCTCATCTCTGTTGCTAATGAGACCCACCACAGTTGTGTCATCCGCAAACTTAATGAAAATGTTGGAGTTGTGTGATGGTGTGCAGTCGTGGGTCAGCAGAGTGAAGAGGATTGAGAGAAGGCACTGATCTCGTGTCCTCTGGCTCTTAAATGTTTAAACTGGCAAAGCTTACATGAGTTTAGTTTAAACACAGATATCAGCGTGTGCTGTTCAGGTCTCAGCACCCGGGGGATGACGGAATAAATGCATACTGCACTCACACTGAACAAGACTGAATGCTTTGACACTTTTTTTCTCTCTCTCATCGCTGTTGTTGTAATGTACTGGGAAGCCAGAATGTGCATCCATTAACAGAAGCATACATTAGCCGAACCCTGTTTGTTTTACGTGTTATTTATAACAAACCATATTACAGATGCGTTGAACCGTGGTCCCGAACCGTGCCACCCCTAATTTCAACACTTACTGCTGAATCCGTTGGACTCGGATGACTCCGTCAGAGACAGCGCGTGGAGGCGGGATGGAATTCACAGTAGTTTCCTGTAACTGCTCCGCCTACATTATTTCCACAGTAAAATTCCCAAATACAGTATTATACTGTAAAGTGATAATGTAATTTACTGTGAAATATTACAGTTGCATGCTGTGAAATCCCGGACATTTTTTACAGTGTACAGTGCCTTGTGAATGTATTCATAGCCCTTCATTTTTTTTCACGTTTTATGTTGCTGCCTTATGTTAAACTGCTTTAAATTACTTTTTTTCCACATCAATCTACACTCCATACACTATAATGGTAAAGAAAAGGTTTTTAACATCTTTGCAAATTTATTAAAAATAAAATACTTAAGTGATTCCATTGCATAAGTACTCATACCCTTATCTGGGACAGTTGGAATCTAGCTCAGGAGCAATCATATTGCTTCTAGGTGTTACTAGACTTTGAGTGAAGGTAGCCTGTGGCAAATTCAGTTGAATGGGTCTGATTTGGAAAGACACACGTCTTAATAAAAGGTCCAGCAGCTGATAATGCATATCAGAGCAAACACCAAGCCCTGGGATCAAAAGAACAGTCTGTAGAGCTGGAGAAGAGTTCAGAAAAAAAATTCTGCTTCATTTAGGGTTCACAGAAGCATGTAGTCTCAGTTACCCTTAATGGAAGAAGTTTGAAACAACCAGGATTCTTCTAGGAGCTGGCCTCCTGGACAAACTGAGCAACTGATGGAGAAGGGCTTTGGTTAGACTGGTGACCAAGAAGCTGATGGTGACTCTAGTTGAGCTCCATGATCGTATGTGGAGATATAGTTGAGCTCCATGATCGTATGTGGAGATATAGGATAAATCTACAGAAGGACAAACACCACTGCAACACTCCACCGATCTGTGCTTTAAGCTGGTGTGGCCAAACTCAATCCTCTCTTCAATCCGCATGAACACACACTTAGAATTTACATAAAAGCACCTGAAGGACCCTCAGACACTGAGAAACAAGATTCTCTGCTCTGATGAACCTCTAAGCATCATGTTTGAAGGAAACCAGATCTGCTCATCACCTGCAGAGTACCATCCCAAAAGTAAAGTCTGCTGGAATCAGTCTCATGCTGTGGGGCTGTTTTTCAGCGGCAGGGACTCATCAGAATAGAAGAAAAGCTCAGTGCACTAAAATATAGAGATAGCCTTAATGACAACCCAGTCCAGAGCATTCAGAACCTCAGACTGGGCAGAAGGTTCACCTTCCAACAGGACAGTGACCCTAAGCACAAAACAAGAGTGGCTTATACACAACTCTGTGGATGTCTTTGAGTGGCCCAGCCACAGCCTGAGCTTGAACCCAATCAGATATTTCTGGAGAAACCTGAAAATGTGCTTCTGCCCCATCTAACCTGACAGAGCTTGAGAGCTGAAGAGGTGAGGAGAAGAACTGCCAAATGTTGATGAGCAAAGCCTGTCGCATTACTCAAAAAAGACTTGAGGCTGTAAAGGTACTTCAGCTAAATATTTAATTAAGGCTATGAATACTTATGCAATGTTCGTATTTGAGTTTTTTATTTTTAATAAATTTACGAAGTTTACAATTCTGTTTTTGCTTCGTCAATGTGGTGTATGGAGTGTAGATTGATGTGGGGGGAAAAAGTCATTTAAAGCAGTTTAACATAAGGCAGCAACATCACAAAACGTGAAAAAAATGAAGGGGTATGAATACATTCGCAAGGCACTGTAGTATCCACTGCGAGATCTCAGGCAGGCGTTCCCACGTGGCCAGACAGTCTGCCAGGGGCCTTAACCGTTCTAATTTTGGAACCGGATGAACTGCAGGTGCCGATTCATCCTCTGATCACCGAGAGCTGCTGGTGTCTGTGAAAACAGAAGAGCATGTGGAGTGACCACACTTAATGAACTCTGTTATAGACTGATCTTCCTGCATAGGGCCCGAAGCACATGAGTGGCAGGAACCTCTAAAACAGGAAACTGCCCAGTTGCCTGATGAGGCCGGCCCACCACATGGACAGTGGGGGCGTTGAACGCAGTCATAAACGGGCCATGCGTGTTTGACCCGAGGGATTTTTCGTGAACTCTCTAGACGTGCATGGGATGAGCTGGTGAAAAACAGCAGAATACTGCTTCACTGCCCAAAATTTTTCACAAAAGTAGTAAGCAGGCATGTAGCAATCCTGCCCGGTTTGAACGGCAGCAGGGGTGTGACTTCCAAGCTGGAGCAAGATGTGCTGCGAGAGTCTCTTCCACGAGAAGTCAGCGGCAGAAGCATTAGTAATGCTCACACAAACGCCTGCTTCCAAGATCTCCAAACCTCTTGCTGGAGGTCTTTGATGAATGGGAGAGGCTTATGGGGCTGGGTTGTGCACGGCTAGTCAAAAATCTGTCATCCAGTTTCAACTTTAACTTGTTAATAGGGTTGATTGTGCTCCTCTCGTGTTAATTAGGTTAATTATCTGAACGTGCTCCTCCTGAACTTTGTTAATAAAACATCAAGATGGGAAAGTGTGTTTCTCCTGTCTGCTTGGAGAGAGAGAAGTGCAGAAATCTCCCCAGAATCAGAGGCCGCTGTAGACAGCACATCGCCATCGGATGGTTCACAACCAAAAGAAATGGAGTTACGAGCTTCCAGCGTAGGCTGCAAATCATCATCATGCAAAGACAACCGGATCCGTGTATTCTTCTAATGTGTGAACGCAGCCCAGAGAGCGTGAAAGAAAGAAACTCATCTCACTTCCCATGCTCTGGCTGCAAGCATCACCCCAAGTGTCCATCTCGTGCGGCGCCTCGGCAACCATAGAAATGGACTGGCAGGGGTTAGACGCAAGTCCTTTCCTCAGAAAGAGAAGAGCCTCAAGGCTATCACCGTGTCAACACTCCCCGTGAAGCACCGCTGGAGCATGCTGAAGCCCAACACTACAAGCACCTGTCATGAGTGTCTCCTCCTGCGGTGAACCAAACATGGATCGATGCATTTCGCTCATCCTGTCTGCTTCAAAGCAGTGGAAACTGCTCTAAATAATAATAATAATAATAATAATAATAATAATAATATAGCAAACAAAACACCTTCCCTATTAGCAACAGATGTTTGCTTCCTGGAAGAAATCTGATGAAATCGTGAAGCATGCTGTTATGGGCATACGTGATGTATTTTTACTGTAAAATGTTGAAACATTGTTGCAGCTTTTAATCTTTAATATAAATTTAGGGACATCCTTTTGGAGTTGTTTGACAGTCAGTATTTTTCTTTTTATGAAACATGAGCATCTTTTTTAATTCTGTAAATGCACTCCGCTTGTCTAATCCATGCGTGTCCTCTTCCCATTCTTTTGCTGGATATTTCTCACCTATAGTTTCTTTTATCTGCACTCTTTCCTGGACTTTTTTTTACCCATTGGATAGCATGGCTTCACACATGGCTCTACGATTTATGTCTTTATTATCAAAACACAGATACTGCGCCTGTCATCCAAACATCACATAGCATGGGGGAACTTTATTCAGTGTTATTTGTCAAATGCTTTTTGTTGCTCAGTGCACAGCGAGTCATTCACGTGCTTCGATGGCTTATCGATTATCACGAGCGATTCAAAGTTTACTTCAGGATGTCAGTGGCTTGGTTTGATGCTTTGCTAGCGATACTAGAAACACATTAAAAAGAATCACCATGCGTTCGCTTGTACGGTGGCTCTGAACATGATTGACACGTGAGGTCGTATTTATTTGTTAACGTGTGAAGATCTCGGACAAACATTTTCTGGATGAGGAGCCGGTGTTCTGTCGATTTTTCCTACCTTATCAGATTTTCCTACCGTAGCGCAAAATTACAGCTATATCTATCGATCCATCCTCATCAAAAAATCCTACTGCGGGTTTCTGCTTCGCGCCTGTGACTACGTGAAATAATTAAGTGTAACTTTGCTGTAGATTCTTATTAGGCAATGATGTAGTCTATTTACACTGCCAAGAACATAATCAGATTGTGCTGCTATAGAATAAACGGGTAGGATGATTTTTGTTTTTAAATCTATAGTTCCTGGACAGATGTTACAAACTCACCCTAAAATCAGATGATAATATAAATTTGAATTTTATTGAATATAAATTTGAAAGATTAGTTATTGAGATTATGTATAATAACGCAGAACAATATGAAAAAGATGAAAAAGTCATGAATTCATTTTAAAGTTTAAAATCATACACCACAGAGGCACATAATACAAAATATGAAAAACAACAGCTATTATTAATAGGAATATGAACTAAATAAGACCACATAGTGCTGCAGAATGATTCGATTCAAGTCATACAGGGAAATACTCTCATAAACTCTTAATTAATTAATTTGTTCCCCACACATTTTTTACACAAACACATTTAGGCTATTCTTTTTGAATTTGCAACATTCAAAATGTGCCCATCTATTGCAGCTCTCACACTGTACCTGAAAATAAAATTGATGAATATATTAGTAAATTTGTATATCTAAAATATAAAAATATATAAAACTTATATTAAATATTAATATATAAAAGTATACATATTTCAAACTTTGCAATTAATATGATTTGTTTTTCATTTAAAGAGCAAAACATTTTTTTAAAAGGACAATTAATTACACACACTGAAAACAACAACAACAACAACAAAAACAGTAGTTTCATGTTGTTTGTATACCATTTCAATCATGCTTTTGTTAGGATCGTTTTCCAGCATGCTGCAAACCACACAGTACTCCTCCGCATTATCTATAAACAAATTTAACATTAAATTGTTACATATGAATTAATTGGGCGATCATATCATAATGCACCATGTCAATATACACATCATGAAAAATACAATCTCAGATGTGTTCTAAAATGAAAATAAATCACTCTTGCATTACTTTCTGCCACTTTCAACTTATTTTCTACAGCTCAGCACACACACACACACACACACAACCATCACCACTGCCTTCACTCAGATGAGAGGCAGCATGCAGTGATCTCCTGCTCTCACACCATCAGGTGTTATCAGTGGTCTCTCTGAGCCCATCCTAATGCCATCCAATCTGATCATGCCACATTAACGACACTCAGATTTAAGATGTTCTTCTTAAAGACCCCAGGGCCCGTATTCATGAAGGATCTCAGTGCTAAGAGATGCTCCTAGTAACACAATTCTAAGAAAATTCTTAGAAATGTAGGTGTTTCCTCTTAAAATTAAAGAAAAGATCCTAGTAAAGACAAAAGTAATTCAGAAAGCATCTTAACCCTTAAAAGAGGTCTCAAGGTCAAACTTGTTAGGAGTACGGACGAGGACTTTTAAGAGGCTGAAGAGTTTCTTTAACAGCGGAGAAAATGAACGAAACATGAAGAGAGAGAAGAGATGTGCTGCAGACCATGCATGAGAGTGAGTTAATAAGACACTACACATCAGACCGTGCAGGGATCGTGTTTGTGATGATCTTATTAGAGACATGCTAACATCTCAGACACCGCGCAGATATGCCATAGCGCCAGAGATGGACGTCATCACCACATTAACATATCTGCCAACTATACAGCAGCGATGATTTCAAGAATATTATAGTTTAGAATTGTTTAATTAGTTTTTATTTTAATATCGTTTTCAAATTTCAGTTTAGTTTTAATTCGTTTCATTAATGGTTTGGTTAGTTTTAGTTTAGTTTTTATTTTGTGAACATTTCTATTTAGTTTTTATATATTTTTGTTTTAGTTTTAGTAATTATAGTTTAACAGAGTTAACGGAACACTGCCAGTGTAGACCAAACCAAGATATTTAATTTGAGCAAAGTTGAATGTTTGCAGTTTACTTTAACACGTGTGCAAAACTCTTAATAATGAAAATAAAATCATTATTTACAATTAAAACAAAAAAATATGTAACATATGTATAGAATTTATTAATTCATGTTCATATTCATTCATATTGTAATCTTGTTTAATATGCCAGTAGTTTACAAACAACAAGCTAATCAAGGTTTCCAGAGTTAGACAGTATCAGGCAATTCCTAAGAGCTGAATTCTGCAGGACAATGGCCCTCCAGTGCTGGATTTGAGGAAACATGCCCTGCATCCCAATGTGCATACTATCCACCCTCTCTGCCCTAAATAGTAGGCCTATTAAAAATGATTCATATCAAATAGAATTTAGCATGGACAGTGTGCACACTGGGACGCAGGCATGTTCTTTGCTATCGTCATTGAAACTGTATTTTTGTCCATCTGTGTTTAATGCATTGGATGTTTTGCACACTCCTGTATGTCCGTCTCTCCCTCTATGAACGAGGCTGCTTTCTCTCCTGCCTCATTACTTCGGTTTCTCTCTTGGAGCGGTTCGTCTGAGCAGGTGAGAAAGCAGCAATCGCACTCGGGTGCGCACCAAACAAGAGCACCGAGACCTCCTGAAGAGGCTTTCAAATAGTGATGGGAAGTTCGGATCATTTTACCGACTCGGACCTTTGAGTCTCGTTCAGCAAAATGAACGAATCTTTTTTCGAGTCATTTCGTTCATTTTAGCAAAATATAATTCAAATGTTACGTGTTACTTTCCAAACACATCTACTACTTATGCAAACGTTTATCACACTACAAACAATACAAAACTATGCTATAAGAAACAGAAAATATTGCTTAATTGTTTACCTGGGTCTTTAGTCTATGATTAGCGCACCACCTCTTATCTGACAAGTGTTCGGGTTTGAGTCGTTCGTTCATCACGTGACAGCCCCATACGCTTAACCAATGCAGCGTGAGCCGGAAAGAGAATTGATTAGTTCTTGTATATCGAGTCTCGGGTTTGAGTCGTTCGTTCATCACGTGACAGCCCCATACGCTTAACCAATGCAGCCTGAGCCGGAAAGAGAATTGATTAGTTCTTCTATATCGAGTCTCGGGTTTGAGTCGTTCGTTCTTTTGTCACGTGATGAACGAACGACTCAAACCCGAGAATGCTGTGCAATGCGCATGCGCGACTGAACGAATCACTCCCCGAGACGACTCGTTCTTCTCGAGTCACATTAAAGATTCGTTCAAAATGAACGAATCGTTCAAGAACGACCCATCACTACTTTCAAACGAACCCTGGAGCGGTCGCGATCCGACCTTAAACAGACCCAACCGCAAGAAGAACTGCGCATTTTTGGACTAAACCAGCTGCCGTAGTCAGCTGCGCGGTGCATTATGGGACGAGGAAGTGCTTGTTGACAGTTTGCAGTTTAGCATGGCAGGTCGCGGACAAACTCGGGGTTGTGAGCATATATATCTATGGTTGTGAGGAGGTGCGGAGCCTCGAAATAGCAGTGTGCTGTCTGCTGCATTTTACTCCTGTCTTTGTTTACTTCCGGGAGCACCGCAGGAATTTCCCCGCACGCTCTTTCTGACCAATCGAAAAGCAGTTTAGGGAACGCGTTCAGACACGTCTAGCCAACCAGTGAAGCGGATGTGGTCACGTGACTGCATTAGGTTTGTTTCAGCTGGCTCGGACCACAGCAAACAGTGTGGTGTGAAAAGGAACCAAAACGGCTAAAAAATAGCTAAGGTACAATGTATAATTGTGTGCCTTTGGTCCGGACCAACTGAACCGAACTACAGATGTGAAAGCACCTCAGAATCGCTAGAAACACAGGCCCAGGCCCCAGCTGCCAGGGGCCGGAGAGCGCTTGCACTAGCAGCTACTGGCCTGTTTTCTACTCCTGAAGAACAGCCTGCTGGCTCACAGGGGCCTTCATCATGTTTATCATTTCAGACTCCATTCAGGTGAAGAGTTCAACTGGAAAACTCATTTCAGCATTTATTATTTGGTAACCACTAAAACAAAAACAGCTACAATCATACATTTATTTCTAAAATATGCGCTATATCATGAGTGCATTATTTCTCCTAAACCTAATATTGCATCATTATGCCTGTCTGAATAAATCTAATTTGGTCAACAATGTCTGGAACTGAGTGAAAGCTTTTGTCAGTGTTTCTGATTCAAAATGACTTCATGAAGCAAGTAACACGAGTGAAAGCTACTTTTCAGCGTACTTTGTGTGAATATGGTCTCTATTCACACGATCAATGTCATCTGATTAATTTCAGAGTCATCTGTCAATCTCAGTCCCTCTGATATCATCTTATTTGTGCTCAGACCGTGCGTATCATCAGCCGTAGACACAGATAGACCCAGATAACTACACTATCTGGACACAAGTATTGGGACACCTGTTAATGACTGAATCCAGGGGGTTCAAGCAGACCCATTGCCACAGGTGTGTAAAATCAGTCATTTATAAACACCGGATGTGACCAAACATGTCATTCTGAAGAGCTCGGTCAATTCAAGTGAGGTACTGTGATCAGATGCTAGCTTTGCAAGAAGTCCGTTTATTAAACTGGAAGCGTTTAGGAACAGCAGAAACTCAGCCATGAAGCTGAAGACCACAAAATCCCAGAGCGGGTCACCAAATGAGGTGCATGGAGTGTACAAGTCTCCAGCGCTCTGCTGATTTCAGATCGGAAGAGCTCCAAACTGCCACGGGCATTAATAGCACAAAAACTGTGCGGCAGAGCTTCATGGAATGGGTTTCCATAGCCGAGCATCTGCATGAAGCCTCACATCAAGTACAATGTTAAGAGTGGGATGGCGTGAGTAAAGCAGACAGATACTGGACTCTGGAGCAGTGGAAACCTGCTCTGTGAGGTGACCAATCACACTCCAGTTACCTGCCTGACTGTACTGTGCCGGGAGTTTGGTGTGGAAGAACACAGATCTAACACCTTTGGGATGAACTGGACTGGAGAATGAGAGCCAGGTCTTCTTGTCCGACATCAGAGCCTGATCTCTCAAATACTCTACTGGATGAAGGAGCAAAACATCCACAGAAACACTGCAAAATCTCATGTAAAGCCTTCGCAGAAGAGTGGAAGCTGTTTTAGCTGCAAAATGGGGACCGACTCCATATAAATGGCAGTGTATTTAGAATGCAATGTCCCTGCTGGTGTAATGGTCAGGGGTTCCATTACTTCTGTCCATTTCATGTTTAGAAACACGAGGTTATAGTTTCTCAGTAGGTTTTAGGTTGTCTTTCAGCATATCACATTACATTGACAATCACACTGATGACTATTAAATTAAAATATCGTTTTACTTCAAATACACAACATACAAACATAGAAATATAAATGCTTGACACTCTAAAATCTGATTGAGACTAAAACAGCAGCAATGAAGCTCCAAACACATCATCAGTTCAGCTTGGCCCTCAGTTTCTCCAGCGTCTTCTGCAAAACAAAGAGGCACATAACACATCTCATGAGGTCCATATCGGTTTAAAACACAAGGATCGTGCTCAGTTATAATTCAGCCCACAAGCAAAGAAATAAAGATCCTGATGAGGCACATATGAGGTGTGTGTGAAACCTAAATCAGATGTCTCGGCCTTGAGCTGCAGTAATTTGCCAATTCCTGTATGACAGTTCACCTGAGGGAAATCAGTCACTTTGAAGGGATTTGTGCAGACATCTGGACTATTTCACCTGAGGAATCTTCCTGTGTAAGGGTCAGTGTAACCAAACCATCAGAAAGAGGTTTTGCATGAAGTTTATTCTGGTAATTCGTGAGACTCGTGGAGTCATGAGATCTTGAGCATCATGTGTTATGGTGTCTGTGCGTTTCTCCGATGTCCTGCTCACACATCTCACCCTCTGGAAGTCTCTGGCCTTCTCCCGGTTCTTGGCGTACAATTCCTGACGGCTCCGCATCTCCTTCTTCTGTTTGACTTCCTCTAACTGATTGTACAATCTGGAAGAAAGTTCAGCCATAAACCTTTCAATCCAAAGCCAGAACTACACAGCAATCTGTTTCATGAGATGCCATAGATATCCCATCATTCCATCTGCTCTGCTCTGCAGCTGATTGGTCAAACACGGAGCAGTAGCATCACTGTAATGCTCACTCACTCACCTGTGTGTGCGGTGGTACATCTCTGCCTCCTCACAGCGCCTGTGCTCCTCAGAGCAGATCCGCACCTCAGCCACGCTCTTCAGTCCGTCAGCTGTAAGCAGTATGTGTGTGTGAGACGTGTGTATTCAGCTTGGCAGAGTGACATTCGTCATCTACAATACGTTACATTTTCTAAATTAATTCACATTTTGAAGGAATAGGTTTAATGAACTAATTAATTAATAGGCTCAATGACTAATTAGGAGTGATTTTCCAGCAGGTTCTACTAGCAGGCTTAGTTTTTTTGCATTTATTTTATAATTAAATATTCAAACTTTAACTCAAAGCATTGTTTATAGAACGTAAAATGCATTCATGCCACCGCTAATCTGCATTAAACTGTAAATGCATCTAAATGCCAATTCAGATGCAGTTCAGTGCTACTTCTGCAGTGCAAAGATGGATTTTGTTTACAGGGCTGTTAAATCAAATGAAATCAATGCAGTGTCCGTAACTAAATTTACAGACTAAATTAGATTTCAACATAAGATGCATAAATCTAATAAGGTTAGCAGAAAGTCTAAATCAGCACAAAAACAAACAAAATATTGTCTGAAAGCAAAATAGTGTAGATGGATACACACTCATGGTTTGGCAATCTGACTGCCATCAACACGTTACCTGTGTGTGGTTTGGGATCTGTGCGTCTCGTGGCTCTGGACACTCTCTGGACCGGTGTGGTTTGTCCAGGCTCACTGTGTCTGGCTCTGATCTGTGCGGCTCTGAGCGCTGATCTGTGTGCGAGACGATCCCGCCGGCGCCGACACTGCTGAGTAGAGGAGCTCTGAAACTCCAGCAGCATCACTGAAACACACACAGAGTCACGTGACGCTCACACTACACTAACACACCTGCATGAGTCCAGCAGCGGCTTCACACACCAGCACGAGGGAACGGAGCCTCCGGCTGCTCTGATTGGCTGTCGTCCTCCACCGTACGGCTCTGTGATTGGCCCTACGGGAGACAGCACTTGTTAGCTCTGAATGACACACATGCAGCAGCTGCACAGACAGAGCCTCACCTCACAGCCCTCAGATTCCTCTTCTCGTGCAGCACTTCCTGTGTGTGGCGTCTGTGTGAAGCTGAGCTCAGGATCCTGTAGTGTCGACTCTGGCAGACTGATGAAGGAGATGGTGGACTCCTCCAGAATGCCCTTCACGTCACCCGCCGCCTGACCGGAGACACAACCACAGTGAATGACCGGCCCAGACTCACGTGACCCTCATCAAATAAACCCAGGATGACCGGACTCGTGTCTCTGACTGGAGACTCTTAGTGTTTTGGACCATTCAGACAACAATGGAAATCATCCTCGTGTCACTGCAAACCTGTATGCTATATCTTTATGCAAGAAAAACACTGGCATCCAAACAACACTGGTCCCCATTAACTGTCATTGTATGGATATAATAATAAAAAAAATAGTTTAACTGCTCTCACTTAATCCCATCAGACAACCTTTGCATTTACACAGATGTTTCTGCTGGAGTCTTCTGTGCTCATGTAAACACAGGTGTGGTTCTGAGAGGTGTTTAAACCGTGAGTGTGAGAGAACTGAAGATGAGAAAACTGATGACATTGCACCACATGTGAATGGTGCCGTCTTATAGTGTGTATTGCATAATTAATAGCAATGCATTAAACTGATAAGATCAACAGTATATGGACACCCCAGTCTAAGATTAGTCCTCACAGATATTGCTGGAATAATCAACCCCATGAATTAAAGGGGAAAATAAAAGCTTACTCATCCTAATGTTTTTCCAAACCTTCAAAACTTTCATCTCAAGCAGATATTATGAAAACTGAGGTCTCTGTCCCTCCACTGGAAGTCCATTCCACCAAAACTTTGACGCTTCTGAATGTTCATAAAAAATAAAGTGACCCACTTCCAAGTCTTCTGTAAAGACAATTTATGATGAATAGATTTGATTGTGTTTAGAGCTCATCAAATATGGTAAACAGAAACTCAAATGTGTGTGAGATGAGCAAGAATACAACTGGCTCTCGCACGTTCAGTTTATCAGATCTGAAGCCATGTTTTAGTGTAATGGACATCTGTAGTGTGAATGAACCCATTAACGCTACACCATACAGAGATACACAGTCTATAGCACAGAAAGCTCTGTAGTCTATTGATATGCTATTGATTTATCCAGCTTATCAGATCAATTAAAGTTTCAAATCAACAGCCTTCGTATCAGTACAGTTTATCTAGGTGCGTGTCTATTTATTCCAAAGGGGTAATATGAGGTTTAGGGCTGTCCCAAAAAATAAAAATAAAATTCAAATGCAAAACGTTGCATTTGAATTGTAGGTGTGCGTCAGGCAGCCTAATCAGTGGCGCACGAGATGCGATGACGATGTAGGTGGGTGTCACTGCATTTTAATATTTTTAGCTTATCCAGTTGAACCCACTGGATACGTTGTTCATTCAAAATACTGTGGAAAAACAGAAAGGCGGAGATGTTTACGTCAAAACTGGAACCAAGCCGTTCACACAGAACGCATATTTATCACATTTTCTAGAGGGACATCCATCACCGTTGCACTCACGTCTCGCAAAAGAGTCGGATATTTAGAAAGCCATTAAAAATTATAGCAAGTTCAACTTTGAAAAAACCTGTTTCAAAACTTTATGGTGGGACGGGTCTCTCCTCATTCCACTGCATCTCATGTTTTTAAATGAAAAAAGTAACGTTACTCTTATTAAACTGTGTATATACTTGATGCTTTGTTTCTAATTGCTTAAGCAATTTAATTATATATGGTTAAACATTATTTTAAACATTATGCACATTTTTCAAAGATAGTGGTGTTATTACTAATCCACGCTTCAAAGCATAAAATATTTTTGCTCGATGCGCACTCTTGTGGCCTCAGGAGAGAAGACAAGCTTTTTTTCCTCTAACTGAAATTATGCCTTAAATTCGAATATAATTCTAATTTTGATAATATTTAGGTACAAAATTTGAATTTAGTTTTCAGCCATTTTGACAGCCCTTAAACGTTGCTAAAAAGAACATTATTTTGTGTATTTGTGTAATGCAATGCGTTTATGCGGTTTAAGGTAAATAAAATCACATTATATTCCACATGCTGTACATTATTGTTGCTCCTCTATGCTCCATCTTTCTGAAACATGCTGATTTTTACAAAGCTCATCGTTCTGAGAAGCGAGGCGTGCTCTGATTGGCCAGCTATCAGGTGCGTTGTGATTGGCCGAATACCTCAAGCGTGAGACGGAAACGTTACCCCCTCACCGTATTGTGATGCTGTGTCCCGGCGCGACGAGACAAAAACAATAAAACCCATTATAAACGAGGCATTTGTTGCATCCAGTGGGGACATAATTACTGATTATAATGACTTCTACTGTGTTTTTACTCTTTACCATGTCTGCATTTGTGATCGGAGAAACAACAAACAACAAGCACTACTCTACGCTGCTCAAAACTCGTGTTTGAATAGTCAGTGGCAGAAACATACTTACAGGCTGAGAGTCAGAAGCACCAGACTGTCCTCACAAAGCTGGAATTGCCCCACTTTATAGAAACAGTCTTTGAGCACAGCTGGCATTGTAGACTACTCTCTCAGGATCAGGACATAGTCCTCTGTAAAATGTGCTGCACACACTCCAGTATTTGGGTTGAACTGTTCTGGAACAGTGTTGTAAACACAACTTAACCACTGATTTCTAGTTGTGTCCTCTTTTGGAAGCCTGAACAAAGTACTTTCACAACGAAACACAGCGTCTCCAGGACATGGTGCCGGAGGCAGCAACAGCACTACAGCCAGAATAAAAATCACAGCCGCTTTCTTTGCGTATACATTTGGACGCTGTTATGAAAATCTCCCCACACCGTGACGTAGATGTGGAGTGTGTTTGAATGAGCCGTTTTAGGAGGGCATGGATGAGTCTTAACTTTTATAAAGAATATCTCTTTGGTTTTGAGACTTTAATCTTTGCAACTTCAGGGATCTTATCTATGCATGAACAGCTTGTAACTCTCCAAAGAGAAAGGAAAACTTGAAATCGCATCACATGACCCTTTAAACTACAGAAAAAGGTCTTAAACCTGCACACTGACTGTGATATAGTGTTGAATAGTTACATGTGATATGCAGGATCATTACAGAAGCACTGTGTTGGCATGGTGAGGTGTTTGATAGGGTGAGACTATACCTGTGCTCGTTCTAAGAGCTCAGTCAGTGCGTTTCCAGCTGACAGGTGTGAGGTCACTTCCTGTGAGGGTAGCTGGGGTGTGAGGTCAGGGGAGCGTGGCATGAGGCTCACATCTGCGGCAGTGAGAGGAGCCACAGTGTCTGTGTCACAGAGGGACTCGTGGGTAAGAGACAGCGCATCCGCGGATATCTGCAGCTCTGACTGCGACTGAAGTGGTGTGTCGGCTCTCAGATGCTGCAGGAACAGAAGGGACTGATCTGTGGACTCCAGCCAGTCATGTGTGCCACACGGTTCTGCTTCCAGCGGGACACAGAGAGCCGTGGAGCACTCTGCGGTCTCATTGGTGGTGACATCAGAGGGCAGAGGAAGAAACAAGTCTGATGCATCATCTACCACAAAGAAAACATACATCAGCTCCACCAACACTAGAACTAACAGTTTTTACATTTAGTCATTTAGCTTCTATCCAAAGCGACTTACAAATGAGGACAATAGAAGTTTATTTAATCAATTTACTAAAATCAACACTCAAAAACTGAGATGGATATTATTTGTAAATCACACACACACACGACCATTTAACTCATTGTTGCACTAAAAATGGTAGCCATTATCACTCGTTTACATGACAGGAATAATTTAATTAAATTAGACATCACTGATAGGTTAAGACAAAATATAATATAATGCATGTTTAGCAAAATGTGCCTCTTTAGAGTTATTTTTTCTAGTGGACTACCAAGTTTACAGTCATTGAATGTCTTTCCTGAGGTAAATCTGATAGTTTACAAGCCATTGTGTTTTACGGTCTTTTTAATATCTTTCTGCATTTGAAACTGACCGATAGATTACATTACTGATTCATGATTGATTAATAAATTGTTCTGTTTCTTCTGATGTCCATTATTTGCTGCTGTAATTAGTAGTGAAGAGGAAGAGATGATTGCGTCACTACAGCCATCTGTCAGCACACAATAAAGAGCAGCAAAACTGCAGTGATTGCTGGATCAAATTAACAGAATTTGAAAGCAGAGGCTTCGTTTGATATCAGAAGAAACCAAATGTATAGTGATTATTGGATGGGAGGCACTACAAATAATGTGTACTGAAGTTATGCATCAACAGAAAATGGTTTAGACAAAGACAGGTTCATTAAAATAGCAAGTGTTATATAGTTAATCTAGCACTAGCATTAATACAGCTGACATGTAGCATATCTATGTTGTGTGCAAATGACAAATGAGTCAAAACGCAACACTGGAGAAGTGCTAATTAAACGTCTCCATTTCAGGCCCTCCAAGTCTATTTCTGAAACTGAACATTCATTTCCAGGACTAATTACTAATAATAACAGTTGGTTTATGGAGAACTGCTCTTTTTTTTTATAAATTAAATCATAGCTAAAGTTTTCCTGTGGATGAAAATCTACCTCAGCTTACGTTCTAAACTAAAGGGAGCCTTTTACATTACTATACAGTAGAATTAACAGAGCCCAAACTTAAATTTAATTCACATTTATTTTTAAATATAATAATCAGCGCTCAACTTAAAATAATAAAAAAAAAAAAATTGTATGCAAATGTTAATTGGACAATGCAGTTTTTAAATTAACTTCTAAATTACAAAATGTATATTTGTTGTTGAAATCTAATCATTTATACAGTGCCTGTCATTGTTTCATAACAAAAACAACTTATTGAAACATACATTAATAATTAAGAGGTAAAATATGAGTATATAGTGTACTATTTTGTGAAATGCTGTTCTCTAGACTTGATTTCTTTAGTGCTCTATGGAGCTGTGGACACTGATGACCAGCCAGAGGTAAAGGACATGCTGCGTGACATTGTTTACAAGCAGTTTTATGGACGTCTTTCTGCGAGTGGAACACTGAGTGATTACATGATGCATGAGATGTTCATTCATGTTTATTTAACTAGTAGTAAAGAGGAAGGGGTGATCGTTTGATCGGAGGTGTTGGTATACAGCGACCGGTCACGCCACAACAGCATTTAATGTTTGAAGTTCCTGAAAAGAATTGACAATTTAAAAGACGAGACTTTGTTTCTTGTTAAAAGTAACAATATATAAAACTGGAAGTTTCCAGTGATGTTTCACTCGTGCAGTGGTTAAAACCATGTTGAACCGAACCGAAAGACCCGTACAGAAGATGTTTGGTACGAATACGTGTACTATTACACTCCTAATAGTTTATATAGTAATTAGGGGTGCCCCCGAATAGTGGACGATTCAATGCTTCGATAGGAGGAGCCTGATTCGACGCCCAGTCTCTCAGTCGAATATTCACAGGGGGTTATGATCATGCCATTTTGGCTATATGAGGGTGCTCAATGTCTGATTTCACACAGAACTACTGGTTTCCTCCCAATAAGTTAATAAACAGCCTATTACGATAATGCTGTAAATAAGAATCTGGAAAGAAAGCAGCTTTAAATAAATATATTAATGTGCGTGAATAAATCCAACCACCCCTATAGATTTAAGCTTGACTTTCCATAATCCGTGTCCGGCAGAGAAGCATCTTGCGGCAGGGATTTAAAACTTTACCTCGACTCAAACTGACACAGGCAGTGAAAGACTGGATTTTTCAAACCGGTATCAGGGTGCATACAAGGTATCTGGTTTATATGTAGGCTATATCGTGCATTCTTCATCTCGTATCAGATGCATTTGGTTGAGTTACGAGGCAGGAAAGCGTTTCATTGTACAGTGATCTCTTCAGTGTGCAGCAGGACAGTTTATTTGCCGTGTTTCTGTGCATTGTTGGTGAAGAACGCATCCACAGGAGTTCATTCAGAGCCGCGCAAACACGATGTATTCGGGGCATTTTGTGCAGACTGTATAAATGAGCGTATTCTATATGAGATAAATGATAAGTTAAGTCCCACTGATTAAAAACCTGCTCTCCGAAGTTTCCTTCTACGGGTCATCTTCAGCGCGAGCAGCTCAAAACAGAAATGCAGAACATTAATAACCATGTCATATACATAACATTATAATGAGAGCACTACTGTAAAAAGTGTTGTGAATTCTTAGGGTTTCGCTGACGTTTAATGTTAACCATCTTTTAATCAAAAGAAAACATTATTTCCCCGCTTGTATCTGCGAGGCGTTCGTTACACATGTTCCCTGTGTGTTAACATCAGTAATTATGACACTGTCCGACCTGACTCTTGGTAATGTATTAATGCCCCTAAACATGAGATTTGCCTATCAGTCGAATATCTGCAAGATTCTAAAATTCCGATTCGACTATGAAAATCCTTAGTCGGGGACACCCCTAATAGTAATATGTAATGCAGGAGTATCTGAGGAACATCTTCACCGCTCTGCCTCATGAGGACTGCATGTTTTTGTGTCATTTACCGTGTGGGGCGTCAGTCAGAGCATCATCTGTTCTCATCTGTGACGCTGACGGCTGGAGCGATGACCGGACCGGACTGATGCTCAGCGCTGTTCCTGCAGCTGAACACACACAAGATCAGTCAGAGAACTGACACCCCCCCTCACCCCCCCGAAGCCTCCATCACCTGTGCTCCGAGTCACTTCCTCTGGCCCATCGGCGAGGACGCTGCTCTGATCAAACACCTGAGACGAACCCATATCTGACGCTTTACCAATCAACCGGCTCAAGGCAGACTCACAGCTGTCAAACTGATCCGATTCTGACTGATCTTCAGCACTCCAGTGTGTGCTTGAGACAGGGCCGGCCCGCTTCTGCCTCATCGACTCGTTTAGGGGTCTGTCCTGATGATGATATGGATTAGCAGGCTTGGTGCCGTGACCCTGCTCGCTCTGTCTGATGGATAACTGATCGGAGAGCTGCTCCAGGATCCGGTTTACGGTCTCGCTCCAGCCCTGACAGGATCCAGCAGAGATTAGCATGGAAAGAGCAACAGAGTCCGGAAGATTAAAAACACACGGTACCTGTGCTCTAGTGCTCTGATCAGCTCGCACTGCATTTCTAGAGGATGAAGAGGAAGAGGAAGAGTCTATGTCTGGATGAGGCTGTAGCGGCTGGAAAACACCTGGAGAAAGAAGAAGACTCTTCAGCACAAAGTATGCTGTGCTTGTATATGTTCTGCTGGTCTCGTGCAGTGTAATTTCGGTCGTCAGCACATGGTGCACTCATTTTTCCGCTTTTATGTGGTCCAAAAAAAAAAAAAAAAAAAAAGAGACCATGCACTAATGAGTCACAACCAAGAGACACCAAAATCTTATGTTAATCATCACCATTTCATTTGTGACTCTCACATGATATTGTAATTTAGCAGATTCACTGCTGCACTTAAAATAAAATGCATTCAAAATCTGAATAAGTGATATCCAGAAAGTCAACAAAGAGTGCTTCCTTTATAGTTCACTGGCGCAGTAAAGCACTTCATTGACACAATATAATGCAATTCTTCCACCAAATATAATACAGTATTCACCTCTTTCGTTCACTTAAATGTTTGGTGTGAAAATTCTATTGTGGCAAGTTGGCTTTATTAGGGGCTTAAGCACTGTTAGCCATCGTCTTCTGCTGGAGTCTACAGCAGCCCACAGAACCGCTTGTGGTAAAGTCTGAACATCGAGCACAGCAAATATGAAGTTTATAACCATCTGTTCAAGGCTGCACATTTTGTGCAAACAGTTTGACCCAAAAAAAACAAAAATAGTCACAAGACTGGCCTTCTTAAATTCACTGCAGCTTACCGATTCAAACATCAGATCATCTTCAGACCATGCCTGCAAAGAAAACCATTGTTGGAGCTGCACATAAATGGAAGACTAAGTACTGATAGCACTGAAATTGCCAATGAATTTAATAGATATTTTATCCAGTATGTGGAAGAGCTTGCTATACGTTTTGAACCTGTACAATTACCTCAAAATGCAATAAATGACACAGCCTCATCCTTTTATATCTCTGAGGTTGATGAAGAGAAGATATTTCAAATTATTAATCAATTGAATAATTCAAGGGCTAAGGATATATTTGGAATGGATACAGTGTTCGTAAAACAAAATGTATATAGTGCTTGTTTGGTAAATTTGATAAATTTAACAATTAGAGAAAGTAAATTCCGCTCAAATTGGAAAACTTCTATTATAACCCCAGTTTTTAAGGCAGGATCAGGTGATGAGGTTCAGAATTATAGACCAATTTCTATACGCCCTGCAATCTCTTACATTTTGGAAGAATTGGTAGCCGAACAACATGATCTACTTCACTCTAAACAGTTTGGTTTTAGGCCCAAGTATTAGACAGAAATGGCAAACTGCTGTCACAGAATTTATTAAGGGAGCTTTAGATAATGTTGTAGGCACAGTGCTTTTAGATCTCAAAGGCATTTGATACTGTGAATCATGAAGTTCTCCTACATAAATTACATGTGTTTAGCTTCTCTCAGCAGGAAATAAATTGGTTTAGATCATATTTAGAATCTCGAGATCAGTGTGTTAAAATAATTCAAGATCAGCTTTACGAAACAATGAAATGGGTCTCCCTCAAGGGTCAAGTTTGGGTCCATTGTTGTTTTCCTTGTCAATGATTTACCAAATTGTTGCAAGCAAACTAAATGTCAGTTATATGCAGATGACAGTCATTTATCAGTATCGGCACAGACTCCACGCTTGGCTGCAGAAATATTACCAAATTAAATGACTGGTGTGTAACATTGGCTGCAAAACAACGGTTTGTCCTTGAACTGCTCAAAAACTGTCTCAATGTGTTTTTCAGTTAGAAGGAAGAAAATTAGTGGTTTACAATTAACATCCATCAAGAGGCAATAGAGACAGTTAATTTTAAATATTAGGTGTTATTTTAGATTCTCATTTGAAATTTGATATGCATGTAAAGAGCTGTGTAGAACAATCAGAACAAATTTGCATTGTTTTTACATGATTAGATGCTATACATCTCTAATAGCAGCAAAGTTATACATGCAATGGTCTTTATGGCTAGAAGCCTATATGTGGAGCATCGGCTGCTTGATATTGTAGCAATGTTATACTGCATTGTCCCTGTTAAATAAACTAATAAAGAAAATAGATTTATGGGTTTTCAACAATTTTGCTTAAAAGAGTCAACAATGTTAATTTTTTTCAATTGGTCACTCCCTGCAGCTCATTTTGTCTGCGTTGTATGATAATTGCTGCTTGCACCTATAAAATGACTATTTAAAACCAACATGTCGGTATGGCTAGCTGATGTAACTGGAGGTCAAAGGTCAGAGGAAGTGTGGTCACCTGAGTGCTCGGTGCTGGACAGAGCTGGTGCTGGACTCTGGGAGTCTCCATCATGCAGTGAAGTCTCCTCCTGGAGCACACTGGACCAGGACTGAGACGCTGAGCTCGTGGTCACCGCACCTGCACACAGCACACCTGAGCGTCTGGGCTTCCTGCACACATCTCATACGCTACATAATCTAGGGCTGGGACAATTTCCAGATCCATTCATTAGAATTTAATGTTTTGCCACCATTTTATTTTTTAGAAATAGAGAAATCGATTTTTGAATAGAAATATTACCAAAGGTTAGAATTAGACAATTTGACTAATGTTGGTGATGATAATAAAGAGAAAAGAGCGATCTGACCGCATGCCTGTGCACGTGATTAACCGCTCACATGTGATGCGCTCATATTGCTAAGCGCCATTAACACAGAATGTGCTTGTGTGTTGATAAAGATGTGGATTAGGAAAAAATGCAAGAAGGTGGGAGTTGAACTTTTAACTTGAGCACTGCGTAGGAATGCATGATATTGGACCGATATCGGAATCGGCCGATAATGACTTTAAAATGTAAATATCTGCATCGGACTGATATGAAAAATGATGCCAATGTGTCTGGCCGATAAGAGGAATACATTAACTCACATGTGCTCAGGGAGTGCTAGTGATTAGATCATATCAGCAGTGTGGCTCATTCTCGAAGCAAAGTTTTCCCTGAATGCTGATTAGATTCACCGTTTTGGATCTGTGCATTTAATCCGTGAACGCATGAACAGAATGTGTTGGGTGTGTGATAGAGTAAACAGTGATAGCACCTGCAGCGGGTCCTAACGCCCTGCTTAGTAAGGAGTTTTAATTCCGTAGGGGGCGCTGTCGGCCTACTTCTAATAAAATGAAAGAAATACACAAAACATTTAGACTGTTTCTGAGTAAATAAAGCAGTAAATGACGACATAAAATCATGAGTACGTTTTGATTTAAAAGGTCAGAAGCTATAGCTTACATGAATATTATTATTTTTTTTAATTCACAAACATGACACTTGTAAATAATTTCATATATACTGATTTATTCATTAATGTGCAATGTTATTTTTTAAACAAATTATGAGCTCTAAAACTCTTTTGCTTTAGACCATCTACAAATGTTATCATAAAATACAATGTTAAGGTTACCACTGCATCTTTCTGGTAAAAAGAAAAATGCAGTGATTAATATATAGTATATTTATAGTTATCTTCAAATCTTCAATGTACTGTCATTATAAAAGAACTATTATTGTTTAATTCTAACAAATAAGTTCTTGTTAAAAGCTAACCAAAATTAAATGATATCAGTATCGGCATCAGCTATCAGCCAAAATTATCAGCAAAAATCCAATATTGTGCATCCCTAGCACTGCATTTTTAGAAAGCCGTTTCATGCATGAGACGCTGCAAGACACGCGAGCACAGTAGACAAACAGGTCCACGTTTACAGAAAAACAATGGAGAAGCAGCGCAATCTAATAAAACTAACTACTGTAACTGCTACTGCATGTCTGATATTTGCTGATCATGGTGACAGACTGAAAGCAGCTGTTGTTTTTACAGAACATTTATAGTTAATAGTCTACTGCGTTTATACCTTCAGTCATTTTGAACTTGACTAAGATTTGAAGCATTTTCCTCCTATTATTTCTGAACATATAAGATAAGTTTGTACAAAATGTAGTTGTAGTTCATGCATCTTTTCTGCAAAGACATTTAACAAGTGATGTGTTTAACATTTACATCATGTTGACAACACGTGTGGTGCACTTGGAATATAGAATTTCTTTAGAGGGTTAATCAAGAAAAACTTACTTGAATCATGTAGTTACATTTTCAAGTTGACTAGTTAAAAATTGATCAAATAAATCGAGAATCGTCAAATGTTCTGAAAAAATTGAGATTTTAATTTTTTGCCATATGGTCTAGACTTACCTGCAGTCCCTCCTGCGTGTCTCAGGGAGGCGCTCAACTCTTTGCTGTATTTGTCTATGATCTGCTGCACAGAGTCTCTCATCTCCTGTGCCTGGTCAGCGGTCATGTGACAGGAACTGGGTCCAGGTGACGGGCCGCACACGTCAGGCTCGAAGCAGAGATGAGACGCATCTGAGAACGAAATGCAGACATGAGCTCTGCTCCAGAAACAGACTGATCCAGATTCATCTTCCAGAACAAACTCTAAATGATCAAACACACCTGACACAGCGTAACTGGGCTCATGCTCACTAGTGGAGTAGCTCCCTGTGGAGACCGTAGTGGACGAGAGATAGTCTGGATCAACAGCACCACAGCGCTAGCAAACAAACAGAGCGGTTTAACACCGTGTACTTGTACAAACACTAAAACACCTCATTTGCTGAGCTCAGTTCAAGTGTAGAGACCTTCATTACTATACACGCGTTACTCACGTGTACATCAGGTGCAAAACACTGTCATCATTGCTCAGACATCCACACACACACACACACACACTCACTCTCACACACACACGCACTCACACACACACACGCACTCACACACACACACACACACGCACTCACACACACGCACTCACACACACACACACACACACGCAAGCGCTCACGCGAACTCACACGCGCACACACTCACACAGCTTCTCTAGCATAATCACTGGTGTGGCGGCATGCTCAGATTTGGCTAGTTTTCATCACTGATCCACACACACCTGTGAACCTCAGATGAGCCGTCAGTGAGGTCATGCGCGTCACATGATCAGATTACCGTCAGTGACACACTGAACACAGTCTTACCTCTCGCTGGTGATTCATGCTGGACGGACCTAAGAGGAGAGCAGGACGAGAAGAGTTTTAGCAGAAATAACCAGAGAAACGGACCATCAAACATACTGGGATTTTACTACAGTATTGATCAACATACAATTGCTTAAAGGAAAAGTGATTCAGATGATAAACACTTCTCTAACAAACACACGGTTTAGTTTTGAAGAGCATGACCGAGCCTCTAGCTCTATTCTGCAGTGGATGTGTGGTTTCTTACTCGCTGAGGCTGTGGAGTCACGCAGGAGCATTTCTCTCCAGGACATGCGGCTGATTCTGCCCGTGACCTGTGACCGTTGACTCGCGCTGTGACCGTCTTCAGAGGAGACGGCGGGCAGAGACACGCTGCTGGACTCGCTCACATCAGTAGACTGCAGCTCTGCAGGAGCCAATCACAGAGCACAGACTGGTCACATGAGGTCAGGCACAATGAATGAAGACATGAGCGGAGCTGGTGTACCTGTGTCCAGACTGATGTTGACCGGAGTGTCCACTTCCTGTATAGCACTGAGTTCATGCTGCTCCATCTGCTGTAAGAAGGCCAAACGGGCAGGAGGACGAGACACGGGTGGCTTTACTCTCCCACGATGCACTGGGGCTGGATCATGTACACAGTCTACAAGATACATCCAGCACCATTAGAGCGAGTGTTGGCTATTGTTGTTTTTTTCTTATTTTTCTTAACCAATATCAATTCTTAATTCAAGATCTTTTTGCCTGTGCTGATTTTTGTTGATGCCTAAACAAAATATCACTAAACTTTATTTCTAACACTCCTGATTTTCAACAATCACAATATGCTTTGTGTTTTGTTACTATTGATTAGTCTCAGCTTTCAAATTCTGTACATGATCACAAATTCAAATAAAAGTGTTTTTGGTGCTCTTTAACACTTTCCACTCTGGGGCTATTTTGGGGAATTCCGCCTGCATTTGGCCTACCCAAATTAAAAAGCTTCCCATACCCACATGCAGAGGTGTATATACAAAAGTTTGGTATCATTTTAAAGGAAACCTTTTGGAATTACATAAAACACTGTTGAAATTGATTACAATTATTGTATATATTGTCTGTGTTATAATAAAAAAAAAAAAAAAAAAAAAAAAAAAAAAAAAAAAAAAAGGCTTTTTTCTTTTTCTTTGTAAACTGAAATTTGAAAGTGTATAACTCAGGCCCTGAGTGCCTCAGCTCCCTGCAAATAATTTTATTTGTTTCCAACACATGTCAGCAAGCACAGGAAAAAGGAAATTTGTTTCGATCATAATCTATGCAAGAGTTATTCTATTCCAACTGTAGGGAAGAATAATACCCTTTTTTATACAATTTCCGCCTACCCAAATTTTAAGTCTCCCCATACCAACATACAGTGGAATAAATGCAATATCTTGGTGTCATTTTAAAGAAAACCCTTTGAAATTACATAAAAAACTGCTGTAAGTGATAAATATTATTATATATGATGTCTGTCCTAAGATGAACCATGTCAACACAAGGCGCTTTTAGTTTTTTTGTTCCTGGCCCTGTGTGCTCTATCAAACTGCAGGTAGTTTTAAATGATACCAGCAGATGGCAGTAAACACTAGCCTAGAGTCTCACCTTTCTAACGATATGCATCTCATCTGGATAGGTCGATCCTTTCATATTTTCCCAAATTTTGGAATGTCATGACCTTCCTTTGTTGTGTTTTGGACAAACATGGCACAGCAAGGTATTACTCATGCACACAACCACAGAAAACGCTGAAAATGGGCTCATTTTGTAGAGGAGAACCTAAGCTAAACGATGATATAGCTTTTTTGGCGATCTGTGCTAACAGCTGCAGCTCACGGAGCAAATATTCAATAATTTCTTTCGTATGTTTACAAAATACTAGTTTATACCTCATGATTCATTCGAAGACTGTTGGATATATGACTTGCACATGTGTGACATATTTGAGCGATATGAAAAATATGACCACCAGGGAATGTACAAAATGGGGGGGGGGGGGGGGGGGGGGGTACACAGTGTAATTTACGTGTAAATAACTTTGTAACAGTAAAATAAATATCAAAGTGATGCATATCTGCATAAAATAGAGATTCTAAGCTTTCAAATGGTACCACATATGGGGTTATTGGTCCAGACAGACCTTTAAAAATTAAAGGCAAACTTTGATTACGTCATTTTGGACCCGGCCGCGGTCCGCAGAGTGGAAGAGGTTAATGTGGCGTAACAAATCTCTTCCTCTTTACTACTAGTTACAGCACCAAACAAATGTAAACAATGTAACATTACATTTACCATGAAAGTCATTCAATGTCCATAACTCTATAGTTAGCTAAAAAAAAAGAAAAAAAAAAGGGGAGCACTTCGATTTAAAAAACAAACAAAAAAAAAAGCACCATTATATTACATACTACCAGTCAAAAGTTTTTGAACAGTAAAGCCGGGCTCACGCTACACAAGTTTTAAAATCCTAACCGATTATGAAATCTGGTAGCAGCACACTCATAAGGAGAATCTTTGCAGATTACCTTCCCTAAAATCTTAAACATGCACACACTAAACGATTTGAAAATTGTGGTGCATCACACACTAAAAGATATTAAGATTATCATACCAGAGGAAGCGCCTCATGATCTCACACAGCAGATCACTGATATTTCAGCGATGGTTACATGTTATAATCGGGGCGGCTCTGATTTGTGTGCGAGCAGATCAGGAGGTGCAAGATTCGATCAGTGAACGCCTTTCATTACCAGATAATCCGCGCCGAACATTGGGACCGACCGAGGTGCTCGACAAGATTTTTGGTCCGATTCTCGGAAGGGGAAAATCGGGGCTAAAAATCCTGTAGTGTGAGCCCGGTTTAAGATTTTTAATATTTTTATTTTTTTTAAGAATTCTCCTCTACTCACCAAGCCTGCATTTATTTGATCCAAAGTACAGTAGAAATTTTGAAACATTTTTACCATTTAAAATAACCGTTTTCTATTTGACCATATTTTAAAATGCAATTTATTCCTGTGATTACAAAGCTGAATTCTCTCATTACTCCAGTCACATGATCCTTCAGAAAACTGTAATATTCTGACTTGCTGCTCAAAAAACATCGTTGAAAACAGCGGAGTATATTTTTTTTCAGGTTTCTTTGAATAGAAAGTTCAGAAGAACAGCATTTACCTGCAATAGAAATCTTTTGTACAACTATACATGTCTTTATCATCACTTTTGATCAATTTAAAGCATCCTTGATAAATAAAAGTATTTCTAGAATCTCATCCTTGTGCACTTGTATTCAACTCAGTTTTTTTTTCAGGGTCTATTGTTTTTAATTATATACATAATATATAGTAAATGAATTCAGTAATACTTTATAATCAATTAATAAGTGATATGCTAACAATGTTTTAATTAATTTACAAGTAATTAGTTAAAGAACTAGTCATTTACAAAACATGACTGTTCATAGAGAAAATATTAACATCACTTATTAATCATATATGTTTCGTAGTTTAAGTTATAAATCATTTACAAGTGATTAGATGAACTAATTTACAAAACATGAGTATACATTCATAAATAAGTAATATGCTAAATACTTACAAATCTGTCATAAGTTAAAAAAAAATAGAATCATAAAATAATTAAACAGATCCTTAATGGTTAAGTTACTAATATAATAATTAATAAATAATCATATATTATTAATCACTTATAAATCATTGAAATGTCAATTGTACAATTATCTCAAACATTATAAATCATTTACAACACTTTCTGCATCTCTAATCTAAAGTGTAAACTACTCATCAGTTGTAAATGTTTTACAAATTGTATGGTTTCCAATTGTGTGTAAGTATATATACACACACACACAACCTGTAACCAGAAGGTTTGTAAAACGTGTGAGTGTGTGTACGTACTCCGTTTACCGTCTGAGAGGACTGGTGTGTGTGTGAGTGTGTGTGAGTGTGTGTGTGTGAGTGTGTGTGTGTGTGAGTGTGTGTATGTGAGTGTGTGTGTGTGAGAGTGTGTGTGTGAGAGTGTGTGTGTGAGAGTGTGTGTGAGTGAGAGTGTGTGTGTGTGAGTGTGTGTGAGTGTGTGTGTGTGAGTGTGTGTGTGTGAGTGTGTGTGTGTGAGTGTGTGTGTGTGAGTGTGTGTGTGAGTGTGAGTGTGTGTGTGAGTGTGAGTGTGTGTGTGTGAGTGTGAGTGTGTGTGAGTGAGAGCGTGTGTGAGTGTGTGTGTGTGTGAGTGTGAGTGTGAGTGTGTATACGTACTCCGTTTACCGTCTGAGAGGACTGGTGTGTGTGTGTGTGTGTGTGTGTGTGTGTGTGAGTGTGTGTGTGTGTGTGTGTGTGAGTGTGAGTGTGTGAGTGTATACGTACTCCGTTTACCGTCTGAGAGGACTGGTGTGTGTGTGTGTGTGTGAGAGAGTGTACGTACTCCGTTTACCGTCTGAGAGGACTGGTGTGTGTGTGTGTGTGTGTGTGTGTGTGTGAGTGTGTATACGTACTCCGTTTACCATCTGAGAGGACTGGTGTGTGAGTGTGTGAGTGTGAGTGTGTGTGTGAGTGTGTGTGTGTGTGTGTGTGTGTGTGTGTGTGTGAGTGTGTGTGAGTGTGTGTGAGTGTGTGTGAGTGTGTGTGAGAGTGTGTGTGAGTGAGAGTGTGTATACGTACTCCGTTTACCGTCTGAGAGGACTGGTGTGTGTGTGTGTGTGTGTGTGTGTGTGAGTGTGTATACGTACTCCGTTTACCGTCTGAGAGGACTGGTGTGTGTGTGTGTGTGTGTGTGTGTGTGTGTGTGTGTGTGTGTGTGAGTGTGTATACGTACTCCGTTTACCATCTGAGAGGACTGGTGTGTGTGTGTGTGAGTGTGTGTGTGTGTGTGAGAGTGTGTATATGTACTCCGTTTACCGTCTGAGAGGACTGGTGTGGTGAGAGTGGCACCGTCCCGGTGGCTGGGTGCTGTCGAGGGTTCGGTGTGGCCGTTAGCTTCCTCAATGGCATTTAGCAAAGTGTTCAAAATCATCCGGTGCGTCTGAACATCACTAGAGCTCGACGCTGGACCCTGCCAGAAGAACAGCTCTTTACAGCAGGCGTCCATGACATGATGCACAGTGTGTACTTAAATACTGATCCAAAAACACACCTTTAGGTTTTCCAAATTAAAATACCCTTTCAAACTTGTGAAAAAAAAAAAAAAAAAAAAAAAAAAAAAAAAAAAGGGTAGTCGAACAGTCGAAAGACCATAAAGTGATTTTGTGCATGTATGTGCGTGTGTAAATGATTTCTTTAAGAAGAGTTAAGACTATTGTATAGTTTTTGTTTCAAACTCATTTACTAGTGGTATTACTCTTTGTGTGGCGCCTGGTGAGAACGAGCATGAAAACAGGGCAGAAACAGACAGCATGAGTGAGTCAGGTGAGGTTTACCTGTCTGTCTGCAGTGATCAGAGCCTGCAGGGTGTCTCTCTGTTTCCTCACAGACTCCATCTCACTCTGAAGCACTGACCCACCGGGCTCAGCGTGACCCTTCCGGCTGCGCAGGAGCTCCAGAACCACAGCGGGGGCAGGAAGAGGAAGCCGGTGCTGGTCTTCCTGCGGTGAGCCTCCAGAGGGGTCTGCAGGGCTGAGAAGAAGCTGCAGAGGAAAGCAAACACTGAGAGGTTTGCACGTAACGAGGAGGGTGCACTACCTGTAGGGCTGTGCAATTCATTTAAATACGGTTTCGATTTAGATTTCAGCCTCCAACGATTATGAAAATACAGTAATCAAGATAAAACGATTGAACCCCATTCTGCTCCGTTTCCAGCGCTGCGGTTTCGTTCCTCCATAAAAGCCCAATTTCACAAGCAAATCAGTAAAAACACGCAATGTGACTTTTGCAAAAAGGGACCTGCTTGATTTAAAGCGGATTAGATTTATTCATGTTTGTAAAAGCGCAAGAGAGAGCTTGCGTTGTTCCTTGGGAGGATTTCTGTGATGCATGTAAACATGTAAAGTCATGTTTTAGCTCAAAGTGCGCACCAAGATGGTAAACATGCAAAATTGTGTCAAAATGCGGTGCTTAGTGATTATTCACATAAACCCTTGTCGGTTATGTAATAAATGAACGTAAAGAGTTAAAATGAAAATGCACGTTTTTTCATTATTGTCAGTTAAATCATTAATCATTTATAATTATTGAATTATTATATTTAATTATTAATAATAATTTGTGTGTTTTGTTTTACTAATATTAGTTACCCTACTGTGCTATTGAGAATTGTGAAATTTCACTGGTCTCTAAAATGTAGATGTCATAGTGACCTTATTTAGAGTAAAATACATATTTGATACATCACTATCTTTAAATAAGTCATTCATATAAAGTTTTGGACATATGGCCCACACATAATCGGGTTAAATAATTTTGATTACAATACTGACCAAATTAACGGTGATTATGATTTCTGCCCTACTAACCTGTGAGGGAGCAGGGCGAGATGGAAGCTGACTAGCAGGTGGTTTTCCTGCACGAAGGGCCTGAGGATCAGTGTTGAGCGCGAGAGGAACAGATGTGCTACCGATGGCATGTCGTAACTTCAGAGTGTGCTGGTATTCCTCCAGCCGTCGACGAGCGTCCTCTACACACTTCTTATGGAGCCTGAGGAGATGAGCAGACGTCTCACACACACACACACACACACACACGATACGCCAGGTGCATTACTGCTGCAGAGTGCTTCAGACGGACCTGTTCTGCTCCAGGAGTCTCTGCTGGTACTGATGGAGTCTCTGCGTGTGCGAGACATCCGGCCTAACCTGCACACACACACACACACACACACACACACAGATGTTTAGTTAGAAAGACACCCAAAGCGGTCACTCCGGTCATCATTTACTCACTACTCCTTTCAAAGAACGTGAATGTCATTATCACAATATTTTCAAAATTTACAAGAAAAAAGGTCAGCATTAATAAAATCAACTTAATGCTTTTCTAAAAGGTTCATTTATTGCTGCACACTGAGAAAATGACTGATCTATGGTTTCAACATACTGCGAGTAAAATAAGTGCTGAACACGTCACCATTTTTCTCAGACCATTTTCACCAGATGTTGGTAGCAACCCAAGTAATCCATACATAGAAAACAAAACAAAATGACTTCAGAAATTAAGTTGTGTGTGAAGCCCAAGACACGCTGCACAATTTTCAGCTGTCCCAAACGAAAGACTGGCATTGTGAAGCAATCGCAGCGATTTCTGATTGGCCACGATTGTTTCACGATGCCAATCTTTAGTCTAGGACAGCCGAAAATCATGCGCCGGGTCTCGAGCTTAATAAAATGGAATGACACGGGGGAAAAACTATTGAACACATGAAGAAAGGGAGGTGCAAATAAGCATGGAAAGCCAAGACACCAGCTGAAATCTATCAGTAATTAGAAAGCAATCCTGCCCCTCGTCAGTGGAAATTAATATTAACTTCAGTCCCAGCACCTACAGAACCAGGATGATGAAACAAGGGTGGACATTTCAGCAAGACAAGAGCTGCGTTTCCATTACATTTCAATTTGCGTAATTTGAAGGGTAAAAGCGTAAATTTTGCAAAAACTCCCATATATTGCAAAAAACTTTTTTCGCATGAGGTGATTTTTCAGGCAATTCAAAAAATGAATATTTACTGAAACTGCAATGGAAACATTTTTCGCATTTACAGGTGACAATGGCGTATGTAAAATGTCGTATGATCATTGTTGTATGTAGCTATATGAATGTACTATAACCTCCAAGAAACGCTTCATACGTGGCCGCTCTGGAGTATAAGGGGCTTTCTCTACCATTAATGCTTAGACAATTTACACTGCACACGTGTGACCGGAATTGATCTCGGCCAATCAAGTCAATGCTTGTTTAAACGAGTCGTGCACGTTTCTGAAACGGTTCTCCGTGCTGATTCTGTAAAAATACATGCATACGCCTCCTTCGATTAAATATAGCCAAAATACCACCAAAATCCATTGCCATGACTTATCACGAGAGAAAAAAAAAAAAAAAAAAAAAAAAAAAAGTTACATTTTAGTCGCATAACATCGGTTAATGGAAATGTCGTGATTTTGCAATAATTTATAAATGTCGATAAAAAAAATAAAAAGTATCGCCAAAGTTTTGTGATATTTAAGCATTTTTCCATAATCTGATATTGGTTTTGTAATATCGGATTCCCCGATAAACACCGCCATCTTGTGGACGTTGAGAATTGCGCGCAGGATCGCAATTGCAGCGCATCTGAGGGGAGACGAGCCAGCAACGGCGTGCAGGTACTTGATTTGCTGTAGTTAGTAAATTATTTAATATTACAGTCATTAATGCACAAATTAGATGTATTACATAAATGCCTGATATGTAGTTTATGCAACTTAGCTCTAAGATATGATAAATAAGATACTCTGTCAAGCCCTGTCCCTATAAAGATAGGCTATAACTTTGCCTGAAATAACACAGCCATGAATTAGCACATGGTGGAAATAAAAGCGCTGAATTTAATTCTCTCTGTGGTCTATTAGTCTCGTGAAGTCGGAGTCACATAGATAATCCGTCGAGTCCTCTCCCAATAAAGACGTAACTTTGCATGAATTAAATAATACAGCCATGAATGATTGCATGTTGGAAAGAAAAGCATTGAATGTAATGCTCTCTCTGTTGTCTATATGCTCATCATTAGTCTCGTGAAGCCGCTTCATATTGCAGTTCACTCAGCGGTTGATGCTCAAGAAATGCTCAGCACGGCCACCGCATGTAACTTTTAACAAGATTCACTTTTTTGAAGCACCCTAAATTGTATTACTATATAACCATTATTTCGTTTATAAACATCTAAATTAATACAACTCTATGGAAATTCTCTGCATCGATCGCAGTTTGAGTAGCCTATAGTTCTGTATAAAGGCACAGATAAACCGCGCTGTCAGCAGCATAATTTAGAGCATGCCAGTTGAGAAATACAATAAAATACAATGCTTGTTATATTCCAATATTCCAGAGAATATTATTCCGTGAATTAACATTATCCAGTGAATTATTCTTCACTCTTTAGCCTATTAAACAGCTTAAAAAACTGTTTTTAAAAGTGAAGTTGATATGACTCCTGTCCTGTATTGATTTTCTCCATTTGAAAACATTAGACTTTCTATGTTCATTTTGCTTCCTGCTAATATTAGTGTTGCTGCTAAAGCTTTTTATAAATAAAATGTTTTTTATTGTTGTAATACGAAGATTAAATTGAACATGACGGGGCTCTAGACTGCGACCAAAATGGTAATTGTTTGCGAGTTAAAATTTGACGTGGTCGCATTTGTAGGAGTGCCAGGTCTGCGCTGCTCCAAAGCGTCTGCTTCATACAGCACGCGCTGCCAGCCGCAGCACATTATAGCAGGAGTCAGATTCCACTGATCACGTGAAGAGCGGTGCTTTCAGCGCGAGCGCTTCAGTAGAGCCTGGTTTATACTCGCCGCGTCAGCACGAGCGCAACGGATGGATTTGTTTTCAAACTAAAGTAAAAGACCGCTTCTTAAACCAGAGAAGGTGAACGTGGTGGTGTTCTTGTAGAAAAAACATGCAAGTCCTGTCAGCTACAGCCAGTTTAGTTTTACTTTTCTTTTTGAGAAGCTTGTTATCTTTGCTGTTTACCTCACGTTACGCTATGGAGGCTTTCCTTAATATAAATATATATTTCCTCAGAGTTTGCTAAACATTCTGTAATATACTAGGTATATAATACAGCATGTGGTGTGTCCTGTGCCATGCCTCCTCTTATTCGTTGTTGTTAATAAATGTTATGTAAGATAGTTTGTCATTGTAATGTATTGTTTTATTGTTGTGCTTTTTAATTAAAAATAACAATGAATCCATCTTTTGTTTTAGTCTTAAAAAGTGAAAGGTGTATAGATATAAACAAAACAGACAATTATCTTTTCTAGTAAAATGTGACACCAAGATCGCAAATTTGAAAGTAGAAAGCGCACGAAAAAAGGAATTCCTGTTCACAAAATATAAATCACAAATAATACAGATGAAAAAGAACGAGTTGAATGTTGAACACTTTCATTACTATATAACTATAAACTATGATAAAAGTTCATCAGCATGCATTGATTAATCAAATGTTCAAATGTGCAAAAACAAAAAACTAATTGCAACCAAATTATGTGCTCGTGCGACCAACTGAGAAAGATAGTCACTAAAGTGAGATCAGTGGGAAGAATGAGTCTAGAGCCCTGCATGAAAGACTGCTAATTCTCAAAACATGTTTTGTTAAGATGACTGAAAGGAGGAAAAACCAAAGTGAAGTATGGACTTACTTCACGCAGTCATTTATTTACTTTATAACAGTAAATAAATATCGGTTCTGCATATCGGTTATCGGGCACATAAACATGCAAATAATTGGTATCGGTAATAAAACAAAAAAATCAATATCGGTCAATCACCAGTTATTACCAACATCTGGTGAACACTTCATGTCAACAGCACCTTTAGAAATATATTTACTGAGAAAAATGGTGATGTGTTCAATACTTATTTCACCCGCTGTATCCTTCATGGTTCACAACTGGTTTGGTCTGAATGAAGGCACCTCTCCAGGCGGTTCAGGAAGTGCTGTGCTCTGCCTCGGAGCAGCTTCCTGCAGTGTCCTGCTGGTCTGTTGAGTGTCTCTCCAGCGCTGCTCCAGCTCACGGCGTTTCTCCTCCAGCTCCTCCAGCAGAGCCAGCTGCTCCTGCTGCCGTCTCCACAGCGCCTCCACCTGCAGAGAAGTCCAGCCAGATCAACAGATTAAAAGAGAAACATACACCATCTATGATCAATAGAGTAAACATATCACTTCAGAATCTGACTGGAGGAGAGACGTTCAAAGCTGTTGTTAAACAGCTGATGAGCAGTTACACGCATGCATGTGTTTCACAACATCTTTGATTGGATGTCATTAAATCAGAACTATCAGTTTTATAAAAAGAATCATTACACACCACTACACTTGTTTCTGATCGGTCATTTAGCTGTCAAACATCTCTCAAATATCTCTGTGCTACCCTGCAGTCTCTCTCTCTTTTCATACAAACACCATTAGAATGCCAAAAAGCGTCCTATGCCTCAAAACCGCTAATAATTATAGTAAAAATGGCCTTCAGTATTACTGTTCTGGTAACATAGGGATTTTAAAAGATGGCAAGAAACTCCAGTTTTCATTTATTGCTAGATATCTTTCTTAACAGAGGTTAAAAGAAAAAAAGTTAGCTGGTTTAAACTCAAATCAATGTAATTATTAATCTGGTGGCCATATATTAAGTGTGATAGAGCACGCTGGTGTCCTCATGAGGTCTGTGTTGTCTGAGCTCAGGTCAAGTGTAGATGCCTTCACAGAGCGCATGTTTCACATGCACTTCAGGAACATTAGAGTCTCATCACAGCTCAGTGTGTTTGTGTGATCCACACAGACAGTGATGTCCTGACTCACGTCGGTCGGCTGGTCCGTGTGTGTGCTCCTCTCGCTCTCTGGCCTCAGATGGAGCCGCTCCTCCGGCAACAGCAGCGTTCCTGCCACCACGGCTTCATCGCTTGCATCAGGAGCTGAGGAACCAGAACAGACAGGAGATCAGCTTAAGAGTCCCTACACAACAATGCAAGGCAGGTGGATTATACAAATATATTAAATTGAAAAAATGAAATGTAATTCACACACTTAAAGGGTCAGTTCAAATAAGAAAAGCTCATGCACTGTAAGATGCCCTTTAGGCTGTTCTGTTTGTTAGGATATTGATGTTGAAACACTAATGTTTCTGCCTTTGAACTGGTATAACATTTCATAGCGGTGTCATCCTTCATAACTATAACCTGTATACTGTAGATAGCCTACAGCACATAATTAACAGACACGTGTGTGTGGAGACATAATGGTATGAACATTTCTTATGATTATAGTGACCAAAATTATCATGTTATCAGTATTATCACGGTATTGTTAAAATGTGCTGGAAATGTTCAAAAAGTACGGACACGTACATCATTTCATCAAGTTTCATATTTAAAATCCTAAAATGGTAAACCTCACATTTCAGCCTTTATATAAAGAAAAGGGTTAAGTCAAAATGATAACTGATTAATAAAGGATTATGGCCTGGTTTCATAGACAGGGCTTAGTTTAAACCAGGATTAAGCCATAGTTTAATTGGGACACAAGTAATTTTTATAAACATGCCTTAGAAAAAAAACATTACTGGAGTGCATCTTAAGACAAAAAGGCACTGATATATTTTAAGATCAGTCAGTGCCAGTTTCTTCCAGTTGAAACCGCTCAGACTTACATTTTAGTCTAGGACTAGGCTTAAGCCTTGACTGTGAAACTGGGGGTGCATGTATTTGATCTGCTCCATAAATAATTCTAGATAGTTTATCTGAATAGTTTAAATGTGTTGAATCCACATAAGCTTGTTTTTCATCAACCGGTCATAAATTACAGCAGGGTCTGTAAATCCGGTCTGTGTTTAGTCCAGACAGAAACTGCACACATACCCCTTTTCCACCAAGGCAGTTCCAGTGCTGGTTCAGAGCCTAGTTTCAAACCGGTTCTTTGTTTTTCGACACCCAAAGCACCAGCTCCGATCCAGGAAAAGCGGTTCGTAAGTAGCACCAAAACATTGCTGGGCTAGAAGGAAGAACCGCTTGCATCAGGAGCTGGGGGCGGGGTTACCGTGACCAACAAGACGAACAGAAACTTGGACCGCCATATTTGAAATAGCAGCTAAACGCGAACACGTTTTGTGTTTGGATGTCGATGTAGGTTCGCAAAGCCATAAACATCAATAGCAACGCAACGTCCGCCATTGCTGATAGTTTGTTTAGGCTTGTCCGGGATAGATCGGCGCTGTGTGGACCATTCGGTGCTCAGGGTGCATCGGGGTGCTGCAGGAGCGACTGGAAAGCAGACTGCTCTTTATGCTTTAGGATCGCTCTCGCGGTGCTTTAGTGTGTTGTGTGCCGATCGATCGATCTGCGTGGCGCTGATGCACCTCGAACAAGCCTGTTGTGCCGCGCTAGTGAACCGAAACATGAAACGTATTCAGTGACGTAACACCTGGCTCTGTATTGGCTCTCTAGCCTGTGGAAAAGCAACCGGTTCTTAAAACGCTCGCCAGTCGAACCAACTAAGAACCTGCTATAGCACTGGCTCTGAACTAGCACCTGGAACTGCTTTGGTGGAAAAGGGGTAACAGACTGAATGTGAACAGAGTCTCTGTAAATCCAGTCTCTGACAGCAGGTGGCGCTGATGGAGCAGCAGAATTACAGATGTTTCTCGTAAAGAACACTACTTTATTAGGTATCACATGGAGCGAAGGTGAAAACAAACTGCCTTTGAATATTTTCTGAAGACAGTCAGAACCTTCAGAGGTGCATTGATATAATTAATTAATTCATATAATCATTTGTATAATTCCCTCAGCACTCGTTTAAAACCTTGCAGCTTTCCGTCATGTTTTCACTCTAAACTACACTACTCTGTGTGCTCTGCTGTTACTGAAAACTCTGCTTTATGCTGGATAGTATTTATTTATCCTGAGTTGTTCAAATCGCCGGTAATCAAATACAGTTTTAATGATAATTAAAATATGAATTTTATGGGGAATTTTTATCATGATTTATCGGCAAACCGGTAATCGTTGCATCCCTGTGTGTGTAAGCGAGTAGTGAAAGCTGGATGTTTACCATCCTCAGTATGTGTTGTGCTGGGCGTCTGCTCCTCCAAACTGCCTCCTGATGCTTTTTCCTGGCTGCTTAAAGATCCCGTCTCAACACTGAAAGCTTCCTCCTGTGACGTCTGCTGACTGGTCCTCTGGTCTCTCTGCCTCCTGATGCGCTCCAGCAGTCTTCTCAGAGCCCGTCTGCCCGGCTCAGCCAGAGGAGATGCTGCCGAAACAGAAGAGACTATCACTGAAGCTTTGATTTTGACTGCCGTACCATCAGGTGACATGGCGCTCTCTGATTGGCTGCCCACCTGGAGTTTCAGCGACCAGGGTCTCGGGCTCCTCCCCTTCAGGTGCACATTCAGGGTCAAGGGTCACATCCAGCTCCTCATCATGACTAGCAGCAGACAGAGGAAGAGGTTCGGGTAGCAGCTGCAGCACCAAGTCACCTTTGACCTCTGGAGAAGATCACATGATCGAGACAATTGAAAAAACAACAACAAATGTCTTGATCACAAACGCTGCAGGACGACTCACTCTAACATTTAATATGTTATTGGTCTATTCATTTCAGTAGGATCTATAGCAATAGTGATGGCACTTATACAGCGGTGGCCAAAATTAGTATGTTCAGCAGCTAAAGAATGGTTTTAAGTCAGTTATTTCTATCTTCTGCTGGAGTGTGTCAGCAGGAAATATCAGTTTATATTTCCAAACATTCATTTAGCCATTAATTGTAATAATCCAGTGAGATGTTTGAGATCTGATCTGATCATCATCATCTGTCTGGAATGACATGAAGAAACAGAACAAACTGAAACAGATTCAATCCAGAAGAACTGCTTCAAGAAACCTCCTGCAAAGCTACAGTGCTGTTAAAAGATTTAGGCTCTTGTGTAAAAATGCTGGAAAATAAGGATGCTGTCATAAATAATGTCATAAATAGACTTTCTAATAATAATAATAATAATAATAATGTTACATGTATATAGCGCTTTACATAGTAAGGGGAGCATCTCCTCGTCCACTAGATAAACCTCTTTATCTTCTATGAACTAAATTAAATCAACATTTGTTGTGAGCATGCTTGGTGTTTAAAGCAGCTTTTGTCCTCGGTGCACTTGAGCAGAGTTTCTCAGGAGCTTTGCAGGAGGTTTCTTGAAGCAGAGACAGTTCTTCTGGATTTAGTCTCAGTTTGTTCTGTTTCTTCATGTCATTCCAGACAGACTGATGATGATCAGATCAGATCTCAAACATCTCACTGGATTATTACTATTAATGGCTAAATGAATGTTTGGAAATATAAACTGATATTACTGACACACTACAGCAGAAGATAGAAATAACTGACTTAAAACCATTTTCAGGCACAGGTGTATCAGTGTGTTGGAGAGGTGGAGTGAGAGAACATACTGCGCTCCTCCGTGTAGACGTCCTGAAAGGCGATCTCGAGCTCCCGCTGCTGCTCGTCTCGCAGCTCCTGCTGTCTGCAGAGCGGCTGGAAGATCTGCGGCGGGACGCTGCTCACCATGTGTCTGCGGCGCATCAGATCAGCCTGCTGCAGACGCTCCAGCTCACAGAGCAGCCGCGCTCGGTCCTGCAGACGCAGTGAGACACACATCAGAGTCCTCAAGCGCTCAGGACTGCCCGGTGAATCAGTCAGAGCTCTACCTGCGTGTGCTGCTCTCTCTGCAGCGCATGGCTTCCTCTCAGCCGCGCTCTCTCCAGCCGCTGCTGCCGGTCACGAGCCTCCTCCTGCTGCAGCTCCTCCAAACGCTGCACCTCCAGCGCTGCGGCCTGCTGAGCGCTCTGCTGAGACACACAACACACCGTTCACATGAGAGCTGCTGCTGGACATAATCCATTCTCAAGACTCTAGCACCGATTCTGAGCTTGTTTTTTCCACACATACGGCACTTGTGTGCGCTAGAGAGAATCGCGACGGCTTCATTGCACAGGATAAGCGCTGTGAGACGCGTGTGCATTGCTTGACAGGGTGTGCTTCCACTCGCTGTTATTTCAGTGGTTTACTGTAGATATGCTTTCACTTCTGCTGTTTGGAATGCAGTACATATTTGATCCACAAACTCACGCACTGACAGACTCTCTCGTGGGTTTTGTTTGTGTTGTCCTGAAGCTCGATCGGGGCTGCGGTTAAATGCACTAGCATCTCCAAATACTTTTATGATTGGAAATTGATGTTAACAGTTTCCAGAACAGGACAAAACATCTGATGTGTGGAAACAGATCTGTGCATTAGTGTGAATGCCGCCTATTAAAGCTGCCGCCGTCTATGATCTCATCAGTAGCCTAATAATCAAACAGCAATAATACTGAGGAAAAAAGAAAAACCCATAACTATGATCGTCTGTAAACTTTCGGATACTTAAAGCACTCTCAGATACTCAAAGTACATTTTATCACTTGTAATTGTCTTTTTTCCACCTTTATTTTATATTTGCTTGTATGTTTTGTAGTAGGGCTGCCACTAACTACGTTTTATTTTGATTAATCTATCGACTAATATTTCGATTAATCTAAACAATTAATTTCCCGCAAAAAAAACAAAAACAATTTTACTTAATATTTTATTAAACCAAATGAAATCCAAATTTCTGTGAAATCCTTTAAAGCAAAAGTGAAGTACAACATAGAGTGCAAGAAGCAAGTGTCCATCTGTTAGTCCAGATCACTGAAATCAGTTCAGTATTATAGTGTGAGAATGACATCATATCCACGTGTTCTAGTCTAATAATAATAACAACATCATCATCAAAAAACACTTTTTAAACGAGTATTTACCAGAAATATTATTTACCAGAACTTATTTAGGTGAAAAATGTAAATGTGCAGTATTTCTGAAAAAACACTTTTTTTTAATATAAAATCAATTAATTGGAGATGCTTTTTATTATTAATTTAAATGGAACAATTAAAATGGAATCCAGAAAATAATGGAAAACAGAATTTGGTACAGATAACACTGTAAAACTCAATTAATTAGACAGGCTTTTTGATTAATAAAATTTAAAAAACTGAATTTGGAAATAAAACTGATTTCATAGGGCCCTATAATTATAATATATATTTTTGTAGTAATAAAAATGGATTTAAGTGAACAATAGCTTTTAAAATGACTTAAAGTACATATATAATAGCAATGATGCAATAATTAGTTCAAATAAAGTATCAAAAGCAAGAAATCATATGGTTTTATTGAACAAAACTGTTAAAATACATAATGTATTATAAACAATAGAGCTAATGTAGATTACGCATCACAACAAAGGCCTGAAGGGGCGCCGACGGCCACATTACTGTTTAATATTGACAAGCACCATTTAATTCAAACGTACACTTAAACTTTAATATCTGTACATGTCTTTAGGACAGAAATGCTATAGTCACTGTAATTAAATGAATATGTGGACATCAAACCGTGTAACTCAGAGTGAGGGGTTGAGCTTTTATTTTGAAATCTCGATGTATTCTCCCGTGTTTGTGTAGATTTATAAATGATTTACCTTACAAATCTGATGAAATGTCGCGCCTTGCGTTCCCAGATGAAGGTTATAATAAACAGAAACTCACAACAGCATGCAGAGATGAGTTTGAGACGCTCCTCATGTAAATGATAACAGTTTCTGTGGAGCTACTGGAGCCGCTGTGAGACGCACGAGCTTAACTACACGCATAGACATAATTAAAGAGCATATACTGTGTTAGAACTGCATCGCATATAATTATTTCATTAAATCATAGCGTTTGTGAATTATCAATTATGCTTAATTATGATTTTTAAATGGGTTTAATATATCATGCAGCCTTGAAAATAGTCTAATAATGTGTTTTATGGATTCTCGTCCGTGAAATGCACCACTTCCGGTATTTTGCCGGTTAGTCGACGCGAGCAAAATGAAGCCGACGATTTTTAAAAATCGACTAGTCGCGACAAATCGACGAATCGCAACAGCCCTATTTTGAAGCTACATTTAGTTGGTTGTTTTGATTTATTATTACTGTGTAATTAATTATAAAGTGGCCTGCTTATGTAATAAAATATATTTTTTTTAAAAGCCACAAAATAAATTTTATATAAAATTAATATGAAAATGTAGCCATGTGCCGTAATATTGAACATTTAGGATGAGACACATGGTGATATGAAATTGAATCGTTCACATAATAATCGTAATCAAACTGAATCATGAAACCAGTGATGATTCCCACCCCTAATTCACATCACAACAATACTGATCAACATAAGAGCAACTCAAAAAGCTTGAGGGGAAATTCAGGAAGTTCAATGTTAATAACACATCAATTTGACTCAATGACAACATAACACTGAAAACCCTGAAATGACCAAAAGCAACCCATCATGCCACAAATGTGGCTAACTGAGCTTACACTGTACTGAAAGTCAGATGGATTCTGATGTATGAGGGAAAATCAGATGAACGGTGTGGGAAGAGTGGATGAGTTCTTACACTCTAGGGGAGTTTTAATAAAACAATTGTTCAAGTGAACATTACTGCTTATAATAATGTATTGCTATTTCGGGGCACATAAATGAAAATAATATCTTCCTTGCATTCACTAGGCATCAAACAGTGTGGAAAACATGGCTAGATTAGATTTAACTTTAAATTAATCCTTGCATTAATGATTTTGAATCTACTTGACTATAAAGGCTGTATGACAAACAAAGATGATTACTCTGAAACTTATTCCCCCTCAATCAGAGGTAATGCTTAACTAAATTGAGAAATATACTGAATATAAAAGCTCAATCACAAGAGTATTTTCTTTCATGTCATAAGCTTCCATCCATGTATCTTTCCATGCATGTACCTGCTGCTCGGTGTCGCTCTCTCGGTCCACAGCAGCTTGCGTCACATGACAGTGAGTGAGAGAGAACCGCTCTGCTGCGGCTGACCTCAGCGGACGAGGCGTCTTCTCCCCGATGCTCTGAGAGAGGAAACACCACAGTCATCACACAGCTCAGTAACAGCTGACTGAGCGGAGGAGAGCAGGCTGTACCTCCACCGGGTCTGGAGGCGGCGGCGGCAGACTGGACACTCTCTCAGCTCTCCTCTTCTCCTCCAGCAGAGCTTTCCTCCGTGCTTCAATGTGCCTGTTACCACAATCAGTTACAGCTTACACATGATTATCACACAGCATGGTAACTGGATCACTTTCAGACATTGATTTTTACACAAGCTACAGGTGCAAGCCCAGAGCATGTGTAGAAATGTGTGCGGACCGGCGCTGCTGCTGCTCCTCCTCGTGTCTGCGGGCGCCGAGCTCTCTCAGAGCCTCCCGATGCCTCTCCTCCGCACGCTCCTGCCTCTCCACACTCCTCTGAGCCAGCGCCTCCAGATCCGGCTCCTACACACAAACAACACCGCTTAAACAACAGTGCACCCCAAAACAGGTCCTCTGCAGTGAATGGGTGCCGTCAGAATGAGTCCAAACAGCTGATAAAAACATCACAATGCACACCACTCTTACATTTGACTGCTGGTTATACTCCGTATAATTGTAAAAAAATCTTGAATCTTGAAACCACTCCAGTCCATCAGTTAACATCTGGAGAAGACAAAAGATGAAGACAATTTTAACTAAAATAAAGAGTCCATAATACATAACGCTTCCTCCAGCGAAAAAGTGCATCTCCGGTTGTCTCTCACATCGAAATCCAGCCACATATTTGTTTAGAGCCGTTTTGTCTTGTAAACGCTGCTTGATCTGTGCAGATTTCTCTCCTGATTCAGACCACTTTTTCACTGTATTTGAGTTAAAAACATCTTAATGCTGGATGTGTTTCAGCTTTAGTCTTCTCCAGATGTTAACTGATGGACTGGAGTGGTGTGGATTATTGTGATGTTTTTATCAGCTGTTTGGACTCTCATTCTGACGGCACCCATTCACTGCAGAGCATCCATTGCTGAGACACTGATGCAGAGACACATTGAAGAAACCTGATGAAACAAACCTGATGAAGAAACACACTCATCCTGATCTGGGATGAACTGAGGATGAGCACATTTTCATCTAATTTTAAAATTTTGGGTGAACTAAAGAAACCGTTCCTCTAAAGGAACTAAAACAGACAGACACTTCAGGTGCATCTAACCCATGCCTGGTATTCACTGGCCGACTCACGTTCTCCCGAGCGCTGCGCTGTCCGTGTCCCACAGACCTCAGGCTGAGCTCGTAGTGTGTGGATAAGGCCTGAAGTTTGAGCGTCTGCTGCTGCTGCCACTCGAGCTGCAGAGAGTCTGCGAGCGTCTGCAGGTGCTGCTGTCTGCGCTCCTGCACCCGTCTGCGCAGCTGCCGCGCGATGTAGCTCTCCTGCTCTCGCACCTGCAACACAGACACAACACGGCTTGACATCCTCAGTCTTATACAGAGAACAGATCATGCAGTCAGTGTACTGCTCTGCCGCATACTTGCACTACCAGTCAAAGGATTTTCAACAGTAAGATACTTAATGTTTTTTTGTTTTGTTTTGTTTAAGAAGTCTCTTCCAGAGCTCTACAGCGAAACCATTTCAGTTGCATTTGCGACTGAAAACTACTACGTGCGATTATGAAAACATTTAGGAGCACCAATGCGACTGACACGATCAGCATATTTGTGTTTGTGCTGAGGGAGCTTTAAAGGTTTCTAACGTACTTGCGTGTTTTTGCAGCATTGAGTAATGCATCACAGACATTCTCTCATTATATGAAAAAAATAAATAAGTGTAGACCGTGTAAATGACAGATTCATTGTGCAGTGTAAGGAGCTTCGTTGATTATAATGGAGTTTATTGAGATCGTGATGAACTAAGATGAGTGGCAGCTTTTAATGATTTTATGAAGGGAGTTTAAAAATGTGATATTGATTTAATACAACAGTTCAGTTTAATAACAGTTCATTAAACACGTAGTTAATATTAAGCGACTTATATTGTCTGACTACAACACTTTTGCCTTATTTTGCTGTATTTTATCAACGAAAATAGTTTCATCAACGAAAATAGAGCCGCTGCGCATCTCCAGCCAAACAGAGCGGTGTTTCGTTTATGAATGAACTGGGTTTTTAAACGAATCTAGTGAGTCAGTGATTCAATTAACCAAATCATGAATAATGTGTCATGAATAATCAATCATTAAAGTATCTTTTCTGTTATTTAAATCATTTAATATTTCTACATTCCAAATTTTATATTTGAAACATTAACCTCAACATGAATTTATTTAATTGCATTTATGCAAACTCTGAGCCTCATTAAACATCTGAAAATACACCTACAAGCCCCTTCTGTGTTCTGTGCCTCCTCTGTAGTACACATTTATTTCTTAAATACTGATTTAATTTGATTGGCATCTTAGTCTACTTGTTTTTATTCTGTTGTTTTGATTAGAAATTATAAAAAGCTTAATATATTTTTTGGAATTTGAAATAAGAGATGACATACTTTTAATAAAGTTAGAAAAATGCCATTACAAAAGGTAAAAATAAAAATTCCCTGTAAATCACTTCGTAATGGGAAGATTAGTCAAGTCAAGTCTGCTTTATTGTCAATTCTTCCACATGTACAGCACATACATACAGAGAACTGAAATTGTGTTACTCTCAGACCCTTGGTGCATACAGTTAACATTTAAGACACTGACAGTAGACGTTCAAATACAGATAATACAGTTTAAACATATGTACATACAACTATACAGATATACAAATGAGGACATTGTAGAAAAAAAAATAGATAAAGATAAATAAAGTGGCATAAGGCACATGGCAGAATAGATAGAGTGCAAACCAGTTAAATAAAACAAAACTGTGCACATATATGTGTAGTGCAAGAAGAGCTTATCAGTCTGTTAAAGTGACAAGAGAATAGTCTTTTATCAGACTATCTGAAGAGGTAGTTTGCAGTCAATGCTGCATGAGTTAGCGATCAGTCCAATGCTGCACAAGTGAGAGGTTCTGGTCACAGTTTTTAAGTTGGGGGGGGCTCATAGTGTCAGAGTTCAGTGTTGCATGGGGTAAAAGAGGGGAGGGGGGGGGGCAAGGACGGGAGGGAGTTCAGCTTCCTGACAGCCTGATGTATGAAGCTGTCCTTCAGTCTGCTGGTCCTCCCTGATGGCAGCAGACTGAAGAAGCTGTGTGTCGGGTGGGTGGGATCACCTGCAATGCGGAGGGCTTTGCGGGTGAGACGGGTGCTGTAAATGTCCTGGAGGGAGGGGAGAGAGACACCAACGATCTTCTCAGCTGCTCTCACTATGCGCTGAAGTGACTTGCGGCAGGATGCGTTGCAAGCGCCATATCACACAGTGATGCAGCTGGTTAGGATGCTCTCGATGGTGCTTCTGTAGAAGGTGCACATGATGGGGGCCGGGGCTCTGGCTCTTCTGAGTTTGTGGAGGAAGTAGAGACGCTGCTGTGCTTTCTTGGCCAGTGCTACAGTGTTGTTAGTCCAGGAGAGGTCCTCAGTGATGTGCACAGCCAGGAACGTGGTGCTGCTCACTCTCTCCACAGTCGCACCGTTGATGGTCAGAGGGGCATGCTGAGTGTGTACTCTCCTGAAGTCAACAACAATCTCCTTCGTCTTCTCCGCATTCAGAGAGAGATTGTTGTCACTGCACCACCCGGCCAGGCGGCTCACCTCGCTGCTGTAGTTTGTCTCATCTCTGTTGCTAATGAGACCCACCACAGTTGTGTCATCCGCAAACTTAATGAAAATGTTGGAGTTGTGTGACGGTGTGCAGTCGTGGGCCAGCAGAGTGAAGAGGAGGGGGCTCAGCACACATCCTTGGGGGGCCCCAGTGTTCAGTGTGATGGTGCTGGATGTGTTACTGCCAACCCGTACTGCCTGAGGTCTCCCGGTCAGGAAGTCCAACAGCCAGTTGCACAGAGAGGTGTTGAGCCCCAGCTGGACCAGTTTGTGAGTGAGCTGTTGAGGGATGATTGTGTTGAATGCTGAACTGAAGTCTATGAACAGCATCCTGACATATGAGTCTTTTTTGTCCAGATGTGTGAGGGCTGGGTGGAGGGCAGTGGCGATGGCATCATCGGTCGAGCGTTTGGACCTATATGCAAACTGGAAGGGGTCCAGGGAGGGGGGGAGGACAGACTTGATGTGGTGCATGACTAGCCGTTCAAAGCACTTCATGAGAATAGGAGTGAGTGCTATTGGACGGTAGTCATTGAAACAGGATGGAGATGACTTCTTCGGGACTGGAATGATGGTGGTAGCTTTGAAGCATGTGGGGACAACGGCCTGATTTAGTGAGATGTTGAAAATGTCTGTGAAGACATCAGTGAGTTCCACTGCACAGTCTCTCAGTACACGCCCAGGAATGTTGTCAGGACCCGGAGCTTTGCATGCATTGATCCTGCTGAGGGATCTCCTCACACTGTCCGGGGACAGCATCATCACCTGGTCGCCGGGAGGAGGTGGAGTCAAAGCGAGAAAAGAAAGGCATTCAGCTCGTTCAGCAGGTGGATGGTGCTGTCACAGGTCTGTGGTGGGGGCTTGTAGTCCGTGATGGTCTGTATCCCCTGCCACAGGCTCAGAGTGTCTCTGCTGTCGCTGAAACGATGAGCTATCCTCCTGGAGTACTGTCTCTTGGCCTCTCTGATGCCGCGGGATAGGTTGGCCCTAGCTGTCTTCAGGCCCTCCTCATCTCCAGCTCTAAAGGCAGCGTTCCAAGCCTTCAGCAGTCTGTAGACTTCCCCTGTCATCCACGGCTTCTGGTTGGCCCTGACAATGAGGGACTTTGTGACTTACCCCTCTTCTGCTTCCTCTCACGCCGCTTGTAGCGCCTCCGCTGTGGGCGAGGTGGAGTAGTGGGGGTCGGTGATGGAGTAGGCCTTCGGAGCAGTCCGAGGTCCCGCAGCTCGTCTGCGTGCGCTGAGTTTAACTCTAAAAATGTGATTCTGCCGACATCGAGCAGAAACTCACTCGACTGTATGCGCGCTTGAAGACAGGCAGACGTGACGAAGATGTACAAAAACATTGTGACTTACAAGACAAAAAAAAACATGAAAACACCGTTCTGTCGGGAGAGAGAGAAGCCGCTGCGTCTGTGAGCGCCGCCATGTTGGATTTTCAACATTAATTTTAAGATTAAGATTAATTAATTTTCCTGCTAAATTAAGATTAATTTTAAGATAAAATGCTCCTAAATTTTTTAGAAATCATTCTAATATGCCGATTTGCTTGCGGTTCAAAAACATTTCTGATTATTACTACAATTATTATAATTAATATTTAACAACTAAAACCGTTGAGTATATTTTTTTCAGGATTCTTTGATCAATCAAGATTCAAAGATCAGCATTTATTTGAAAAAAAGCTTTTGTAACATCATACACAACATTTTTTGGGGAGAAAGACATTTTAGAAATTAATATTTTTTAGTAAGGATGATTTAAAATGATCAAAAGTGATGATAAAGACATTTATAATGTTACAAAAGATTTCCATTTGATTTTCCATTGCGTTGTTCTAATCTTTCTATTCATCAAAAAAAAGCCTAAAAAATTATACTCAGCTGTTTTCAACATAATAATAACAATAATCAGAAATGTTTGTTGAGCAGTAAATCAGTATATTATTATGATTTCTGAAGATCATGTGACACTAAAGACTGCAGTAATGATGCTGAAAATACAGCTGCAGATCACAGAAATACATTACACTTTAACACATATTCACAGAGAAAACTGTTAATTTGAATTCCAAAATTGTACGTCGTTTTTTTTTTACACTACTTTGGATCAAATAAATGACTTCTTCAGAAGAGAAAGATATTAAAACCTTGTTCAAAAACTGTTGACTGGTCGCGTAGGCCAGAGGCTCCCAACCTTTTATTCAGGGGACCCCCATTTTAACATTACATTTCCTATTCCTATTAAAGCAACTGTACTATTTCTTTCAGTCAAGAGTTGAGAGTTATTTCTTCTCTTTGTGTTTTGTTGTTTTTACATTAAAGAATAAAAATTGTCATCTGTCTGCCGTAGTTTTATATTTATACCATCATTTAATCACTCAAAAGCGGTTTTAAACCTGAATGGGTTTCATTCTTCTGCAGAATATAAATGCTATTGTGAAGAATGTGGAAAACCAAACAGTTGCTGGTCCTCAGTGACTTGCATAGTATTTTTTTCCTGCTATTAAATTCAATGTGGACCAGCAACTGTTTGGATACCCACGTTCTTTAAAATATCATCTTTTGTGTTCAGCGCAAGAAAGAAATTAATAGAGGTTTGGGAAACATGTGAGTGAGTAAATAATGACAGAAATTAAATTTTAGGGTGAACTATCCCTTTAATGACAGCAAGGCTCGCTGCGGTCCACATCCAGGGGGCGTGGTTGGCAGGGTTAGGTATAGGCAGGTGGGAGGAGTTAGATCTGGATCCAACCACGCCCCCTGGATCTTGTAGGCTGTATGACAGTCGGCAGCATGTTTAGTACTGTCCTGCACGCATCTACAGACACCTATCCAGTTTTCTCTCGAGTCTGTATGTAAACCTTGTGTGTTTTGACAGTATTAGCGCAAGAGATAAGTTAGTGGAGTAGTCAGGCGCTGTTAGACGGGCTTTTTAGTGCGTGCTTCTGGTGTATGCGCTCAGAAAAAGAATTGATCATTTAAGCAGCAAGGCTTGTGCAAATAATGTAGTTTTGTGATCGGAATAAGTGCAGTGTCCTGTCAGAGTAACTGTACTGCTGTGTGTCGTGTTGTACAGTATATAGAGAACTGTATTTGATGGAATATGTTCTGTAGCACGATACTAGGATATTTCTTCAAAAGCAGATCATGGAGAGATTTTATCGTCATATTGCACACCTATATATATATATATATATATATATATATATATATATATATATATATATAATTTCCCTCAGTAAACCCTTTCAGTGCTTTCCACCATATCTTCAAACTACACTAGCTGCGACTGAGAGACTGTTACTACGGTAAACAAGTGGTTTTAATCATAATACAGAATATTAAACTAACTGTCGGGAATTTCTTCAAACGAGAGCGAGCTTGTACATCTTTAGCGACCCCCAGGTTAGGCTGTATGCGCTCGATTACACATCACTTCACAAACAGCATCAGCAGCGCTTCATGTCTTATAGTCGTATGCGAGTATTCATGAACACTAACTAGAACACTAGATCTTGCTCTCTCGTGTGTCTGAATACAGCAGCAGTGTTAGTGCCAAACAAAGGCGCCTGTTAGGCCTCAGTACCTGCTGCAGACGCAGTCTCCTCCTCCTGTCCTGCTCCTCTCTCAGCAGCTGCGCCTCCTCATTCGGGCTGAGCCTCAACACTTTACCCCTCATCTTCATCCTCATCTTCATCTCACACAGCCTTTCTGTCGATCAGCTTCATGCTTCACACGCGGCTCCATGTCAACAAACTCCAACGGCTCCCTCAGCGCGGCGGCTGCGTCACTTCCGCTCTTTAAAACACCCGCGGAACGGCGCGCGCTGTTGGCTTGAATTATTTATTTGTTCGGGAAACATACAGCAAAAATTCTCACGTCGAGGGAGATAAAGTCTAACTATTCTTACAAATAGAAATGAAAATAACAGAAAGCATTATTTTTCATGCTGAAGGGAGATGAGAATTATCTTACGAGCAGTCGTGATGTTTAAATTACAAAAAATGTTGATGGTTAATTATTGTCATTTATGGTCAAATAATCTGATATGAATAGTTAAAAAACACTTGTATATACAAAATAGATTTTTTTTTAATTCTGTAAAGCTAGTTTCAACTTTGACCTCTGCCAAGCCTCGCGAGATTTGAGCAGCAGCTCTCGTTCGCGCAGCTTCAGAACTCATCGCGAAGAAAGAAAGAAAGAAAGAAAGAAAGAAAGAAAGAAACGCGAGTCACATCTTAGATGTAAGTATGTGGCAGAATATTTAATCTCGGACATGGCTAAATCTGCCAGCTGGTATCCTTCTGTGTCTCTAACCCTGATGTGTTCAGCTCTGGCCGCTATACAGTATATCTCTGTTTATTTAGCCTAAATCTGTTCTGGTTTTTAACATCTTAAATCGCAGAAAGTCTTAAAGTCATGGTATTAAATGCTGCATGCAGGGCTAAAATGAATGTATTTGCCAACACGTGTGTCTTGTTTTCTAATATCGAGAGCTAAACATCCTTAAATCGAGATGCTTGATGCTAAATGAACATGAAGTCTAGTCTTCTGGAAAAGCCCCATGTGCACTGGACATCAAGACCATAATATTTAAAACATCGCTTTACTGCAGTGAGATCAGAACTTATTTCCATATTCTAGGTGTGTGTGTGTGTGTGTCTCTGTGTGTCTCTGTGTGTGTGTGTCTCTGTGTGTGTGTGTCTCTGTGTGTGTGTGTCTCTGTCTGTGTGTGTCTCTGTCTGTGTGTGTCTCTGTCTGTGTGTGTCTCTGTCTGTGTGTGTCTCTGTCTGTGTGTGTCTCTTGTCTGTTTGTGTCTCTGTGTGTGTGTGTGTGTGTGTGTGTGTGTGTGTCTCTTGTCTGTTTGTGTCTCTTGTCTGTTTGTGTCTCTTGTCTGTTTGTGTCTCTGTGTGTGTGTCTCTGTTTATGTCTAATGGTCTTACACTGTGTATGAAATGTGCTATATATAGCCATATATAATCTCTCTCTCTGTGTGTGTGTGTGTGTGTGTGTGTGTCTCTTGTCTGTTTGTGTCTCTTGTCTGTTTGTGTCTCTTGTCTGTTTGTGTCTCTGTGTGTGTGTGTGTGTGTGTGTGTGTGTGTCTCTTGTCTGTTTGTGTCTCTTGTCTGTTTGTGTCTCTTGTCTGTTTGTGTCTCTGTGTGTGTGTCTCTGTTTATGTCTAATGGTCTTACACTGTGTATGAAATGTGCTATATATAGCCATATATAATCTCTCTCTCTGTGTGTGTGTGTGTGTGTGTGCGCAGAGCTGCGGCGGTCAGCATGATGTCTGGGGGTCCGGCGGTGCGCGTCAGCATCGAGTCTCAGTGTGAGCGTCAGGTGCAGGAGGTGTCTCTGGACGGTCTGGAGACGTACGTGCCTCCACTCTCCATGTCTCAGAACCTGGCCAAGCTGGCGCAGCGGATCGACTTCGACCAGAGCTCGGACTCGGAGCAGGACGGGCCGGAGCGGGAGAGCCAGGAGCCGTGGAGCAAGCCGGAGCCGGAGGAGGACGAGGGTGTGTGTGGTGTGTGTGTGGTGTGTGTGTGTGTGTGGTGTGTGTGCAGCTCTGCTCATGGCTCAAGCACTGCTCTCTGCTGACAGGTGCGGTGAAGTTCCAGCCATCGCTGTGGCCGTGGGACTCGGTGCGTAATAACCTGCGCAGCTCTCTGACGGAGATGTGCGTGCTGCACGATGTGCTCAGCGTGCTCAAGGAAAAGAAGTACATGGCGCTCGACCCCGTGTCCCAGGACCCCAGCGTGACCAAGGTGCGCTCTGTCTCCTCGTGGCTAGGGATGTGCCTTATTGACAAAAAATGTCATTTTTTTCCCATACTCGGAATTCTTGCTCTGCAGTTAACCCATCCAACATGCACACACACACAGCAGTGAACACACACACACACACACACAGCAGTGAACACACACACAGCAGTGAACACACACACACAGCAGTGAACACACACACACACAGCAGTGAACACACACACACAGCAGTGAACACACACACACAGCAGTGAACACACACACACACAAAGCAGTGAACACGCACACACACACACCGTGAACACATACACACACAGCAGTGAACACACACCCGGAGCAGTGAACACACACACACACACACACACACAGCAGTGAACACACACCTGGAGCAGTGAACACACACACACACACACACAGCAGTGAACACACACACACAGCAGTGAACACACACACACAGCAGTGAACACACACACACACACACAGCAGTGAACACGCACACACACACAGCAGTGAACACACACACACACACACAGCAGTGAACACACACACACAGCAGTGAACACACACACACACACACACACACACACAGCAGTGAACACACACACACACCGTGAACACACACACACACAGCAGTGAACACACACCCGGAGCAGTGAACACACACACACACACACACACACAGCAGTGAACACACACACACACCGTGAACACACACACACACAGCAGTGAACACACACCCGGAGCAGTGAACACACACACACACACACAGCAGTGAACACACACACACCGTGAACATACACACACACAGCAGTGAACACACACCCGGAGCAGTGAACACACACACACAGCAGTGAACACACACACACACACACACACACACACACAGCAGTGAACACACACACACACACACACACCGTGAACACACACACAGCAGTGAACACACACCCGGAGCAGTGAACACACACACACACACACAGCAGTGAACACACACACACACACACACACACACACACACACAGCAGTGAACACACACACACACACACACACCGTGAACACACACACAGCAGTGAACACACACCCGGAGCAGTGAACACACACACACACACACAGCAGTGAACACACACACACACCGTGAACACACACACACAAAGCAGTGAACACACACCCGGAGCAGTGAACACACACACACACACACACACACAGCAGTGAACACACACACACACACACACAGCAGTGAACACACACACACACACACACAGCAGTGAACACACACACACACCGTGAACACACACACAGCAGTGAACACACACCCGGAGCAGTGAACACACACACACACACACAGCAGTGAACACACACACACACACACACACACAGCAGTGAACACACACACACACACACACACACACAGCAGTGAACACACACCCGGAGCAGTGGGCAGCATTTATGCTGCGGCGCCCGGGGAGCAGTTGGGGGTTCGGTGTCTTGCTCAAGGGCACCTCAGTCGTGGTATTGAGGGTGGAGAGAGCGCTGGACATTCACTCCCCCCACCTACAATCCCTGCCGGCCCGAGACTCGAACCCACAACCTTTGGATTACGAGTCTGACTCTCTAACCATTAGGCCACGACTTCCCCTGAGTGTAGGCCTGTTACCTACTTTTGTTTTTTCTTTAACATCTAAACGTAAGCATTCAAGTAAGAAAAACAAATAGTAAAATGTAAAAATCACTTCAGTGTGTTCATTAAAAATAAATAATTATTAAACCTATAAAAGCAGTTCAGTCAAGCAGCTAGTGATTCCCTCTTTTCTTTTATTGTCTGATTAACATTGAGGCAGACGGCCTGCATATTAAGACACAGCCTATGTTTTTCCCCAAAAGTTCCTCAAACGTTCACTTAAGATATCACAGATTATGTTTGCGTGAATACTTAAATATATTTAGCCTGCTGTAAATCTGCGTGTAGTGTATGGGGATAGAGCAATATCAATATCACATTTCAATCATGCTTATTTTTGAAGAAAAAAACTCTTCGTGTGATATTAACTATATGAAATTATATAAACGCATACATTATCTGCCCCCATATCTTAAATTTTGAATATTCATCAAATTTAAAATAAAAATCCACATTTGAATGCAAAAACGTTGCATTTGTATTAAATACATACACACATGATGCTGTTTTGTTTCTAATTGTTCAAGCAAATTAATTATATATGGTTTATAAACATTATTTTAAACATTATGCACTTTTTTCAAAGATAGCGGTGTTATTTTCTTGCTTTGAAGAACCGTGCATTAGTAATATTTTCCTCTTGTCTCCTCAGGAGAGAAGCCAAAAGCTTTTTCCCCCCTAACTGAAATTATGCCTTTTAAATTCAAATATAATTTGTATATTCATAATATTTAAGGACAAAATTTGAATGTAGTTTTCCAGCCGTTTTGACAGCGCTAGTGTTCAGACCCCGCAGGTGTTCCAGCTGATCAGTAAGAAGAAGTCTCTGGCCACGGCGGCCCAGCTGCTGCTGAAAGGAGCAGAGAAGCTCAACAAGTCTCTGGCTGAGAACCAGGAGCAGCGCAGACAGCGGGACTTCAACTCAGAGCTGCTGCGTCTGCGCTCGCAGTGGAAGCTGCGCAAGCTCGGGGACAAGATCCTGGGGGATCTGAGCTACCGCAGCGCCGGTAATGCAGCGACTCTCTCGCGCGCCGATGTCTGACGCTACAGTACTCAAGTGTTCATGTGTGTTTGGTGCTCTGCAGGGTCTCTGTTCCCCCATCACGGCACGTTTGAGGTCATCAAGAACACAGACCTCGACCTGGATAAGAAAGTCCCTGATGATTACTGTCCGCTCAGCGTGCAGATCCCCAGCGACCTGGAGGGATCGGCGTATATTAAGGTAGCACTCGGTTATAGTTGAGCTCCTGTCAGCACAGGCATCACTGCTGTTTTTCACCAGATGAACCGTGTCTGTGTGTTTCTCCAGGTGTCCATTCAGAAGCAGTCTGCTGATATCGGAGACCTCGGCACAGTCAATCTCTTCAGAAGACCGCCTAAAGCCAAACCCGGTAAAGCCAGCTAGAGAGACTGATGAGAAATGCTGCTTTCAAACAATACTTACCTTCGCAGATATAAGACTAATGGCAGAAAATACAGGCATATATGACCCTGGACCACAAAACCAGTCATAAAGGTCCATTTCCTTAAATAAATAATCTCTCCATTGGTGTATGGTTTGTTATGATAGGACAATATTAGAAAATCTGGAATCTGAGGGAGCAAAAAAATCTAAATATTGAGAAAATCTCCTTTAAAGTTGTTCAAATGAAGTTCTTAGCAATGCATATTATTAATCAGAAATGAAGTTTTTATACATTTACGGTAGGAAATTGACAAAATATCTTCATGGAACATGATCTTAATATCCTAATGATTTTTGTTATAAAAGAGAAATGTATAATTTTGATCCATACAATGTATTGTTGTCTATTGCTACAGATATACCTGTGTTACTGATGACTGCTTTTGTGCTGCAGGGACAGATATGACACATATTATGCTGTGGAATAGATTTGACCCATATATAGAATTTGTATGACTATGAATATCAAAAGTTTTAAATAATTATTAAAAGGGGCATACCACCCACAGTTTGACCCAATCTCATGTTAATCTTGAGTACCTGTAGAGTAGTACTGCATCCTTCATATCTCCGGAGAGTTTAGTTTTATCATGTTTATAAAAGATAGATACAGCTTTATGATTTACGAGCCGAGCTCTTGGGATGAGCACTTGAGCACCGATCGCCAACAAAACACAGACATTTGATGCGTTTCACTTACCGTCTTAAACTTTCTGAAACTTGTACGAAACCGGAAGAGTGTATTTGACACAGAAATAATCCGTTCTACATCCAGATCGTTTTTAGAAAGTTTGGCCATGTTTAGCAAGAGAATACAACTCTTTAACAGTGTAAACAACTCCGCGTGCATGAAAGAGCATTAGACCCCCATTCCTCTTGAATGTGGATGGTTTTCTGTCTCATGGTCTGTGTTCCTCTCTCAGCTTCTCAGATGTGGCATTTAAAGCTGGAAGCGGCTCAGAATGTGCTGCTGTGTAAGGAGATCTTTGCTCAGCTCTCACGTGAAGCTGTTCAGATCAAATCACAGATTCCTCACATCGTCGTCAAGAACCAGATCATCTCACAGCCCTTTCCTGGTACTTACACTCATTCATTCATTCATTCATTCATTCATTGAGCAGACGCTTTTACACAAAGCCACTAGCAATGCACACACTTGTCATATGATCACTGCAATTCTGTTCATTAAAGTCAAGTATTAATGCATTGTGTGAGTAATTAGTATTAACGGAAACACTTGGCAATAAGGTTGCATTAGTTAAAGCTGGTTAATGCATTAACTAACAATCAGCAATACATCTGTATTTGTTCATCTTTGATATTCAGTTTTACTTCATGTTAGCTCAGTTTAATAATGCATTAGTAAATGTTGAAATTAACTAAGATTGTATAAATGCCTTAAAAATATTTTTCACTGTTAGTTCAACTAATGTCAAGAAATGAAGTCTTATTATAACGCTCCATAAAGACAAGATTTATATTATAATTACATATTTTAAGACCTATAGTCATATTAACATGTTCTCATCACCTTCAGTCACGATTTGTGACTCTTAAAGAACATTGTTATTATTATTATTATTATTATTATTAGTGTAACTGTGTGTGTGTGTTCAGGTCTGCAGCTGTCCATCTCTCTCTGTCACTCCACTGGAGAGAAGAAAAGCCAGAGAGCGTCTCCAGACAAGAGCAAGCCAGACGACCACCTGTATGTGTTAGAGCACAACCTCCACCAGCTGATACGAGAGGTACAGGCTCGTCCCCGGAGCGCTCTTCCTCCTGCTCCTCCTCCTCCTCCTCATCTGTGTGTGTGTGTGTGTGTGTGTGTGTGTGTGTGTGTGTGTGTAGTTCCACAAGCAGACGCTGAGCTCGGTGGTGATGCCCCATCCTGCCAGCGCTCCGTTCGGACACAAGCGCTTGCGGCTGGCGGGACCCATGGCCTACGACAAAGCAGAGATCAGCTCCCTGCAGCAGAGCGAGGGACTCCTGGAGAAGATCATCAAACAGGCCAAACACATCTTCCTGAGGAGCAGGTGAGCATCTCAGAAAACAGCAGAATTCAGCATTCATACTGTATTCATGCAGCTCCAAGAGCACCACCTACTTACAGACAGAACCTCACATTTTAGCCTTTAATCTATTTTTAAGAAATAAAGAAAAGGGATGAGTCAGAAATGTAAAGAATTATTTTAATTTAAAATACGCACATTAGCTTTTTGTTCTGAACACAAACAGCAGACGGCTTTATTGAAAATGTAAATTCATCCAGCCACCAGAGCTGCTGAGAAACTAAATGATTCTTTATCCTTTTGACTCATCCCTTTTCTTTATTTCTTAAAAATATTTTAAAGGCTGAAATGTGAGGTTTGTCACTTTATAAAACTCTTTCTATTTGTGAAAACCTGTTTTGAACTGCAAATCATGTTTTTTGCAGTCGTTTTATGGTTTAATATGTTACCATAGACATTGCTCATAAAGTATTTTATTTGTGCGGGTCATAAAAAGCCTTACATTTTGTTTTAAAAATCCAGCAGATAACCCTGTAAATTCTTTATTTATTGTTATAATTTTTATACTGTATGTTTATACTGTTTAATCAGTAAATTGAATTAGAATAATAAGACACAAAGGCAGATGAAATCAACGTCGACACAATCCATCTTAGCACAAAAACAAAACAAAAAAGTGACACTTAAAGATGTAGTGCAGACAGAATAGTAATAATGTATAGTAATGTGTGTATATATATAATGTATAAACGTGTGTTTTATAATTTCCACAGATCAGTTTCCGTCAGGTGTGTATATTATAATATATATTGACCAATAAAGTCTCTTTCTGTCAGGACGGCGCGAACCATTGACAGTCTGGCCAGTCGTATCGAGGACCCTCAGATCCAGGCTCACTGGTCCAACATCAACGATGTGTATGAGTCCAGCGTCAAAGTGCTCATCACCTCGCAGGGATACGAGCAGATCTGCAAGTATGACCTGATAACAGAAACACACACCAGCAGCAGCTCCTGAGAGTACAGGCCTCACACAGCTCTTCACACAGAGCGCAAAACCATCGATCGCCTTCTGCTAATTCACACCTGCACGCTAGCTAGTGCATTTTCCTCAAATATGTATCTCGTATATGGTCTGCTGCTCAATATACAGCATTACATTAAGATAAAGTTTGGTTCTACACCAGAAACACAAACTATCCATAATGCGTATAAGAATACATCTTAAAATATTAATAGAGGTACAATTAACATCAAGCTACATTTGAAAATGTATGTGATTATTAATGTTTTTGCTTAAAACCCACTTTAAATCATCATCCAGTGCTTGTAATAACTTCCAATTGAGATCTAAAGTGGATTTTGATTCTATAATAGGAAGACATGCACTCTGTTATGTTTTATAATGGATTGAACGCAACATGGTTTATCGTTTGTCATAAACATCCTTTATTGTTATAAAAATATCATGAGCTGCATACACACACAGAAAATATATCGTCATAATCATGTCTATTTGCTTTCATATTTCATGTATAGAAAAATATTTCTAATTTTTTCATATGTAAAGGCAGGAGATATGATTGACAGATCTAGAGTGAATGCCTCATAACACTCGTGCTCGTGGAAGAAAACAGGCCGTGCTCTTCAGGTCAATCCAGAGGAGAATTAATAGAAATGATATTCTGTATAAAGAGCACGTGAGAACAAATCTGTTCTCAGATACCAATGATAACGAGAACGCATCCTCTTCTTCTGTGTTTGTTTACACTGGTTTTGGAAACAGCCCCACCGTTCTCACCCTTTTGTGCAACAGCAGCTGCTCCGGTCACGTGATCTTAGCTAAAAAAAAATCGACACGCAGGATAAAAAAAATAAATAAAAATCCTTGCTTTTTCGCGCCACGAATAATCGCGCCTGGTGTGAATGGCCCCATAGCGATCTATTGTTTCAATTTCAAATTACCCAACTCACCCTTAACACTGATTCTCTCTCAAATGTCCTGCTCAGGTCGATCCAGCTGCAGCTGAACATCGGTGTGGAGCAGATCAGGGTTGTGCATCGAGACGGACGCGTCATCACGCTCTCACACCAGGAGCAGGAGCTGCAGGACTTCCTGCTGTCACAGGTGCACAGAGAGACCACTCCACCAGATATTCACACACACACACGTGACAATCCTGACGGAAACATGCTCATCCTCAGTTCATCTGAGATCAGGATGAGTGTGTTTCTTCATCAGGTTTGTAGAAATGTGTCTCTGCATCAGTGTCTCAGCAATGGATGCTCTGCAGTGAATGGGTGCCGTCAGAATGAGAGTCCAAACAGCTGATAAAAACATCTCAATAATCCACACCACTCCAGTCCATCAGTTAACATCTGGAGAAGACTAAAGCTGAAACACATCCAGCATTAAGACGTTTTTAACTCAAATCTATAATCATAATAACTCTTCCTCCAGTGAGAAACTGTTCTGGTGTGAATCAGGAGAGAAATCTGCACAGATCAAGCAGCGTTTACAAGATAAAACCGCTCTAAACTAATATGTGGCTGGATTTTGATGAGAGAGACAACAGGAGATGCACCTTTTCACTGGAGGAAGCGTTATTATGGAATATAGACTCGTATTTCAGTTAAAAACATCTTAATGCTGGATTTGTTTCAGCTTTTGTCTTCTCCAGATGTTAACTGATGGACTGGAGTGGTGTGGATTATTGTGATGTTTTTATCAGCTGTTTGGACTCTCATTCTGACGGCACCCATTCACTGCAGAGCATCCATTGCTGAGACACTGATGCAGAGACACATTTCTACAAACCTGATGAAGAAACACACTCATCCTGATCTCTGATGAACTGAGGATGAGCATGTTTTCAGCTAATCTTCATTTCTGTCTGAACTCTGACTGTCGTGTGTGTGTGTGTGTGTGTGTGTGTGTGTGCAGATGTCGCAGCATCAGGTTCATGCTGTGCAGCAGCTGGCTAAAGTCATGGGCTGGCATGTGTTGAGTTTTGGTAATCACGTGGGCCTCGGCCCCATCGAGAGCATCGGGAACGCCTCCGCCATCACGGTCGCGTCTTCTAACGGAGAATACGCCATCTCAGGTGAGTCCAAACACGCTTTATTACAGCGGTGATCTAACCTCACGGCAGGTCATGGAGATCCATAAACAGTAATGCACGATGAGCCTAAAGGGCAGTACATAGAGCTGGTGTCTGTCTGTCTGCAGTGCGCAACGGTCCAGAGAGCGGCTGCAAGGTGCTGGTTCAGTTCCTGCGCAGTCAAGCCAAAGAGCTGCCCAAGAGCGACGTGGTGCAGGACGGCAAATGGATGCACCTGAGGGGTCCTTACAAGGAGGTGCACTGGGGCCGAATGGAAGGAAGAAACTTTGTTTACAAAATGGAGCTGCTGATGGCGGCCCTGACCCCGTGTCCCTAGAGCCGTCGTGGTCTCACATTAATTTGATGCATCTCTTTACCATTTGCTCACGCTCTTGTCATTTTTCTAAGAAAAGGCCAACGATGGCCAAAACACTTGTTGGAAATAAAACATTTGTACATCCAGCTCTGCATTCTTCCTTTGTTGTGAAAGCACATTTGTGACTCTGGACCCCAAAACCAGTCTTAAGGGTCAATATTTTTTTAATTGAGATTTATGAATCATGAAAGCTTTCCATTGATGTATGGTTTGTTATGATAGGACAATATTTGTCTGAGATACAACTATTAGAAAATCTGGAATCTGAGGGAGCAAAAAAATCTAAATATTGAGAAAATCTCCTTTAAAGTTGTTCAAATGAAGTTCTTAGCAATGCATATTACTAATCAGAAATGAAGTTTTGATATATTTACAGTAGGACATTTACTAAATATCTTCATGGAACATGATCTTAATATCCTAATGATTTTTGGCATAAAAGAGAAATGTATAATTTTGATCCATACAATGTATTGTTGGCTATTGCTACAGATATACCTGTGCTACTCATGACTGCTTTTGTGCTCCAGGGACACTTATGTAGAAACAGAAGAAAGCAATCCTTCTATACACTGGAAAATCTAAAGACTACATTTAATGAGAACAACCAGTGCAGGTAATCATCATTATGCAAAGATATTTATTTTGAACGTTTACAATCTAAAAGTTCAGACCGGTCTTATCCAAAAAATCTGGAAAAAAAACATTAAATATGAATGTTTAAATATGCTATTTGTTAGATATTACTATTTAGCAATCATGACACTGAGCCACATTCAAATCATTTTGTTTTATAAGAGACAGACACTTGTACACTAAATCATATAGCTGAGGGTTTTGCTAGGATTGGTATCTGAACCACAGATGGAACTTTGCCTCTGCATTATCCAATGATTTCTCAAAACATTCATCCTTTAAAAACAACACGCAGAGAACATTCATAAATATTCCACCATCTGGTTCCTGAGAAAACATCCTTTGACCATTTATATGTATTATACACCAGTCAACATTTGAAGTGGATCAAAACCTTTCATCAAAGTCGTCCTAAACCCTAGAACCAAAATGCATTCTTGTCTTTAGGACAAAGTTGATGGACTTTTTTGATCCCCTTCAAATGTTGACTACTATATCTAAATACACGCTACTTGCTACGTGTACTGCATTAGGCTAACTGACACTTGCATTTTATTGCTCTTTTGTTGGGTTTGATTGCTTCTATTGTCCTCATTTGTAAGTCACTTTTGTATATTGAGGAGCAGCGTTCAGAGAGTTGGTTGTTGATGTCTGTCTGATGCTCTGATGAACATGTGGATCTACACTCGTCTGAGGATGTACAGGGAAGCGCTCGTGGCAGATGTGAAGTTCATCACTCATCTGGTCAGTCAGTAATCAGAAACAGAGGCCGTTTGCTGTCTATAAGCCGTTTGTTTCTGTCACAGAGGCTGCAGTTCTGTCTCATTGTGCTCTGTGAAGAATACAAATAGAGGTTCAGTTTCATTTACAAATGAAAAGTAATATTATATTTTATCTCATACACCTTTAAACATTCATATTCTGCCAAACACTCTGATGGATCAAATGGCCGGGGCTGCATTTCCCAAAAGCATCATAAGCCTAAGTACATCGTAGTCCCATTGCCACCAATGGAGCTACGCTCAGCTTAGCCTTACGATGCTTTTGGGAAACGCAGCCCAGAGCCTTTTCTCTTCTCAGTGAGTGTGTGATCTGCATTAATTATAAGCTCTTACCTCATTTAGACACTTAGCATGCAAGTTAAGGACATCTAACATACACTCTTAAAAACAAAGGTGCTTCACGATACCATAAAGTACCTTTTTTATCTAAATGGTTCCATAAAGAACAAAAGGTTCTTTGTGGTGATCTTCAGATTATAAAAAGGTAAGAAATAGATGGTTCTTTAAAAAACCTTTGACTGAATGGTTCTTCGTGGGACCAAAAATGGTTCTTCTATGGCATTCTTGTGAAGTACCCTTTAAGCACCTTCATTTTTAAGAGTACACAGCTGTGCGGCAACGTCTGTGCATTGCAATAAATGTAAATGACAGTCAGTGTAGTTTGGTACCTGGTAAGCATCTCCGTTGTCTCCAGGCCTTTATGAAGTTGTGTAGTTTATTCAAGAGCCACATACACAGCATCAGAAATGCAGCCAGCGTCCCCAACACAATGATGAACACGATAAAGTACTGAATGTCCTCATACAGCACCTCTGAAACATACAGTTCAAACACAGGACAGACTGAATAAAGCATTATGTCAGTGGGTATTTGTGTTTCTGTATCAAAAACTACATGCTCACCAGTTACACTCAACACCATGCACATGTCCTTGCTGTTTCCAGACGGTTCGGTCACAGTGATGGTGTAATAGCCAGAGTCTTGTAGACGTAGGTCGGTTATGGTTAGAGAGCCGTTGGGATGAGTTTGCACTCTTCCTTCGTACATTTGCGTGACGTTTGCAGAGCCACCGAGCATCCAGGCTGCGATGCTTTGCTGTCTGCTTACAGAACTGAACGTCCATCTGATTGCTGGAGTCCCGGTGCATGTGATGTCCACAGAGAAAAGAGTGCTTCCCTGAACCGGTGCCGTGATAGTGCTCCTCGGCACCTGAATGGTAATGGCCTGAGCTTCAGAGAGAGCAAACAGAGGAGAGATTTAGTGGATGTTAAAATACTTTGTCTGATTATATGCAAAAGCAGCATTTATGGAGTATTCTTAACCATTGATGGTTGACCTCAAACTAATAACGACCTAACCCTAACACGATAAGAAAGAGTAGCTATCAACACTGTGACTCTGTAATGCTTTCAAAACATTGCTCTGTTTGTATGATGAGTCGTATGCAAATTTTGGGACAGAAGATGTCTTACTGATGCTAGACAGAGGTTTTTGGGAACCTTGTTAATATTTGGAATTGGAAATCGTAACACCAACATATTACTATAATGTGCTCACGGAAACATCAGTTGTATGGAGGGCCGACAACCATTATGAGAACATCCGTTTAATAATCATGCATTTTAATAAGAGCTAAGTGATGTGACGGGGTGTCCGATCCTGCTGTGAGGCTGAATAACGCAGGGAAGAATTTAGGTGAGGTGACTTGTAGGCCAAGTATGTAACATACTTAGAATCTGTCTAACTTTGTCAAGTTAGAGAGTGCTGTTCATTCAGTCCCTCCACCTACAGTTCCTGCCAGTACTGAGAATCACACCCACAACCTTCAGGTTACAAGTCCCACTCTCAAACCATTACGCCACAAATGCCCCCTCTAATTTAAGTTAGAGACTGAAATAAATAATTAGGGCAGACACAAAATGATCTCTCAGTTTAATGACAGAGCATCAACCTCCTACATTTCGTCATCACAAATTCTCAGTCAAGCAAGCGAGCGCATTCAGACGCTGTTCAAACCATCTTCTGTCGAGATGCTGACTTTCTGTCTTGGGCATCACAGTTAGGGTACTTTTGTAGCTTCAGTCCTGCCACACAAGCAGATTTTTAAGGTGTCATGGAGAGGAGGGGTGTCTGAGTAACAACAGCTAATCACTGGTGTTCCTCAAGGTTCAGTTCTCGCTCCTCTTTTTTTCTCCATTTACACAACCTCACTTGACACGATCATAGAAGCACATGTCTTCTCTTACCACTTACATCACTACTCAACTAGTGTCTACAACACTAACACCATTCAGGACAGCAAGGAATGTGGGGGTTTTGTTTGAAGACTAGCTGAGCTTTTCCACTCACATTTCAACAACGGCCCGGTCATGAAGGTTTGTGCTTTACAGCATCAGGAAAATCAGACCCTTCCTGTCAGAAGTCACGTCACAGCTCCTTGTCCAAGCCCTTGTTATCTCAAGACTGGACTGCTGTAATGCACTACAGCAGGCCTTCCAGTCAATGTAACTAAACCTCTGCAGATGATCCAGAATGTAGCAGTACATCTGGTGTTTAATCAGCCAAAGTGAACCCACATCACACTCCTCCTTATCTCACTCCACTGGCTCCCAGAATCAAATGTAAGGTTTTGATGGTGGCTTTTAGCACTGCCACCGGAACTGCTCCTCAATGCACTACTACACTCGTATGCTCCCTCCCTCCATCTACAGTCATTGAACAAGCAACGTGTCGTTTTTCCTCCACGAGGCACAAATTCACTTTCCATTCCCTTCACTCTCTCTGTTCCTCTCTAGTGGATTAAGCTGCCAGTAACCTCCACCCAAACTGAAACTTCCATCACAACAATCAAGAAACATAACAATCGTTCTCCATTCTTTTGCACTGTTTTGATGTGTTACAAAACAAATTCCCATCAAACATGTTTCTGCATCATTTCCCCCCACATAATCAAGGTGTGAAGATTTGTCCCTCACACTGTGGATGTAGATGGAGTGACCTCTCGATAAGATTCCTTAGGGCAAGAACATAAAAGAATGAAAACATCCAGCAGATGTCCACTCAGTGTCTGTCCTTTCTCAGTAAGTTAATGATTACCCCTCTTTAAACCATGCAGAAACAAGTTGGTGGAGTTAAATACCAAAGATAAAATAAGCAAAAGCATTGCAGTGGAAGCTGCAGGAATGTTTTTCTTTTTACTGGTGAAATGATCCTTTGCTAAGCCCTGCCTTAAAACGCCACTGGCCAATCCCAGTTTAGCAAATATCACTTCGGCACTCCTCATTCCTGTTCCTTTCCAAATAATGCTCTGCTCTGAAACTAGATTTTTAATGCAAATAACTTAGCAAAGAATACCAAGTGACAGGAAAGTTAAAAGTGAGGCAGAAACAGGTTTGGCTGGCCTGACTCATTCAGTCTCCACACCAGAATCCTTCAGTATTCACTTCAACAGTAAGTCACATACGTGGCAGTCTTATAAGTGCTAACCATGTTGAAGTGATATTATGTTCAGGGATTAAGAAAGCATTAAAACAGTGTTATACAGTGTGCTATTGTAGCGCCCTCACCGCCTGATGAGGGGAGATGTGAATAGTTAATAAAACACAGGACACGGAGCTGCTGCTTCACCATCAGAGTCTCTGTAGCACGCCCCCTCCTCAAACAGCGGAACACTTCCCAGGTGCGCCCCCTCCCCAAACACTTCCCAGGCGCGCCCCCTCCCCAAAAACTTCCCAGGCACGCCCCCTCCCCAAAAACTTCCCAGGCGCGCCCCCTCCCCAAACAGCTGAACACTTCCCAGGCGCGCCCCCTCCCCAAACAGCTGAACACTTCCCAGGTGCGCCCCCTCCTCAAACACTTCCCAGGTGCGCCCCCTCTCCAAACAGCTGAACACTTCCCAGGTGCGCCCCCTCCCCAAACAGCTGAACACTTCCCAGGCGCGCCCCCTCCCCAAACAGCTGAACACTTCCCAGGCGCGCCCCCTCCTCAAACAGCTGAACACTTCCCAGGTGCGCCCCCTCCCCAAACAGCTGAACACTTCCCAGGTGCGCCCCCTCCCCAAACACTTCCCAGGCGCGCCCCCTCCCCAAAAACTTCCCAGGCACGCCCCCTCCCCAAAAACTTCCCAGGCGCGCCCCCTCCCCAAACAGCTGAACACTTCCCAGGCGCGCCCCCTCCCCAAACAGCTGAACACTTCCCAGGCGCGCCCCCTCCCCAAACAGCTGAACACTTCCCAGGTGCGCCCCCTCCTCAAACACTTCCCAGGTGCGCCCCCTCCCCAAACAGCTGAACACTTCCCAGGTGCGCCCCCTCCCCAAACAGCTGAACACTTCCCAGGCGCGCCCCCTCCCCAAACAGCTGAACACTTCCCAGGCGCGCCCCCTCCCCAAACAGCTGAACACTTCCCAGGTGCGCCCCCTCCCCAAACAGCTGAACACTTCCCAGGCGCGCCCCCTCCCCAAACAGCTGAACACTTCCCAGGTGCGCCCCCTCTCCAAACAGCTGAACACTTCCCAGGTGCGCCCCCTCCCCAAACAGCTGAACACTTCCCAGGCGCGCCCCCTCCCCAAACAGCTGAACACTTCCCAGGCGCGCCCCCTCCTCAAACAGCTGAACACTTCCCAGGTGCGCCCCCTCCCCAAACAGCTGAACACTTCCCAGGCGCGCCCCCTCCCCAAACAGCTGAACACTTCCCAGGCGCGCCCGCTCCCCAAACAGCTGAACACTTCCCAGGCGCGCCCCCTCCTCAAACACTTCCCAGGCGCGCCCCCTCCCCAAACAGCTGAACACTTCCCAGGCGCGCCCCCTCCCCAAACACTTCCCAGGCGCGCCCCCTCCCCAAACACTTCCCAGGTGCGCCCCCTCCCCAAACAGCTGAACACTTCCCAGGTGCGCCCCCTCCCCAAACAGCTGAACACTTCCCAGGTGCGCCCCCTCCTCAAACAGCTGAACACTTCCCAGGTGCGCCCCCTCCCCAAACAGCTGAACACTTCCCAGGTGCGCCCCCTCCTCAAACAGCTGAACACTTCCCAGGCGCGCCCCCTCCCCAAACACTTCCCAGGTGCGCCCCCTCCCCAAACAGCTGAACACTTCCCAGGTGCGCCCCCTCCCCAAACAGCTGAACACTTCCCAGGTGCGCCCCCTCCCCAAACAGCTGAACACTTCCCAGGCGCGCCCCCTCCTCAAACAGCTGAACACTTCCCAGGCGCGCCCCCTCCCCAAACAGCTGAACACTTCCCAGGTGCGCCCCCTCCCCAAACAGCTGAACACTTCCCAGGCGCGCCCCCTCCCCAAACAGCTGGACACTTCCCAGGCGCGCCCCCTCGCGCCCCCTCCCCAAACAGCTGAACACTTCCCAGGTGCGCCCCCTCCTCAAACAGCTGAACACTTCCCAGGTGCGCCCCCTCCCCAAACAGCTGAACACTTCCCAGGTGCGCCCCCTCCCCAAACAGCTGAACACTTCCCAGGTGCGCCCCCTCCTCAAACAGCTGGACACTTCCCAGGCGCGCCCCCTCCCCAAACAGCTGAACACTTCCCAGGCGCGCCCCCTCCTCAAACAGCTGAACACTTCCCAGGTGCGCCCCCTCCCCAAACAGCTGAACACTTCCCAGGTGCGCCCCCTCCCCAAACAGCTGAACACTTCCCAGGCGCGCCCCCTCCTCAAACAGCTGAACACTTCCCAGGTGCGCCCCCTCCTCAAACAGCTGGACACTTCCCAGGCGCGACCCCTCCCCAAACAGCTGAACACTTCCCAGGTGCGCCCCCTCCCCAAACAGCTGAACACTTCCCAGGCGCGCCCCCTCCTCAAACAGCTGAACACTTCCCAGGTGCGCCCCCTCCCCAAACAGCTGGACACTTCCCAGGCGCGCCCCCTCCCCAAACAGCTGAACACTTCCCAGGCGCGCCCCCTCCTCAAACAGCTGAACACTTCCCAGGTGCGCCCCCTCCTCAAACAGCTGGACACTTCCCAGGCGCGACCCCTCCCCAAACAGCTGAACACTTCCCAGGTGCGCCCCCTCCTCAAACAGCTGGACACTTCCCAGGCGCGCCCCCTCCCCAAACAGCTGAACACTTCCCAGGTGCGCCCCCTCCCCAAACAGCTGAACACTTCCCAGGCGCGACCCCTCCCCAAACAGCTGAACACTTCCCAGGTGCGCCCCCTCCTCAAACAGCTGGACACTTCCCAGGCGCGCCCCCTCCCCAAACAGCTGAACACTTCCCAGGTGCGCCCCCTCCTCAAACAGCTGGACACTTCCCAGGCGCGACCCCTCCCCAAACAGCTGAACACTTCCCAGGTGCGCCCCCTCCTCAAACAGCTGGACACTTCCCAGGCGCGCCCCCTCCCCAAACAGCTGAACACTTCCCAGGTGCGCCCCCTCCCCAAACAGCTGAACACTTCCCAGGCGCGACCCCTCCCCAAACAGCTGAACACTTCCCAGGTGCGCCCCCTCCTCAAACAGCTGGACACTTCCCAGGTGCGCCCCCTCCCCAAACAGCTGAACACTTCCCAGGTGCGCCCCCTCCTCAAACAGCTGGACACTTCCCAGGCGCGCCCCCTCCCCAAACAGCTGAACACTTCCCAGGTGCGCCCCCTCCTCAAACAGCTGGACACTTCCCAGGCGCGCCCCCTCCCCAAACAGCTGAACACTTCCCAGGGAAGAACAATCAAGCAATCAACGAATCATTCAAGGCTGAGCAGGGAACATTAATCGTCACAGATAAGACCCTATAAAGTGCATTCAAAAATACATTCACTTGTTTTAAGTTCAGTGTTACTGTAACATACTTTATTTACATTTTTTTCCTTCGTTTTACACATTTATTTATTAATTATTATTTCCCTTTTTTTTTTTTTTTTTTTTATCACCACACTATTACATTAAAATGCCAAATACTGCAGCACCAATTTCACACAGGATTATAAACTTATTATAGTAATTATAGAGAAATTCTGTTTAATGTCAGTAAGTTTAGTTTGAAAGGATGCATAAACAAATACCTGAACAGTTCAAACAAAAGCATTGTAATCACAGTATTATTGTTCTTAATGTGCATTCATGTGATTACTTTTTCTTTAATCATAATACCTGTGCACAAATGTTTATCTATCTGTGTAAATGAGGACATAACATTGACGTCTGTTGTTTTCTATATAAAGCGATTTATAATGGCTACAGACTAACCCAAATCCTAACACCTAAAACATACTTTTGTCTTGTCCCAAAGGATATCTTTGTAAACTTATACAAACATAAAAGCACACACACACACACACACACACACACACTTACTGTAATGGCAGAGACAGAAGATAAGGAAGAGTATCTGTGTGTTCTGAGACAAACAAATCCATGCGGGCCTCATTAGACCGATTCCTCCATATATCTATATTCAAGTAACATGTGGTTTTGTTTATAGATCAGTCATAACTCTAGACTTTCACCCTGTCCTTCTCTGCTATCCATTCTGTCGCTGCATGCTTCCTTATGCTGCTCTTTATCTTCATCTCCCCTGTTGTTTTCTCTCTCCCTTTCCTTTTCAGTATTTGCTCCCTTTTGCTCTTTTTCCTGTCTGTCTGATCTGCAAATTCAACAAGACGTATTCACTTTCAGGACTGAACTATGATACTGGTCAGACCGGTTTAGCAGCTGGTGACGCACACGCACACACACACACACACACACACACACACACACACGTCTTTCCATGTTTTATGGAGACATTCCATAGCCATAATTGTTTTTATATTTTCTATCTCCCTACACCTAAACCTTCCCCTCACAGAAAACGTTCTGCATTTTTAGTTTAAACAAAAAAAAGAAGATAATTTTGAACTTTATTTTACAGTACTTATGGGTGAAGCTTTAACGCTTACCGGACATGGATCTCAGCCAGAAAAAGAGGAGTATCTTCTTCAGGTGGGAATGAGTTGCTTCTCCCAGTGGAGGGGTTCGAGTATCTCAGGGGCTTGTTCATGAGTGAGGACTGGACACAGCGAGAGATTGAAAGGTAGATTGGTCTGAAAGCCGTCCTGGTGAAGGCAGCATCTAGCCATGATGCCTCCTGGAAGTATTCCAGTGGAGGTGTTCAACTGGGCAGACCCAGGAAGAGCAGGAGGAATTATTATTATTAATGCACTGTCAAACAGTTCCATATATTTTGTATAACATCAAAATGAACTGCTTATTAATGAAGTATGACTGACCCTTCTGGCATTTTGTATAGGTAATTCACCTTTGTCATATATTACTTGTCCTATATGGGTTGTTTTCTTAAGGAGCTGTTTAACTCATAAAAATGTGTCTTGTTGGTGTGGTGTGATGTCAATTTAAGGTTAATGTTTTTCAGTGTATGACAATACTTTTCTCACCATAGTTAGTCTCGCGTAGCCGGACCTGAGACTGACGGCTGAAGGTCTGGAATGTATCGTAGCTTTCATTGGCCAAGGCCCGCCCATGAGGCTATTTGACCGACATGACAAACAACCAATCAAAGTTTGTTTCGTTTAGCGTAAGATTTCGGGGCGTGGAAATGTCGCCACAATAACAAACGGGTGTGTGAAACTCTCGGATGCATTTTAAAGATTCTATGCCGCGAACTTTAAATATTTCACATGCTTTTGAAAATACAGCGTTTAGTTCACCTTGATAAGCGTTTATTGTCACAGTTGTAAACACAACGGCTTTCTTCTTTCGTGAGGGGGTTTGGCGCCACATCTTTGTTTCCTGGCGGACCGAAAATAAACGTAACACTCGCGTCTCCCGGAAATCCGGTTTAATTCAACCAGTCAGATTACGACTTCGACATTCCTGAAGTGTTTCCAGAAGAGTGTTTCATATGCATCAGACGTTTAGCCAACGGTCCATGGGCGTGACATCTGAGGCTTAGACTAGAGGGCTTCACGGGTCCAAAAATTCGTACCCGAACCCGAAGAGACCTGTAAATATGCTGCACAAAACCGACCCGGACCCGTATTTTATTTGAAAGCGGGACCCGGACCTGTGCAGACCCGAGAAATGCCTTTAATGTACTACCCGGACCCGACCATTACTCGAAAGTTGGACCCGAACCCGGCTGGGAAGACACAGACCTGACTGCACCCGATAGGCACATACTGCACAGCAATGCTGCATTACTGCTATTAAGTCAATAAACAATTTGCGAAAAAAATAAATAAAAAAAACCTTAACCGTTAGCCTTCTCCCTGACTGCGATGGCTACAATCCTCCTTGCAAATAAATTTCCATCCATGTTAGGTTGTTTCTCTCTCTTGTCGACGGAGAGAGCCTTCTTAATCCTCTCATTATTCCAGCTTTAAAAGTCTACTTGCTGTTATGGTCGGTGACGGATGACTATGCAACTTTGCAGTTTTATTTTTAATTTTTTTTCATCTCGAGTCAACTTCGACTTTTGTGTTTAACCTACAATAACTTTTTGTTGGTTGTAATAAAGACTTGGAGCAATTGTTTTTTTGCTAAAAAAAAAAAAAAAACCCCGCACAGAACAAGTGCTTTACTTCGTAAAGCGTGTTCGATAACAGGTGCGTCTCTTCAGTTTTGTTTCAGCTTTTGTTTTCTCACATCACTCATGAAGGAATCCATGATCACGGTCTTCTGGCGGCTGAGGTAACACGTGTTTTTTTTATTTTCACCTTATTTAACAAATCAAATCAAATTTGATCGTGTAACACTCCAAAAATACTACCAAAGGAGTGGATAAAGAGACCACAAGGTTCCTGACTGGACCAGATAATTCATTTGGGGCATCAATAGCAGGAGACTCAAAAACACAAACATAATAAATGAATATGGCACTTTTATTCTTAAACAATACTACAATATTAAAACCTCAAAAGGGCAAAGCAGCAGGTTAAGATGGTTAGCACATGTAGGCCTAGACTTCAATCAATAATGTATTTGACAAATCACAAATTACCTCCAATAAATAAACAGTAGACGAGCAGGAAGTATTCAGCAGAGAGATTCAAGACCTTAAAATTAGTTCATGTGCCCGCCAGTTATACACAATTTCATTACACAGCAAACACCAAAAAGGTACACACATCCACAAGTGCATCAGTTAAATCACACACTTAAATACACACCACAACATCACTCAGTATGGGCCAAAACCACTCTGGCTAAGCACATAGCCGTCGTCAATATAAAACAGTATGGAAGATGGCACATGAAAAGATAACCTGCCCTAATACCCCATACACACACACACACGCGCACACATACAAACACCGATACAAAGCAGCACTCACATACAAAATCCCCTGGGAAACAACAACAGACCTCATACATTTATAGAGTTCGTTAGAAATACAGCACAGGTGTTTGTCCCTTTCCCTAATGAGACGCAAGGCAGACACTACGGGCGCCACCACTGTCGCCCCTCCCCTTGCCTAAATGAAGGACTTACAATCGTTCGCTTTTTAAAACCTCGCGTTTCTATTCGCGCCTATTATTGTTTTCTTTTTTCTCGCTCCATTTTCATTTCTCTCTCACTCGGTTTTTCACGAGTTCATCAAACGACAGTGGTAAGTGGTAAGTGGTAAGTTAAGTTGGTATCATTCATCAGTCACGGTGAGTAATGACTTCTCCTGTTATTGTTGTTTGCACTTCATGTCACATGTACAGTTTCTCTCTCTCTGTCAGTGACGAGGGATTCACATGTGATTAATTCTGAAACCTTCTCTGTCAGCCTAACTATTTCCCTGCATTTGAGACGCGCATCCAAACTTTAGTTGAGGACAGTAAGAATGTGAGGGCTGTAGATACGGCTTTGGATGCGACTATCTCAGGGAGTCCTGTACATTGGTAGGGCTGGACCAGAATATTCGAATATTCCTTTGGAGGGATGGCATTCGATTTTTCATTTTGAGATTCGAATATTCGAAAATAAAAATAAAATAAAAATTAACACGTGACATCGATCCCTGCGAAACGGTTCTCATTCGCGCTTTAATGACTAGCCCTTGCAGCAACGCCAACATCGTGATTAAAGAGAAGAAGGACCTGGTCTACATTGAGGTTAGACTAATATTTTATATTAAATTATTAGTAAATAATTTAAATGTAATTTAATATGATGATTTTGCTACACTACTTCATCTCGTGCACAATGCATAATTTGACTAAGAAAATGCTAATTAATAGGTTGTCCGCCTGGCTGAACATCTGCACCAGCAACAGACCGATCGGAATGTGGAAGAGCTGTCTGCAAGCCATAGAGAAGAGGAGACTGCGGCGCCACCACCAAAAAAAAAAAAAAACATCAGGAGATTTTAATGCTGATGGAGTCCGATGACGAAGAGGAAGAAGAACATGGAGACGGCGCAAAAAAAGAGATGGAGCAATATTTAAAAGACGCTACAAAAGTACAGTCGGGCCCGCTTGCATGGTGGAAGCAAAATAGTGACCGCTACCCTAAACTGGCATTTGCAGCCAAACACCTCCTTTGCGTTCCGGCCACTTCAACTCCATCAGAGCGCATTTTTTCAAAAGCTGGCTACATTGTTAATAAGACCCGAAGTTCGCTTTTGCCCGAAAATGTAGACAAGCTCATCTTTCTTGCACACAACTTGAAAAGAGTGTAGCTAAATTGGTAGCTTTTCTAGCTTCAGCTTGCAACCTGATTTTATTTATTTGAAAGTTTGATTTGTAAAATTGTTCGTTTATTGAAATATGAACTAACGTTAGCTTATTTTATTTAGCCCATTACATTTTGTTTTATTGTATAAGGGATTTTTTTTATTTTATTTAAACACTAAATAATGCTACCTTGTCATTTATTTATTACAGTTTGTTGAACTTTGTTAATTTATTTGTTGTTCTTTTATTTAACTAGCATACCTTTTATGGTGTCGATGTTACTCTGCTGCTAATTTCTGATTTAAGAGCGATTTTGTTGGAAAAATGTTAGGCTACCTTATTTTAAAAAATGTGCTGCTAATATCCGATTTGGGGAGTGATTTATTTAAAAGTTTTACTTTGTAAAGAATATTTTGTTTATTTTATTTAGACTATTAAAATGTTTTTATTCTATAAGGGAATTCATTTAATTTTATTTAAACTGTTCGTTAATTAAAATGTGTGATTTTATTGAAAGTATGCTGCTGCCGTGTTCTTTATTTATTACAATTCGTTGAACTTCGTTAATTCATTTTTCGTTCTTTTATTTAAATAGCCTACCCTTTATGGCGCCTTATTGTGCTGCTAATTTGGGAGTTATTTGTTTGTTTGATAAATGTTGGGCTATACCTTATTTAAAGTATTGCTCTAACAGACCTGTTTATAGTGCAGTGTTCGTTCTTAAATAATATAAACCCTGCCCGGGCCGCATGTAGCGCCCGGCTTTCGGCTTGTGCTGTTCTGTCATTTATTAAAGTTTTATTCATTCTGAAAGTGTCGCGACTTGCCTGTATCCACATTACACAAAAATGCGACTTTGCACTCCCTTGCGTCCCCAGCAGTTGGATGAACGGTTCTCGACATAAAAATGCAACAGACAGACACACACAGAGAGATTCCTGCCTTTATTAGAGATAAGAATATATTCAGCCCCCTCCCACCGAAGCTTCGAATATTCGATGTTGATCACTACCGAATACTCGAAGCTCAAAAAATGGTATTGGGACCACCCCTATTGTTCGGTTCTGGTTGAGCCCGTGCAGCAGGGCAGCTGGGTGACTGTGAGGCGGCATAGTCACGGGTCAAAACACCACTCTTCCTTTCCGATCAAAACATCAAACAGGTTCTCCCCACTCAGTGAAGCACCCACTGAGAAACCTGATGAAAGCGTTCTGGTTATTGGCGATTCTATTGTACAGAACGTGAAAATAGAGACACCAGTCACCATAGTCCATTGTTTACCGGGAGCAGAGCGCCTGACATCTTGGCAAATTTAAAAGTGCTGGCTAATGCTAAACATAAATTCAGTAAGATTGTTATTCACATCGGCGCTAATGATGTTCCACTTCGCCAGTCGGAGATCACTGAAAATAATGTTAAAGAGGTGTGTGAACTTGCAAGTACGATGTCAGACACTGTAATATGCTCTGGTCCGCTCCCTGCTTACCGGGGTGATGAGATTCATAGCAGACTGCTGTCACTCAGTGGCTGGATGTCTAAGTGGTGCCTGCAGAATAACAGGTTTTATAGACAATTGGACGAGTTTTTGGGGCAGACCTGACCTGTTGAAAAGAGATGCTCTGTTTGACAGAAACATGGCTAAAACCAGATGAATACATTACTTTAAATGAGTCCACCCCCAAGATCACTGCTATAAAAATGAGCCACATCCAAAAGGTAAAGGGGGAGGTGTTGCTACAGTTTATAGCAATATTCTCAGTATTTCTCGGAGGGCAGGCTTTAAGTATAACTCGTTTGAAGTTATGGTGCTGTGTATAACGTTATCTAGAGAAACACGTGTTAGTGATAAATCCCCTGTGATGTTTGTACTGGCTACTGTATACAGGCCACAGGGCACCACACAGACTTTATTAAAGAATTTGCTGATTTTCTATTTGAGTTAGTGCTGGCTGCAGATAAAGTCTTAATTGTTGGTGATTTTAATATCCATGTCGATAATGAAAGAGATTCGTTGGGATCAGCATTCATAGACATTCTGAACTCTATTGGGGTTAGACAACACGTTTCAGGACCTACTCATTGTCGAAATCATACTCTAGATGTAATACTGTCACATGGAATTGATGTTAGTGGTGTTGAAATTCTGCAGCAAAGCGATGATATCTCAGATCATTATCTAGTCTTGTGTAAACTCCATATAGCTAAAACTGTAAATTCTACTCCTTGTTACAAGTATGGTAGAACCATTACTACCACAAAAGACTGCTTTGTAAGTAATCTTCCTGATTTATCTCAATTCCTCAGCATATCCAATAGCTCAGAAAAACAAACATAACCCCTGCTATTTATTCAATAAAAAACAGTCACTAAATTAACGAAAAATAAAGCATCAACAGGTGTTGGCATTTCCCAAAAGCACAGCAGTAATTCAAATTTGTGTCCTCATAAACCACATAAACATGCACACACACACACACACACACACACACACACACACACACACACACACACACACACACACACACACAGTTATAACGGACATGCGAGTTTCAACAACAACTTTCCGCCAATCACATTCCTCGTCTTAAGACGCAACAAGTGTAGCACTGGAGACGGGTTGAATGCAGAGATGTGATTGGTGGACAGTAGTGAGTTGGCGCATGCGCAGCTGGACTCTTCTGACGGTCAGTAGCGCTTATTTCTGCACTTTAATATATTTGTGAATATTGCGAGTCCTAATCTGTGTTTAATGTTTCCTCGTGTTCTCGATGGTGTTTGAAGAACTTTAGTTCTGTCACTTTATTATTCGTCAATATGTTACGCACACCGACTTATGCTTTACTTTATTGATATTTAGCTCGTGTTAATGTTATTAAGAATGATCTGTTGTGTCATGCTCTCGAGTAGAAGAGACCGGGGTAAGTTGTCATTTTTCACTACAGTTAATTATTATCACGGTGTTTTTTATTTTAGAAAGTCGTCTTTTGCTTACACAAGACACACAAAAACAAGAACCTTATGAATATGTAACAATGTTGTAATGTGATATATTTGTGTGTGAGCGAGTACTCACTTTAATAATTCACTCTAGTTCCTGTTTCATCTTAGTGTGCACTATACAGCCTTCACTACAAATACAGGACAGGTCAGAGCATGCTTGGCCAATCACAATCAGCTGTTTAATCCACTGCACGTCATCATTTACCCTCACTAACTGAACCTTGGGTATTTTTCATTTTGGGGTGAACCATCCATTTAATCCTCATTTTAACTGCTTTATGTCCCGACTAATGTCTACAACAACAGCAGAAACCAGTTAAAGGGATAGTTCAGCCCAAATCAAACTTCTGCCATCGTTTACTCATCCTTGTGTCAGACTTGCATTCGTCTTCAAACACGATGAAAGTATTTTTAATGAAAGCGATTGTGAAGCAGGCCGAGTGAAACACAGCCAAACATTTGGGTAGTGAATCTCAATGGAGGGAAGCCTTAGGGTTCATTAAAAATAACTCTTTTGAAGACGAACAAGAGCAAAAAAAAAGTTTTTTTGGGTGAGCTATCCCAAATCAAGGCCTGGAACAAACAAGCCAACTGTTCAACAACCAAACATACATTTGAAAAAAACTAATGTGTAAACCTTTATGAATGATTGATGGGCAGCCCATCCGCTGTTTCTGAATATAAACCACTCACATCTTTATAAAGGATGGCCATCTGCACATCTGTTTGCAGGGCAGGCCTCCAGCTGTTTGTCCGGCGATGGATGATCTGGAGGAGGACCTGACGTGTTCGGTGTGCTTCGGGCTGTTCTCGGACCCGAGAGTGCTGCCCTGCTCGCACACCTTCTGCAGGAGCTGTCTGGAGAGCGTGCTGCAGGCCTCCGTCAGCTTCTCCATCTGGCGCCCGCTGCGTCTCCCGCTCAAGTGCCCCAGCTGCCGGAGCGTGACGGAGCTGCCCACCAACGGCCTGGACGCGCTGCCGGTCAACGTCTGCCTGCGGGCCATCGTGGAGAAGTACCAGAGCGACGGCCACCCCCGCTCCCCGGCCTGCCCCGAGCACCCGCGCCAGCCGCTCAACGTCTACTGCGTCCAGGTGCAGTGACCACCGGCACGCTCTGCCTCGTCCCACACATATTGAGAATACGTCCCATGTTTTCATCAGTCCCTTGGTTTATAGGTCAAATTAAGGGGAGACACTGCAGGCAAACACACTGTTTTCATGCACCTGTCAAGTTTGAGATTTTGGGCATTTTGTTTTTTCATAAGTTTTCTTCTCAGACTAGTGGAAAGAAAACATCCAAAACACACTTCTAAATGTTTCTTTTATAGCACTTTATCTGTTTGTGTCAATATTCTTCAATTACAGTACATATTTTTAAAGGCCATTTTCTCAAAACGAGATTTTTCTCCTACACGGAGCCATAAATCTCCTCTTCAGTAGCACTTTACATGTTTATTCCTGTTCCTAAAGGTTTTTACAGAGCGATGTGTTCACATATCTGACCCTGCAGCACAAAAGCAGTCATGAGTAACACAGGTATATCTGTAGCAATAGACAACAATACATTGTATGGATCAAAATTATACATTTCTCTTTTATGACAAAAATCATTAGGATATTAAGATCATGTTCCATAAAGATATTTAGTAAATTTACATCAAAATTTCTGATTAGTAATATGCATTGCTAAGAACTTCATTTGAACAACTTTAAAGGAGATTTTCTCAATATTTAGATTTTTTTGCTCCCTCAGATTCCAGATTTTCTAATAGTTGTGTCTCAGACAAATATTGTCCGATCATAACAAACCATTCATCAATTGAATTTAAAAAATTTGATGCTTATGACTGGTTTTGTGCTCCAGGGTCACATATAACAGCTTTAGGTTATGTTTTAGTGTTGGTAACATGTCCCACACAAACTGTTGTTTGGTTTGTTTGGTGGTGGTCACTCTGTGTCCAGGACCGCAAGCTCATCTGTGGCTTCTGCCTGACCGTGGGCCAGCACCGGGGCCACGCCATCGATGACCTCCAGTCAGCCTTCGAGAAGGAGCGCGGGGCCCAGGGCCGGCTGACGGAGGGGCTGAGGGGCCAGCGCTGGGAGGAGCTGTGTGGTCTGGCCGAGCGCCTGCAGCAGGAGAAGGTCCGGAGCCAGGCTCTGCTTCAGAGCGACCGCGAGGTCGTGTCACGCTTCTTCCAGGGCCTTGACCTCATGCTGGCCCAGAAGGAGGAGCAGTTCACCGAGGCTCTGGACCGGGCGAGCGTCCTGCTGGCCCACGCTTACGAGCCGCTCATCCGGCAGGTAATAATAATAATGTTTCATTTATATAGCGCCTCTCCCAATCTCAAGGACACTTCACACTGACAATAGCAAATAAACAATCACTTCATACATTAACGGACAATAGACATTTGCCAAGAACATAACAGTTTAAGAAAAAACATTGTGACCAGTAGTATTGGTTGAACAGATATACAAACCAAAAATGATTCAGACACCAGATATTTTTGTACTATGGGTGCAGCACACTATAGTTCATTTATGTCAGTGAGGAGAGCAAAATAAACTAAACTGTGGCATATTATACCTGAAAATTCTTCATACTGTGGACTACCACTAAAATATGGGATTAAAAAGTATTCAATCACTTTGACCTGACCATGTTTTGTTACATACCTTTCTATCAGTTATCTGACATGATCAAGATGAATTTGTTCTGATAAAATGAAACTCTTGAGTTCTTGTCATATTTTATTACCATTTCCTAAACTATAGCAAATAAACTGTGATAATGTGAGAAATGCTGAAGGTGTCTGAATGCATCTTGGTTTGACTGTAGGCTTTGAGTTAAGTTCCTGCAGTGTGGTTATTGTCCAGAGACAGGGGCAAGGCGTTCCAAAGTTTAGGATCCATAACCAGGGTTCCCACGGGTCATGGACTTTCTGGAATATCATGGAATTTTAAAAGGTTTATTCCAGACATTGAAAGTCAGGAAATTTGATATTTTTTTGTCCAGGTCATGGACTATCAGGGACTTTTGTTTGCCACCTCCATCCAGTACTCGAGCGCTGTGTTCTGTGTGAAGACAGTGACTCTGACACGCTCGTGCGAGCCCTGAATTGAGTTTCTCGCTGCGTATTTCTTTAGGCTGAATGGGAAAATGCATACAAAAGTATAAAAATACCCGTCTCTATATTGAATTTTTACAGTGGAGTACATGCATCCTTTCGACTGCCATTTTTGGTTTTATTTAAAGCATCTTCTCTTCTGTGCTTGCACACAAACTGCACTGCAGTCAATTTCCCAAATGCCATTTGTTTGTAAATATTCCCTTATTATAATAATTAGTATGTAAATGGCCATTAACAGAGGCCAGAGACGCCGAAGACGGATGCAAGAGAAATGAGCATATCAGGCAGAGCAAGATCACTGTTCATGATGCACACAATATAGGAATCCTATTGCATTTTATATGAATGTGTTTCTGAGGGACTGTCTATTGTCCCTGTCAAATAAAGAATTAAAACTTTTCTGTATCTAACTTGAATTTCATTTTCTATCTTTGTGCTATATATTTAATTTTTGCTACTGCAATTTGTTTGACCTTTATATTATTTAGGCCAGTGGTTTTTGCTGTGGTATTAAAATTGAAATCAAGATTTGTAAAATTGTATTGGTATCTAAAATATTGGTGTCATAAGTTTATTTATTAGAATACAAGGTGACAGATAAAACAGCAACTATTTTATTTATTTGTGGCAAGGCTAGTGAAAATATAAACGGGGCAAGTAATTTGAACCACTGAAAAAATCCTTAGCATTGAGCCCTGGGCTATTTTATTCCCTTCCCGCTCATCAGCTGGCAAGCACTTGAATTTCATAATACGAGAGGACACAGGTAAAATAGAATAGGAGTGACACGAGCAGACCATTCAGTGCAAGTTCACATTCTCACAGCAGCATTTTGAATATATTGCAGATGGGAGATGGTAGTCCAAAAAATATAAAAATAAATAGATAAAAAAGATCTTTACAGTAATCGAGGCGAGATGTGATAAATGCATAATGATTCAGCATGTTTTAGGCTGACGATAATATAAGCATCTAGGTTCAGTGACGAGTCAAGAATGACACGAAGTTTTTGACGTTGGCAGATGGAATAATTGATGCATCTTCAAGGTGTTTTGTTGCAGGTGGGGGACTGACAAGTAAGATTTCTGTTTTTGTCAAGTTCAAACAGAGAATTGGAGTTGAGCCGGGTCTTTAACTCGTTGATGCAGTCAGATGAACAGAATCAGGTCGGTAAGCAGTGTATATCTGAATACCGTCGACATAGCAGTGGTACTGAAAACCCTGAGAGAATAATCTGTCTGAGGGGCATGATGAAAATAACTAATAGAGGGACAGAGGGAGATTTATAGTTATGCATGGTGATGTAGTATCGTCTGTTTGGCTCCTGAGATGCCAATATGTGAAAGGCGCATGAGTAATAGTTTATGACAGACAGCATCCAAAGCTGAGCTGAGATCGAGTAATACGAGTATGGAAAGATTGCCCGGGTCACCAGAAAGGGGTTTGTTTATAACCCTTACTATAGCAGTTTCAGTACAGTGTTGAGAGCAAAAACCTGACTGAAATATATCAAAATGATCATTGAGAGCCAGAAATGACTGCAGTTGAGTGGTGACAACCTTTTCTGTGATTTTTCAACAAACTGTAGGTTTTGAGATTGGGCCAGTTGGGTCCAGATTTGGCTCCTAAGAATAGCAGTAACAGCAGCAGGTTTGAGTGAAGCTGGAACAGTGGCAAAGATAAGAGACATGTTTACAAGATGTGAAATTGAAGCAGAAATGACAGAGGTTCAGTGTTTCAAAAGGAATGTTGGTGCAGGGTCAACCAGGCATGAAGAAGAATTGGATTTCTGTATTATTTCACTAATTAAGTTGGGGTTAGTCGAGGAGAAGTTTGGATAGGCCGAGCTTGCTCACTAGTAGAAGTGGTCAGTTCAGCACCAAATGTCCCACCATAAAGCATCCAGCTTATCCTAAAAAAGCAGAGCACAAGTCATCAGATTCTCGTTGACAGGTGAAGGACATGCAGGAGGAGCACAGCGAGCTGATGTCGCTCAGCTCCAGCGTGGAGAGTGAGGAGTGTCCGCTGGCGTATCTGGAGACGGTGCATCAGCTGAGGGAGCGCGTGAACGCTCTGATCCAGACACCGCTGCCCGAGGTCCCCAGCCTTCACCTAGCTCCGCGAGCGGAGCGCTTCTTCGAGGAGCACTGGTCTGACGTGACCATCAGAGGTCTGAGAGACGCTCCTGTTCCTCAAATCTCATGCCATACACACAGCTGCTCGAAGGCCGGTGCTCAGGCTGCTGATGGAGCTCGGCTCCGGCGTCTTCCTTCACCTCCAGCAGTCGTGCTGCTGCTGCTGCTCATGCTGGTCCTCACAGCACTGTGTTTACATTCAGTGTGTGGAAGCGCTCTGGGGCTTCCTGGTCTCTTTCATGCAGTGGAAAATGTTTCAAGTGAACTCACCCAGCCGCTCCATGAGATGGGGACGTTCTTCTGCTGTCTGCTACAGAACATCAACACCAAATTAAACGCGTTTATTTCAAGTTTTGGAGAAAACACCTACCAGCATCTGCTCCGCTTTCTCAAAACACTGCACTAGTGTTCAGTGCTGGAGATGATGCAGATATTCAGCCGGTGAAACACGAGCTGAAGGCATTTCTGGGTCAAACGGGTTTGTTTGCTCATTCAAGAATGAGACCGATTATGTACAAACACTGCAGTTCATCTTTGATAATGCTCATCATTTACAGGGGGCCTGGCATGCCTGTGCTATTGTAACATTCACGTACATATGCTAAAGTTGTGTGCACAAAAACATCAATAACACCTAACATCATTGGATAAGGAAAAAGCATTGCGTGAGTGTTTTGAAAACATCCATAAATATAAAACCATTATTTATAGACAAAGCATTATGAAGCTTTGTGATGCAGTTGCAGTCTGATCTAATACAGATAACATCAATTTTAACAACAGTTGCTTCGTGAACATTGCATTAAATTGCGCATGGATTACAAAACACTCATGTAATCGTCATCAGGATCCATGTCTGACCCCTTTAACATCTGCCGTTCAGACAACCAGTGTTTTTCAGTTCTGAAGAATGTGTTATTTTAAATCATGTGGTTTATAAAAGTCTGTTACTAAAAATGAGTCTAAAACTGCAGTACAAATTAACTATTACCCATGATGCCATCTTCCCACTGCTCCACAGATGGCACTGCAGACATTGACTGCGTCCGAAACTGCATACTCGAGTAGGTCATTTCTGAATAAATCATTGAAAAGAGTACATACTATATAGTATGAATGTTATCTGGATGTACTGCATTCACTTCAGAATCTCACTGGAAGTAGCAGGTCTTCCAAGTACTTTCTGCCTGCTCTTTTAGGAGTACTGTGAATTCAGACAAGCTTCTTCCTGTTTCTCACCTACTATATAGTAGTGATTTCAGATGCAGTCATTGGGCTTGTAGATATATGGACCAAACTGACTAGATGAGCACAATATCAGATGTCTCAATTAATCTTTTGGGACCTACTTTTCATCTTAATTGTAAGAACTTTATATGTCTGTCTAATTGTTTCTACTACAAATGATTACTGAAACACTATTTGCACTTATACTTACTGAATAAATCCTTTTGCTCTTTCAGATTCATTTCATTGAACAGTTTTAGAGCTGAAGATGAATAAAGCTCTCAGAAACAGCACTGTTCTGGACCAATGCTTTCTTCTGGCTGTTCATCACGTAAACTCAAACGAGAGGCTGAACATTATTGTGCTTTAGTTTAGACAGAAGTATAACAAAACTCAAAACGCCAAATTTAATGTTTATTTAAAATACTCAACTGCAGTGCAGTAAAAGCATGATAATATTCCATGTGTTACTATGTAGTATAAAACATTTAAAACAATAAAAGAGAACGAGCACAGAATGAATGAGACGTATAAGAGGTTTAGAGACGGCGAGAGAAGTGAGGAACAGACAAACCGTCAGAACAAACGAGTGATTGACAGTATTTGCCCTCTTCATGCCGTCTCGATCTCACGCAGGACGATGGTTTTGGGGTTGATGGCCACGTTCTTCGTGGTGTTGTGTGTCTTATAGATGCCGATGAGACGGTCGGCCATCTCAAACATGTTGTTCCTCAGGGAGATGATGATGAACTGAGCGTTCTTGGTTTGCTCCTGCAATAATGTGGGAAAGTTCAGCAAACGTTAGAATTAGGGGCAAAAACAGAAAAGCATTGTACTGATTTCCTCTATAACTGACGCTAGTTTTCATGAACTTAACATCAGCAATGACTCCCCTGTAAATTTGGTGTACTCTTCAGGATTAAACTGAACTGAGTTTTGTCTGGGTTTATGTAGGGATGAACATTTAAGAAACACTGGAGTTCATTAAAATTAAGCTCATTAAAAGTGACCGGACTATGTAAATAGATGTAGAATTTAAATCACTAACGTTAAATGACCGCTGCAGTGGTTTCAAAACAACATTTAAATGATGAAAATATATTATTTTGCTCACCCACGAAGAGAGAGTTACACTGACAAAAATACATTTATACAAGAATGTTAAAGTTCAAGTAAACATATCACACAATTGTATATTATTTACTGTTTATCATAACTAAATTGAAAAAGTGAAGGGGGCCTAAAGGCACTGTAGTTTCTGTTAAACTTAAATTTAACATCTTAAATGTCCTTGTGTTCCTCACATAAAGCTATTAATTGGCTTGAGGAGACTGCACAAAATTGTTAAGGATGTTTTATGTTTTTTTCACTCTGTGTGCCCTTAACCGTCACAACCATGTGTAAAGCACAATAGCGTTCATGACGGCAATAAAGGTCAGTAGGTGGGGAATACAGGCAAAACATCAGGAAACACTGGCATGACCACTACATGCTAGAGCTGGGAGATATAGCAAAAAATAAAATAAAAAGTATGGACTATATAATGTTTCATTTTGTTTGGGATCAATAATTTATATTTTTATACATTTTTTTTTTTTAAACGAGCTATAGAAAAAAAACAAAGTTTCAATTCAATCACTGTATTTTTAGATTAACCCAATTGGAGACAAACAAACAAAAATTTATAAAATTAATATTTTGTTTAATACAATTTAAATTGACACAGTATGTCACTTCACTTCAAAAAGAGTCCAGAAAAATTAATAGTGAAAAAATAAAAGTGATTTCATAGGGCCCTACATTTTATCGACCAGGCCTACTAAATGCTAATGCATTTACGCTGACTAACAGATTTCCACTAGTATATTTAATTGAGTATTGAATAATAAAGGGTAGGCCACCCGTACCCTGGCTGCGGTGACATCCCATAAGACATCTAATGCTGAGCAACAGTTCTGTGTTCACTATAGAGAAGATGCCTGGTCACGTCATGCTAGTGTTAAGAGCCCAACCACAGGAAAGGAGGCAGGCGAGTGTACTTACGTATATGTAGCAGGCCACGATGGAGACGTTCTTGAAGTCGAGGGCAGCATCGATCTCGTCCATGAAGTAGAGCGGCGTGGGCTTGAAGTGATGCAGCGCAAACACCAGCGCCAGAGAGCTGAGCGTCTTCTCTCCTCCTGACAGGTTATAGATCTTCTTCCAGCTCTTCTTAGGAGGACGCACACTGGGAACGCACAGAAAACACAAAGCTGTCACGAGGACCATACACTGCTCTGCTGCAATCATCCCCTCAACGCCTCACAAAAACAAGACTTGTGCTTGAACTGCTTTAAAGAGTCTGGTAGTGTGTGATAGTCATTCAGTGGACGACGGATGCCTAGATTTTCTCTGTAAACATCTGCAAACCTAGTGCAGGGCTCTATTAAAATCACTTTCATTTGTTGTTTTTTTCCATTTTAATAATTTTTCTAGACTTCGAGAAAAAAAAAATAGCATGTCTAATTAATTGAAACCATAAAACTTACACAATTTAACAGATTTATTAAAAGTTTAACAAATGACTTTTCTCTCAAATTATTATTTTTTTTACCAAATTCTGTTTTCCAATAATTTTCTAGATCCAATTTTAATGGCTACATACATAAATTTGTATTAATTAAAAGCATCTCTAATGAATTTATGAAATAATTTTTAAGTTTATTCAAACTTTAACGGGTTGCTGTGAAGCCCTTTCAGTTTCTGTTTGTACATGTGACGATAGTATTTTCATGAAGTGACCGTTCTAGAGATTGTTCATGTGTTCATATAAAGAGGATGCAATCACCATAAGCACGAGGCGTGCCTCATTATATGTAGTAAACAAAATCACATATTTACACTCTCTGAATCGTTCCCTATCCCCTATATAGTGCACTACTTGTCATTCACCGTACAGGAAACACCAATCCTGTGAACAAGTGACCAATCTCAGCCGCAGCTACAGAGTAAGGGGGCGGGCGCTTCAGATTCTAGAGAGCATTATGTTGGTCAGAAGATTTAATGAGAAGCTGAAGTACGAGGTGACGCAAGAAACATCGTTGATCAGTTTTGGCGGAACTGCAAGTAAGTAAGTAAGTAAGTAAATTTTATTTATATAGCACATTTAAACATAGCAAAGCTATCCAAAGTGCTTAACAATGTAACAGAAATTAAAATGAAAAAAGAAAACAAAAAAGGAGCAAACAAGACAACCAATAAAACATCAATAAAATTGAAATTAAAATGCTAAGGAAAAAAGATATGTTTTCAATCTTGATTTAAAACTGGTAATGGAAGGTGCAAGGCGGCATTCTAGAGGTAACTGGTTCCATAGACGAGGGGCATTAACTGAAAAGGCTCTGTCACCCTTGGTTTTCAAACGGGAGCGAGGGACAGATAAAAGAGCCCTGTCAGTGGATCTTAAACGTCTGGTAGTTGACAAAGGGATAAGAAGAACTTTAAGATAAGACGGAGCTTGATTGTTAAGAGCTTTAAAAACAAACAGCAGAATCTTAAACTGAACTCTAAAATGGACAGGAAGCCAGTGTAGTGAAGCCAAAATTGGAGTGATGTGGTCATATTTCTTTGCCCCAGTCAGCAGCCTTGCAGCTGCATTTTGTACCAACTGGAGGCGTGAAAGCGATGACTGAGGAAGACCTGAGTACAGAGAATTACAGTAATCTAGACGTGAGGTAATAAAAGCATGAATAACCTTCTCCAAATCTTGAAAAGACAAAAATGATTTAAGTTTGGAAATGACCCGTAATTGATAAAAACTGCTCCTAACGACCGAATTAATTTGTTTGGATAAACATAATTCTGAGTCTATAATAACACCCAGGTTTCTAACTTGTGAGGAAATGGAGGGGAAATGGTTGCCCAGCTCCTCAATGATACTCATTCTCGTTTTTTGGGGACCAAAAACAATAATTTCTGTTTTATTCTCATTTAGTTGGAGAAAGTTATTTGACAACCATAATTTAATATCTGAGATACATTCCAGCAGTGGTTGAATGGACTCACCAACTTTTAGTGGGAGGTACAACTGTGTATCATCAGCATACAGATGAAAAGAAACATTGTGCTTTCTGATAATATCCCCCAGAGGGCGCATATATAGGTTAAAAAGAAGTGGTCCCAAAATAGAGCCCTGGGGTACTCCAGTAATAATTGGGGCAGATGATGAGGAGAATTTGCCTAGCTCTACAGAAAAAGACCTGTCTTTAAGATAAGAGTTGAACCATTGTAAAGCTGTACCCCTGATACCGATCAGATGTTCTAACCGCCCAATAAGAACATTATGATCCACGGTATCAAAGGCAGCTGTAAGATCGAGTAGAATCAGTACTGCATTTTTACCAGCATCAACTGCAACCAAAATATCATTGAACACTTTAAGCAAAGCAGACTCTGTACTGTGATAAGCAGTGAAACCAGATTGAAAAGGTTCAAATAAATTAGCAGTATTTAAGAATGTGATCAACTGTGATTGGACAACTTTTTCTAAAAGTTTTGACAAAAAGGATAATTTCGAAACAGGCCGAAAATTATTAAAACAACCTTCATCCAAACCTTGCCTCTTAAGCAACGGCTGAACAACCGCATGCTTAAAACAATTAGGAACCACACCAGTATCCAAAGATGAGTTAACCAACGCTTGGATGCTGGGTCCAATTACTGGAAAGGCTGCTTTTATGATCTCAGGAGGAACAACATCTAGTGAAGAGTTAGTAGTCTTCATTTTGTTAACGAGATCAGAGAGTTCAGTTAAAGAGACATGTTGAAAATTACAAAATAAAAATGGACTAGTAGGCAAATTTAAAGACAGGTCTGAGAGCTGTGAAATAAAAGATAAGCGAATGTTACTCACTTTATCAACAAAAAATGTCAGAAATTTCTCACAGAGCCCTGCTGACAGTTCCCTAGAATACTGGGAATTTGGATTAATAACTGAATTTATCGTGGAGAATAAAATCTTAGGTCTATGACAGTGTGCCGAAATCAGCTCCGAAAAATATTTTGATCTGGCTGATTTAGCAGCGCTCTGAAACTTAACCAGACACTCTTTAAAAATCTCAAGAGACACAGTCAGCCGATCATGCTTCCATCTCCTCTCTGCTTTACGGCACGCCTGTCTAAGAGAGCGAGCGTTGTCATCCAACCAGATACAGATTTTATCTTATTCAAATGCAAGCTTTGAATGCTTATATCTTCTAAATGAGAATTGTCACTGTTTCGGAGCGCAGTGGCTTATAGATAACCTTAAGACTAACATATTAATACTAACACCCAAAAAACGTTTAATTGATTTCACAGGGACTTTAACATTCACAGACACTAGTCCACACAATGTTTTGATTTAAGTGTGCTGGCCTACTTTTGATTTATTCATCCAAAACTTGCAAATTCCGTGACATTCCTCGTTATACAGTAAATTCAGTCATTATCATTTATGACGGGATTCCACGATTCCATCGGTTTTCCACATCACGGAAATCATAGCGTCCTACTAGTGCTTTAAAACGTGTTCAGATGTTAAAATCTGTGTATTGCAGCATTAACAGACGGCTGACCTGCAGAGACACACACCTGAACATGATGCCCTCGGAGAAGGGATCCAGACTGTCCACCAGCTCCAGCTCGGCGTCTCCTCCTAGTGTGAGCATCTGGTAGTTCTCCTTCAGTTTGTTGGTGATGATGTTGAATCCAGCCATGAACTCGTGCAGCCTCTGCTTGCGCAGGTCCTCACAGCCTCTCTTGAAGGAGTCTCTCTGTGTGGTGATGTTATCGAGCTCCGCCACCCGCTGCAGATACAGCTCCTCCTGCACACACACACACACACGCACGCAGTCAGTGCGCTGACGCACTCATTCATCAGCTGACCACACCGAGTGAACCTCTGGTACCTTCTTCTTGAACTCTGCGATGGCTCCCAGGTTGGGCTTCATGTTGGAGCAGCGGTCCTCCAGCAGAGCGATCTCGTTCTTGATGACATCTGGATTGCCGATGTCTTCCAGCTGCTCTGGGTTCAGTGCAGGCAGCTCTTCTTCTGGAGCTCCATCGATGGGGTGCAGCGACAGCCTGCTGGCCTAAAACACACAGGACTGTAAACACACAGAGAGAAGACGAAAGCGCACAGGCCAGTACAGGCTAATTTAAATAACACACACACACACACACACCACCCCTTAGGCGAGCAAATCAAGGTCGGTCTGGCTCAGGAAGAAGAGCCTGACAGCACATGGCACAGGAATTAAACCTAAAGCCATGCGCTAGGGCTGGGGAATTTGAGGTTTTATCCATTCAGTCAGTACTGTCTGTTTGCAGATGTGACGCAGTACCTCTTTCTCCCAGTGTTTGATCTTGTTGTGGCACTCAGCGATGGCCGTGTCGATGTGCTCCACCTTCAGCCGCACGCTCAGAGACTCCTTCTGCAGCATGTGCTCCTGCTCCTGCACAGCCTTGATCTCCTGCAGCACTCCTCGATGCTGCTCCTGAACCTCCGGCAGAGCTTCCTACACAAACACACACTCAGAAATCAGCACCAAGTGTCTTCACGTGTTCACCATCTGAGAGAGAGGACGAGACAGAAGCACCTCAGCCTGCTGGTACCCCTGCATGATCTCTCCTGCCTCCTCCTCCAGCTTCTTCAGCTGCTCCGTCAGCTCCTCCATCAGCTTCTGATTCTCACACATCTCTGTCTCCAGCTGAGCCACGCTGTCCTCAGACTTCTTCAGATTGCTGTCATGTCAGAGCACAACATTCACTTTAGAAACCAACCAACTGGCTCTCTACAAAGCTACAAAGCCCACTCACTCGGTACTTCCGCCTACCTCAACCGTGACCTTTTCAACGCCATTGCGTATTACGTGACGTCATGAACGCGCATCACAGAACAGAGCAAGGCGAGCATTTGTGCTTATAAAACTTTAACTTTTTTTTTTTTTTTTTTGAAATGACCGATCGTTTCGCTAGATAACACCCTTATTCATCGTCTGGTATCGTTTAAAGCCCTTTGAAGCTGCACTGAAACTGTCATTTGGACCTTGAACCGTTTGGGTCCCAATGAAGTCCATTATATGGAGAAATGTTTTCATCAAAAACCTTAATTTCTTTTCGACTGAAGAAAGACATGGACATCTTGGATGACACGGGGGTGAGTAAATTATCAGCAAAAGTTTTTTTAAAAGTGAACTAATCCTTTAAAAGCACAATCTAATTGAGTGGGTTGAAATCAATGTCTTTGATCAGCTGGTTTACTGTAGAGAAATGGTTTAAGGTTAAGGATGTCATTTCTGCTTTCAAACAGAGGACAGTTTTTTGTTTGATTTAGAATATAATTTTTTTTTTGATCAGCCTAAATGCCTATAACTGGCCAGGTGGTGCAAAGAGTTGGTGTGCGCCTTTGCACAGCAGAGCAGGAACCGTGACCTTTGCAAAATAGATATCAAATAACAAAATACATTTCTGGTAATGTGAACACTATCACTGGAGTGAACTCAGTTCCTTTGAAGGGAACAAAAGCTAAACTTGTGTGTGTGACATAACATATACAGTATAGTATGCAGTGCTGCTTTAAAGCACTTTTCAGTGGTCTCATATTTATTGGAAGGCCTTACAAACAACTGTTTTATGTCCAGTTGGTGCAACTGACCCTGGACTTTAAAGTGGAATCACTTTTTTAGATCTGACAGTGTCTGAAGTTAAAATAAAAAAAAATAGTATTAATATTGGCTGTTGTGATAACTGACCGTCCAGCTGTCTTGATGGCCACCTGGGCTTTGGTGATGGCTGAGGAGCACTCGTCCAGCTGTGTGTTGATCTGGTCCAGTTTGTCCTGCTGGGCCTTCAGCTTATGGCTGTTGATGTCCACGATGAGCGTGTGCAGCCTCTTCACCTCCGCCTCCACCTTTCCTGCTTTAGTGGACGCTGCCTCAAAGTCTTCATAAAAAAAACAAACAAATCAAGAGACGCACAGATCAACCGACCAACACACGAGACCGTGAAGCTTTTTGTCCTAGTGTCCAAAGTTGAGTAGAATGCCTTCTGTTTTCAGAAGACAGTCATACAGATATGGAATGACAGGACTGTGAGTGACTGATGACAGATGCTGTACAAACGCACCTTTCCTGTAGACCTCCAGGCTCTTCTCCATCTGTTTCTGCTTGGCTTTATCAGGAGCAGCGGAGATGACGTTGGCCTCTAGATCTTTGATCTGAGTCTTGAGATGAAGCTCCTGCTCTGTCAGGCTCTGTAACGCACATCACTGGTTAACAGACGGCAGGGCTCACACGTTCACGCTGATGTTCAGCTGAGGTTTGGCTGTCTGACCTGGATGGTGGCCGTGTATTTCTCCAGCGTATTCTTCATGTCTCTTAGCTCACGTCGGGCTTTGTGCACCTTCTCCTCCAGCTGATGTTTCCTCTGCTGCCAGTCCTGCAGCTGCGTCAGCTCTTTGTTCAAATCGCTCTCCATTTTATCCAGCTATGCAAGTAGAAAATGTAAGTTTTCTTTGTCGAAAACCAGAACTGAAAATGTTTATTTAGTAATAAAATAATGGATCAAATTGAAAAATAAAGAGTCTAATAAGAACAGTCTTGTAAAAAATTAAATTGCTCATAACAGTTTTAAAAGTGCTATTGTACAAGCAGCGTCTGGAAACACGTCCTGCTGTGCTCCATTGAAGAAGAGCCACATGAGGGTGAGTTATCATCTGATCTGACCTGCTCCTGAGTGACATCAGCGCTGACCGAGGCACCCATCCTGCCCTTCATCACTCGTCCTCCTCCTCCAGTCATGGTACCTGAGGATGAAAGCGAGAGGGAGCTCATTGCGGTCATCCAGACATACACGTATAGAGCCACTTGACTCCACAACGCAGGAAAAATGCAGACAATACAGTCGGAAAAATGGAATTCGTATAACTCTACACTACAACCTGCCAAAATAAAAGTTTGGTTTAACTTGAAGAAATTATAACAGAGATATTACTAACTGCACAGTAAAATGTACTTCTCAGTGTTGTTAAAACAACAATAATAAAACATTTAGATTTAATTGCATTTTAAAATAATTTAATATTTTATGCCTTCATTTAATTAACAGTTTCTGATCATGAATTTGTATTAAATCCAAAAATATTAAAACCGACAACACCGAACTGCTGAAAATTTGTTAATCTTTTTTTAATTAATTGTTGAATTAGATGTTATTTTTGATTACTAATATTTAATTTAACCATTAAAACTGAATTTAGTAAAAGCTAATGATTTACGAGTGCTCTAGAGACGGGAGTAAACAGACCGGCCTGCTCGATGATCTGGCCCTGCAGCGTGACCACCCTCCAGCGCTTGTTCTTCTGGAAGGCCACCCGCGTGGCCTGCTCCAGGTCTTTAGCCACCAGCGTGTCCCTCAGGGCGAAGTAGAACGCTGGCCGCACGCTCTCGTCCTTCACATGCACCATGTCAAACAGACGAGGGATGTTCTCCGGAGTGGAGATGGAGCCCATGCTCTGCTGCCACACTTTCATCTGAACAACAGCACCAAACACCATCAGCACTGGACTCCAGCTCTGAAATCAGGTCTAGCAAGCAATGTCCTTTCCTCACCTTGTCTAGGCCGATGAATGTGGCCACACCGATGTTCTGGGCCTTCAGGAACGTGACGCATTTCTGCGCCGTGTCAATGGAGTCCACTAAGATATTATCCAGCGAGCCGCAGCTGGAGGAGATGGCGATGTCGTATTTCTCGTTGATCGCTCCCAGATCACCCTGTTGAGACAACGACAGGAACATGACCCTGTTTATCTACACAGAAAGGGTGCTTCTCAGGAGTCATGAGCGAGAATACACAGATGTATCCTTTGCAGAAGAGTTATCGACTAAATGTGACGCATGTATAAATCAAAGTGATGATGTTACTGATCATTTCCTTGTGTCGTGCATGCTGCGTATTACTGATATTAATTATATGGCTCGGCGTTATCGTCCGGGCAGAACTATTGTTCCAGCCACCAAAGACAGATTCACAAATAACCTGTCTGATTGTACCCATAAATACACATGAACTAGACAAAATGACTAGCAACATGGGCACTATCTTCTCTAATACATTAGAAGCTGTTGCCCCCCTCAAATTGAAAAAGGTTAGAGAAAAACGTACTGCGCCATGGTACAACAGTTATACCCATTCTCTCAAGAAAGAAACTCGTATTCTTGAGTACAAATGGAGAAAAACTAACTTGGATGTTTTTAGAACTGCGTGGAAAAACAGTCTGTCCAGCTATAGACAGGCTCTAAAAGCTGCCAGGGTAGAGCATATCCGCAAACTCATAGATAATAACCAAAACAATCCAAGGTTCTTATTTAGCACAGTGGCTAGACTAACTAATAAACAGACACCACCCGATCTAAATATTCCCTCACAGTTTAATAGTCATGACTTTATGAATTTCTTTACTGATAAAATAGATCACATCAGAAATACAATATCAAATGTAGATTCTACTGCGTCTAGTATTTCAGCTTCATTCATCGCACCCAAAGAAAAACTGCAGTGCTTTACAACTATAGGACAGGAAGAGCTAAATAAACTTATTAGTGCAATTGTTACCTGTAGCAGAAGAACCGCTTCTCAATATTATTAACTCATCGTTATCTTTAGGTCACGTCCCAAAACCATTCAAGCTGGCGGTTATTAAGCCTCTTATTAAGAAACCACAACTAGATTCTAATGAACTGGCAAATTACAGACCCATTTCAAATCTCCCGTTTGTGTCTAAAAGTTTAGAAAAAGTTGTGTCTGCTCAATTGTGCTCCTTCTTGCAAAAAAAAAAGATCTCTATGAAGAATTTGAGTCAGGTTTCAGGCCTCACCATAGCACAGAAACTGCACTTGTTAAAATTACAAATGACTTGCTTCTTGCTTCAGATCAAGGCTGCATCTCATTGCTAGTATTACTTGATCTTAGTGCTGCGTTCGACACTATAGACCATGATATACTCATAGATCGATTACAAAACTATACTGGTATTCAAGGGCAGGCTTTAAGATGGTTTAGATCCTACCGGTCCGATCGCTACCACTTTGTTCATTTAAATGGGGAGTCATCTCAATTATCACCCGTAAAGTATGGAGTACCACAAGGATCTGTCCTAGGTCCTCTGCTATTTTCAATATACATGTTGCCTCTTGGTAATATTATTAGAAAATACGGGATTAGTTTTCATTGTTATGCTGATGATACTCAACTATATATCTCAACAAGACCAGATGAAACTTCTCAACTAAGATAATAGATTGTGTTAAAAATGTAAAAGATTGGATGACCAATAATTTCCTCCTATTAAATTCAGATAAGACAGAGATATTACTTATTGGACCAAAAAAAAAAAACAGTACACAGAATCTCTTGGATTACAATCTACAACTAGACGGATGCACTGTCACGTCCTCTAAAGTCAAAAATCTGGGTGTTATTTTAGACAGCAACTTGTCCTTTAAAAATCATATTTCCCATGTTACAAAAACAGCATTCTTCCATCTTAGAAACATTGCCAAGCTTCGAAACATGCTCCCTGTTTCTGATGCAGAAAAGCTAGTTGATGCATTCATGACCTCTAGACTGGACTATTGTAATGCACTGCTAGCTGCTTGTCCTGCATCTTCAATAAACAAGCTACAGATCGTCCAAAATATAGCTGCTAGAGTCTTTAACCAGGTCAAGAAAATATGATCATATTACCCCAATTTTACAGTCTCTGCACTGGCTACCTATTAAATTCCGTATCATTTACAAAATAGTATTACTTGCCTATAAGGCCCTAAATGGTTTAGCTCCTGCGTATCTAACTTGTCTTCTACCACGCTATAATCCAACCCGCTCCCTAAGGTCACAAAACTCTGGACTTTTGGTAGTACCTAGGATAGCAAAGTCCACTAAAGGAGGTAGAGCTTTTTCACATTTGGCTCCCAAACTCTGGAATAGCCTTCCTGATAACGTTCGGGGTTCAGACACACTCTCTCTGTTTAAATCTAGATTAAAGACACATCTCTTTAGCCAAGCATTCACATAATGCATTTTATAATCTTGTACTGCAGTTATATCTGATCAAATGTACATTATTATTATTCTTTAGCTTGGGTTGAACAAATCATTTTTGCTTAGATGGAACAGCAGCTACGCTAATTATGTCTCTATTTGTTTCTCTGTTGATTAACATCCTGTGGTAACTAGGAATGACAGAAGCTTCAGTCTGGATCCAACCCTTAAATGATCTGAGATGACCGAACACCTGAGAAAAGATGATGCCAACCCCTCAGAGGACCTCAGAGGATGCCAACGCTCAGACAACATACACAATTACCAAACTTTGCCATAAGTTAAATATATTAAGGTTCTGCTATATATAAATATATTGTGGAAACTTAATTTCCTGTAGAGCTGCTTTGCAACGACTAGCGAAAAAGCGCTACACAAATAAACTTGAATTGAATTATATGTTTTGACAGTGCCTTTAATTTTGATGTATAACGTGTACTTTTCAGCAGTTGCAATTACGTTTATTTACATCTCTTGATTTTAATGGCTTGTTTTTAATTTTTAAATTAATGCCTCTTATATTGGTTAACAGAGAATAGAGAATGACTTTAATGTAGGTCTGTAGTTAATTCGTTTTGATGTGTTGTTTACACAGTATGTTTGTAGTTTATGCCTGCAGGGGTTAATATGCAACATTAACATTTCAAACTGCTTCACTGTGGTGTAAAATTCATAGTTAAATAACCCAGACCTTTTACAAACTTTTATCATAATTTGCTTTAGTAAAAATGGTGTTCTTGCAACAGTTTATTAATTATTATTATTGTTTACATGTGCAAGACACAAATGTATGCCAAATTACAACAACTGTAGTAGGACAGTTGCAGAATTATTTCAAAGCACAAGAAAATTAAACATTGTATTACTACACAACAAATAAAAAGCAGGTAATAACTGGGAATAATGCATTGTTAACCCTCTCCCCGCCAAACACGGAATTTTCCAGGTTTCTGTGTTTTCACTGTTATATGCTTGGGAGCGCTATGATGCATCTCCTGAATGAGTCTAGAATCACTCGATCAAAAACACAGACCAGGAAGACACAGAAACCAGCGATCTCATATGCAAGCATATGCATATGAAAAATACTGCGATCAATACTAACTGCATATAAATAAAAACTGCCTAATGTTACAGAATTAAATGTGGATCCAGAAAGTGGTAAAGGCCTGTGCAAGCTTTGAGATACTGATGGAAGCCATCTACTGCATCTTTGCTTTGACAATTGTATCGAATGTGATCCAGATGGAGTATTTGATAAAAATGCGATTAAATCAGCCTTTTGCTCAAAATGTTGCTTTTATGAAACCACATATAAGTGTTGATTAAAAAACAAACAAACAAAAAAAAACAATGCTTGAAGCTAGAATAAAACCTTTTTTGTTTGAAAGTAGAGGATCTGATCTTCATTGTGATGTATTGCATGTTCAGATATTCATACAATATATTCTGGGTATTCAAAATATTGGTATTTTGTGGAGGTTGAAAGTATTACAATATAAATAATTATCTGTAATGTTCAATAATCCTGACGTGCAAGCTAAATCTAGTGGTGTAGAGTCATCATTAATTGATGAAGGGAGCGAGGCTATATCATTTCACTTGATTCAATTCCTCTGTCCTTGCGTCCTTCCCTTGCATCCTGAAGGGCTGGAGCTAAGACGCAAGGAAAGGAAGCGAGGATGCACAAATAAGAACTGAGAAGCACCCAGAGACTCTCTAGCCGAGGTGAAGGTGAGGGACGTACCAGCCGTCCCAGGATGCCCGGGATCTTGCCCGAGCGTTTCTGCTGCATGAGGGCATCCAAAACTTTGTTGCGGCTGCGGTTGGTGGACAGAGAGCTCTTGGCTTCAGCCACCTTCTGTCTCATGTCTCCAACCTGCAGCCGCTTCTGCTGGTCCTGCTCCGAGATCTGCTCCAGCTCCTGCTCGTCCTGCAGCACAAGCACATCATCTCACAACCAAAGCCACAAACAGTGTTCTCCTAGGGTTCGGTCAAGGATTTGACACAAATCTGATAATCGTACACCGCCCTTCAAGAGTTTGGGATCAGCAAGATTTTTTAAACGGAGTCTCTTCTGCTCATCAAGACTGTATTTATTTGATCAAAAAGACAGAAAAAACGAATATTGTGAAATATTATTGCACTTTATAGTATTGATTTCATGATCCTTCAGAAATCATTCTAATATGCTGATTTCTATAGCAATGATTTGTATATCAATATATCAGTGTTGAAACTATTGTGCTGCTTAATATTTTTTGTAACCTGTGATACTTTTTTCTTTGATGAATAAAGTTAAAAAGAGCATTTATTCAAAATATAAATCTTTTCTAACAGTCTTTACCACCACTCATCACCTTTCTGAATACAAGTATTAATTTCTTAAAAAGAAAAAGAATAATGATTTACTGACAAACTTTTGAATATTATATATTGTATTGTACTTTTGTATATTGTAACACAAAATTTCCATTTTGAATAAGCACTGTTGTTTTTGACATTTAAAAGAATCCTGAAGAAAGTATCACAGGTCCCAAAAATATTAAGCAGCAATGACTGTTTCCAACACTCATAATAAATCAGTATATTATTATGATTTCTGAAGATCATGTGACACTGAAGACTGGAGTAATGATGCTGAAAATACAGCTGCAGATCACAGAAATACATTACAGTATAAAGTACATTAAAATAGAAAACTTATTAAAAATGCAATATTTCACAAAATTACATGTTTTTTCTGTATTTTTGATAAAATAAATTATTATGCCGCCTTGATGTGCATAAGAAACATCTTTAAAAAAAAAAAAAAAAAAACATTAAAAAGCTTACTGATCCCAAACGAACAGGGTCTTCACACAGACCTTCTTGAGCTGCTCCTCACACTGAGGTATCTTGGCGCTGAGGTCTTTGATGGTGGCTCTCCTCTCTCTCAGCGTGTCCACAGCCTCCTGCAGAGCGGTTTTGGCCTGGTTGAGCTGGCTCACAGCCGTGTTGTGCTGACTCAGGTAAATATCCAGCTCCGACTGTGCCACGTCCATCCGGGAGCGCGTCTCGTTCACCGTCTTACTCAGCTCCAGCAGCTCCTGCTCTCTCTTCTGCAGAAGACCACACACAAGCAGCAAAGATTGAGTAGGAGCGATATTCTACAGAAAAACTCACCACTCAAAACTGCATTGCTAAGAGAAAGTCACATTTTGTTATTACACTTATTACAAATAATGGAAAAGACTTGTATACAAACGTATACTGATACGATACAAGTGTAAATATGTAGTTTACAAGCATATTTTAGTTCTCTTATTCCACAACAAATCATTTAAATTTAACGTAATTCAGAACACAACAGGAATTAAGAAACAAATTATAAATTACAAAGATTCATTATAAACATTTATTACACACAGAAAGCCTAAACAAATTTAAAGTAGTTACTACCAAATAAATACATACATAAATACACAAAATAAAAATCAAAACAAAAATTGTTGTTGCGTAGATAAACTATAACTGGTAAACATTGATCTTACATCTCAAGATCAATCTTTCAGTCGGAGCTGTTTTCTGTTGATGAACTTCATTCATTATATTTGTACTGAACCTGTTGTCTACATTATTTGTGTTTGAATACATCCACCGGTTAAATGTTTATATTTCAAAAACTGAAGTAGTGTTAAGGGTTTGTATAACTCCGCTTTTAAGTGTTGATAAAATTTGATTCATTAATTAAATAAAAATAATTTTAAATTTCAGTTTGCGGCCAAATGCATCATGCATTTTTGGTTTTGACCCAGAATTTTCATTTTGATGCATTACCAATTTAAAGTGAAATGAGCAGCGTGTGGGAAATGTGCTATACTCACGGGCCTCTTGCAGCCAGCACAAACTGAAAACATTTTTGCGTGTTTGGTATTGATGGCATTCTCACAGCTTGCCATCAGCTGGCGTCACACACTAGACATGATCTCACCTCTTTATCTTCCTGCAGGCCACTGGTCTCCTCCTTCAGGCTCTCCATCACCTGAGCCAGCTTCTGCTCCTCCACCAGCCTCTTCTTCTCCAGCTCCTCCTTCTGAGCAGATGCCTCGGTGATGATCTTCTCACTGCTCGCGGGAACACTCCTCACCTCCTCCAGCTGCACAGAACACAAGCGCTCATGGAAATCTACAGTCAAGAGGCTACAGAACTGCTCATCATCTGGAGATCAGGACACCTCACCTTCTCCTTGTCTTTCTGGAGCTGTTTCTGCAGTTTCTTGGTTTTGCTCTTGGTGTGTTTGAGTTTCTCGCGCACCTCCACATCCTGCAGGTCCAGCTGGGTAAATTTCTCCTTCTGGCTCTCTATGAACTTGGTCAGCTTGGTCAGTTTCCTTTCGAGGAAAAAAAAAGCACAACACCCCTTAACTACCCCTTTAGACATCTATCAAAACACGACTGTCCGAGCAGTAGATGTCACTCAAGCATTATTCATGTTTTTAGAGGGATGAAAAGGTCTCTCTCACTTCTCCACGCCCTTCAGCTCCTCGTTCTTGGTCTTCATTTCTTCTGCCAGCTGGCTGCTTTTGTCACTCAGTTCCTTTGTGTCCTCCTGAATCTGCTGTTTCTCAGCTTCTTTGGCTGACGCACGCTTCTGTAGATCATGCCTGCAGAAACACAAACGTTACTTCACAAATGTGGCTTCTGATCCAAGATGGCGGCGCGGTCAGACGCAGCGGCTGCTCCGGGTCCCAAAGACGGTGCTTTTATGTCTTTTAATGTCGTCTGTTCATCTCCAAATAGTGTCAAATTACCGCTAACTCACAAGGAAATCACGCCAAAACACATATGATCGCCAAAGCCTTTTGGATATTGGCAACGCGTACAAACACCAACTCTCGCCGGCAGCTACTGAGAAGCTACGAGGCCTTTGTTTACTGCTGGAGCCAGACCTCGAGGCCGTGGCCTCGCCTACTGACGCTACCCGCACAAGGCAGCATCGGAAGCAGTGTGAGAGAGGACGGAAGCGTGGTAAGCGGTATACAAGCTAGGCTAAGGGCTAACCCCACAAGACCGGCTCTTCCATCACGTTCGCTCTCTGGAAAACAAACTGGACTTAATTCAACTCAGTTGAAGGGATTGTTGTGTGTGTGTTTTCACCGAAACATGGCTAAACGACAACATCCCGGACTCCGCCATTCAGCAGCACGGGCTAACCAGCTACCGAGCGGACAGAGATTCATCACTGTCTGGTAAGACCCGCGGAGGTGTCTTGTGTGTGTATATCAACAAAGACTGGTGTAACAATGCTGCGGTATTATCAAAACACTGTTCATCGCTGGTGGAGTTTATGTTTGTGAAGAGTCGACCGTTCTATCTGCCGCGGGAGTTCACGGTCATTATTATTGCCGCGGTTTACATCCCCGGTTTACTTGAACTAGGGATGTAACGATTACCGGTTTGACGATAAATCATGATAAAATTCCCCACGGTTAGTATTACCGTTTCATATTTTAATTATCATTAAAACCGTATTCGATTACCACGATCTGAACAACTCAGGATAAATAAATACTGTCCAGCATAAAGCAGAGTGTAACAGTGTCACGAGCGCACGGCAGCAGAGTTTCATTCTGAGTGAAGACAGGACGGAAAAGCTGGGAGGTGCTGAGGGAATTATACAAATGAATATATCAGTGAATTAATTATATGAATGTACCTCTGAAGGATCTGACTGTCTTCAGAAACGATTCGATGGCATTTTGTTTTCATCTCAGCTCCATGTAATACCTAAAGGAAGTGTTCTTAAACACAATACTGCTTTGTTCGCGGAGTTCACGGGAATCAGCTGTAATTCAGCTTTTCCATAGAAAGCGCCGCCTGCTGTCAGAGACTGGATTTACAGACACTTATTTACATTCAGTCTGTGTGCAGTTTCTGTCTGGCCAAAAAACGCACCAAATTTGCATGTCCTGCTGTAAATATTAACCGGTTGATGAAAAACAAGCTTATGTGGATTCTACACATTTAAACAATTCAGATAAGCTATATAGAATTATTTATGGAGCAGATAAGTGGATAGAGAGTTGGACTTGTAACCTGACGGTTGTGGTTTTGATTCTCAGGTCCGGCAGGGATTGTAGGTGGGGGAGTGAATAACCAACACTCTCTCCACCTTCAATACCACGACTGAGGTGAGACCCTTGAGCAAGGCACCGAACCCCCAACTGCTCCCCGGGCGCCGCAGCATTAGCTGCCCACTGCTCCGGGTGTATGTTCACTACTGAGTGTACACTTGGATGGGTTAAATGCAGAGCACTAATTCAGAGTATGGGTCACTATACTTGACCACACACCACTTCCCCCCTCCCCTTCCCCTTATTAATCAATTATCATTTTCACTTAACTCTTTTCTTTAAAGGCTGAAATGTGAGGTTTACCTTTATATGAAACTTTTTCAAAGCTTTATTTGAACATTTACATTATTTATTTGAACATGCTATTAAACTGTTGTCAGTCAAGTTGTCATTTAAAATCCAGACCTCATTGGTAATGTTATTGTTTTAGTGATTATGCAAACAAAGTCATTTTATTTGTTGTTTGTTGATTTTTAAGTATAAAACTTGGTGAAGTGATTTATGTATCGGTACTTTTTGAACATCTCCAGCACATTTTAACAATACCGTGATAATACTGATAACCGTGATAATTTTGGTCACTATAATCGTGATGAGAAATTTTCATACCGTTACATCCCTAACTTGAACATGACTTGACTTGACTCTGAATAACAAAGCCTTCCACATCTCTGATGGAGCAACACCCCAATGCCATTACTGAGGAACTAATTCACTGCACACAGCATGAAATCATTGAGTTTGACCATGAAGAAATCAAATCAACAGCATACACTCACTGTGAAACTGTTACTAATCACATGAAATCAGTTTCAACAATCTTTACACCGACTCGTTCAGGAACGAAATGAGTCTCTCTGCTGAATCGGGACACTGAATCATTCACTGACAGTGAGAGAGATGCTTTGCAGAAGTAACGGCTCAAAACACAGCCGTAGATCTTGTGTTATATGCTCAACGCTCCTGGTTCAGTATGAATCTACTGGACAGTCTAGGTAATTACTGGGAAACAACTTTCTAGAGCACATCTGTCTTTGCACATGTGATCCAAAACATCCGACTGTATTTATAGACTAAGCATTTGTGTCAAAACTGAAGTACGCTCTGAACTGAAGCGGTGTGTCAGTCGGAGTTGTTCACAGGTGTGCATGTGTCTTACACGTAGAACTGGCAGAGCAGGTTCCTCTTCTTAAAGATGTCGTTCTCTAAGGTGAGGAACTCCACGGCTTTATTCTTCTCTCCCTCCAGAGCGCTCTTCTCCTTCTCCACCAGCTTCACTCGATTCAGCTGCACACAAACACACACACTGCAACTGACACAGTTCAAGAACCACAGCAAAAATCACAGTTTACCTACAGGGTGATTAGATATGAACATTTTTGGTCAGAATCAATCAGTGCCCCAGTGATCATGTCCTCCTCCAGCCTGTACTATACTGGCTGCTGTAAATCACAATGAGCTTCCTGATCTTTCCAATATCACGATGATCCTCACGCAAGCAAAGGCATGAGCGAGGTCCAGTCTCAGCACAGAGGGACCCAGGGTTCAATCTCACCACCCTATCCATTAAATCATACATTCATGAAACTGTTTCCAGGCTTGAAAACTAAAATTGACACCAAATAAGTTTAAGAATTTCTCTTAAATTCTAAAATTAAATTTGAGTTAAAAAAAAAAAAAAAAAAAAAAAAAAATCATCAACAGGACAAAACCATTTTCTCGGCGGAGGAGAAATATTGAAATCCAATCAAATGTTTGACAGACAGTGAGCTCTGATGGTAAATGTGTCCCTGTGTTCCCTGCATCATGAGTAATTCACTTATTTTTAGAGCCAAAGTAGATAAGGTAATTACTGCGAGATCCTTGCCTGTGTGAAGCAGCTCAGTAGGGCTGGGCGATTTTTCATTTATAGATTAATTCAAATTTAATGTTTTGCCAATCCTCATTAAAATCCTCACAAAAGATATTCAGTCAAGATCAGTGAATGATTTTCTTTTGTTCTTTGATCAACATTAATGACGTTTATTAGGCTGCTGTCTCTTTAACACCAAATGCATGTGGATCTTGAATACTGTTACACATGCATTTTCTTTCTCATCTGTTTACGTTCACTTAAGACAAAAAAACGGCTGTGTTTATGATGATATATTGACGTATTTTGTTCATATTGGTAGGTAAAAGAGAAAGTGAAGTCCATTCTGGGTGGGACCAACCACTTCTGCAGTGGAAATGAAATGAACGGAGCGGATCGAGAACAGACACATGCTGGGAACCCGCTGTTCTCTGAGCTCGTGATTTAAATTAGTTTCCATATCGACCCAGCCTTACTACTCATGAAGATTAATGCTGCATCAGGATCTGATGGTGGCACGTTCAGTGGGGTTTTGTTGTACCTTCTCTCCGCGCTGCTCGTTCAGGAGCTCCACCCGCCGGCACAGGACATCGATGGGCTCTTTGAGACGGCAGGAGCCGATGATGTCCTCCAGGTACTCCAGCATGCCCTCATCGTGCTCTGTCTGTCCTTTGGGCTTCATCATGGCAATCTGCTCCACCTCGCCCTGACAAAGACATGACACAACAGCACTTTCACACACCGAGTCTGACGCACCTCTCAGGCCTGAGTAGTGAGATGTTCAACAGTCACTACATGTCACCTGTCAACTGCTAAAGATTCTGCTATTCTGTTGCAAAAGCAAATAAACGGAGTAATGCAAAAAAATAGATATAAATTAACCATTTTAACCATGCACAAACCATTATTGCACTGCAAATAACCATTAACCAGTATTTCCCATTAATTACCTATCTGACAACCCAACATAGTTCATATGACAATTAGTGCTGGGCAATGAATAATCGCATCCAATATAAATGTTTGTTTATATAATGTGTTTGTGTACTGTGTATATTTATTAAGTACATATAAATACACACACATATACAGTATATATTCTGAAAATATTTACATGTACATTTATATCAGTGCTTCCCATACATAAGCTTCACCTGGGTGGCCTGCCCGGGAAGATAAAATTCAAATTGAATTTCTGTGCTTTCTGACCTCATTTGGAGACTGCTGAATGCACCTTTTCAAATTGTTTCATGGTGCTTGCTTGTTGTATTAAAAAAAAAAAAAAAAAAAAATTGTAATGTTTGCAATATACATTATTGCCATTTAAAATAAAGTGATCCTAAACCAAGTACAGCGCGTGTTTTCTGTGCCGTGCGGTCAGTGAACTAACTGAAATAACTGGTTAGCAGCAAATGTTACATCATGACCATGCTTTTGGATTCATGCCATTCGATCATTTAAACGGCTTTGTGTTCCGTTTTGCCGGTTGGTCACGAATGTAACTTAATCATATTTATTATTTCCTTTCCCTAATCCTCACCCTCTTAATTCCACAGGTTTATTTTATTTTCATTCACTTTTAATCATTGTTTTCGCATCTCTTACTGTGGTAAACATGCGGGGGGAAATGAAAGATTTCGCGGCCATGAATTAAGAATTTGGTTCGACTTAAACGGATAGTTTACCCAAAAATGAAAATTCTGTCATTAAATACTGACCCCCAAACCCGTAAGACCTTTGTTCATCTTTGGAACACAAATTAAGATATTTTTGATGAAATCCGATAGCTCTCGGACCCTCCATAAACAGCAATGATGTTACTACGATCAATGCACAGAAATGTAGCAAGGAGATCGATAAAATAGCCCATGTGACATCAGGGGTTCAACCGTAATTTTACGAAGCTACGAGAATACTTTGTGCACAAAGAAAAAAATAATTTATTCAACAATTATTCTCCCAGTTACCTTCTTCCACCATTTACATTTATTCATTTAGCTGACGCTTTTATCCAAAGCGACTTACAATTGCTATATATGTCAGAGGTCGCACGCCTCTGGAGCAACTAGGGGTTAAGTGTCTTGCTCAGGAACACATTGGTGTCTCACAGTGGATTCAAACCCGGGGCTCTCACACCAAAGACATGTGTCTTATCCACTGCGCCATTCCACCATTTAGGAGAGTATCCCAGAACGTAATCAGCATTGTGCTCATAAGAAACTGCGCATACTGAACAAACACTGATTTTTTATTTGTATGTGTGTATATATATATATATATATATATGTGTGTGTATGCAAAATAATATTCAGGTTTTAAATGAACCACCACAAGTAATATTTGTATACAAAGTGTAACATTACTGTAAAATAAAGAGTAGTGCTTCACAGCATTACAGGAAGTGTGTTCCAGAGGAACTGAGATGTGTGGTTTGAGATCAGCCACTGAAACCACAACAGCTGTGATATTAACTCATCTTATCTTAAAGCAATGAGACTCTAGCAGTCATTTTATGATGTGAACACACTGATAGTTTATGGGTGCTGACAGACAGCAGAATTATTACATTTCAATCTAACCTATCAATCACACAGAAGAGAACAGTTGCAAGGGTTAACAGTGCAAAGAGTGTCCAAACATGGCCCTAGATGACAGCAGCACTCACAGTGAATAATGATGCAAAGGAAGAGAAGGAAGCTGGCTCCTGCCTCACTGAAGCAGCACACAGAATATTGGGGCTGGCCTTGACTTTAACACACCAATATTTACGTGCTGCTAAAGCGAGGAAGGTAGAGTGGACAGATGTTGACCTCTGACCTTTTTGGACAGTCCATGTTTACAAACTGTGTGCAATTGTCAGGTTTAGCGTATGAGAGTCCCTTAAAACTCTAGAGCAGCAAATGATGGTTTGCACCTTCCCTCATATTGAAAACCATGATGTGCTGCTATAGCGGCCTAAGGTGGATTTAGCCCGGTTACGACTCTCCAGAAAACACAAGAGGCCAACAGCAGTGATGAAAGCATGCAGCGCTTCAAGAGAGGTAACATGATTACCTGCAGGATGAGGAAGCGGTTGTGGTCCAGGTCGATGCCGTGGCTGCGCAGCAGTGTGCCCACATCTTTGAAGGTTGCTTTCTTGCCATTGATGTGATAGGAGGAGGAGTTATCTTTGGCAGCAGTTCTCGACACGAAGAAAGAGCTGTTGGGAATGACATCGTAGTCGTCTCCTTCCTGAACACAAAGAGACACTTCAGCACTGGGCAACAGGGACAGGTAGACCACACACTAGGGCTGCACAATTATGACAAAAATCATAATTGTCCATTATTCCCTTAAGATTGTAATTGCGATTATTAATAACGATTATTTTGAACAGCTTTATGCCATTGTTTGAAGCTGCATGCCATATTTTTAAATAAAATATATATGAAAAAAAAAAGGCTGAAAACACTCTTCCTGAACTTTTATTGATTGCTATAGCATTGAGCCTCAAACGTCAACTATACATTGGTTTGGTACTGTAACAGCCTGATCTTTTATACATAACCAAAAGTACAGCACCTCATTACCATGGTAAAAAAGTAGCCTAACTATATGGTTTCTATGGCGTTTGCATTGAAAAACAGTAGCCTAAAGACATTCAGTCAATTACAAATCCACATCAACTGATAGAATTAACAAAATGTAATTATATCCCATTACTCCTTTAACATTTAGTATATTAATAATACTCAATATGAATATCCTACTTTTCTCATCGTGCTCGTCGGTGCTTTGTCGGGTTTTTTGGCCAGACGAAAACCTTGGGCCAAAGCTGGCCAGCTGGGGCTACAGGAATGGTTATAAACAAAGGCGAAGTTTCTGTGTGTCTGGAGAGCATCAGCACCGCGGATCATTTCATAAAGTTAACCGCTGTATAACACCAGCATTAAAGACTTAAGATAATTTTATCTTAAACTCACTTTCAAACAGCAGCGAGTGTTTGAAATAACTTCTGTTTGAGATCCGATGTGGATTATGATCACCATACAAGACAGAAATATTTATAAGCGATGCACGCTAGCCATTATCATAGTAAACATGGTAAATATGAGCGCTTGAAGAAATCAGACGTCAGCTTCTCATTCACTATCACAATCGTGTATTTATTTAGTAACATTTTATCTGTCATAAGTCTCGTCTTGACACTTTAGCTCCATGTATGACAAAAATATAATAATGTTTTTGTGTGGGAGCTCCCTCTGCTACTCGGGACATATTTTTGATAGAAAAAGCATCAAAATGATCATTCTGTAAATGTAATATATACGGTGACTACATAAACAGAAACAGACTCAACGGAGTAAGTAGGGTATGTGTCCTCTTTCTTATGTGAAATAACGGCAGTGTTTCCCACACATAGACGAATCTGTGCGTCACAGATTAAATTCCGACCGCCACAGATTCAACCATAGACTGTAAAAAAAAACCGAATCTGTGTTGAATCTGTGGTCAGATTCAACACCGACCAAAAAAAAAAAAATCAATACCGACCGTCACATATTGCGTTTCGTTATTCTTTTGTACGCTATTTAAAACACGCAGCGAATTCGTTCAACTGCATTTCCTTTCCCTGCTCTCTCTTCATCTCTCTGTCACTCACGCGTCTCTCCCTCACACACACACACACACACACACACACACACACACACACACACACACACACACACACACACACAGCCCCTCCCCTCCGTGCACACCACATCTGTCTGGATCATCTGTGGAGAGAAGACGGCTGACGAAAGGTTGGTATCTCGTGAACACTTTTAACACACAATCACAGATTAAAAAGTGCTATAAAATATTTTATATTCTGAATACAATAGTTTCAGTGTGTTGATGTTACTGTAAGTCCCGACCCTTAGCAAACGCGATTGCGCCTTCTTTAGAAAGTTAACTAGTCGCAAGTTTGCGGTAAAATGTAGGCTAGCCTAGTTGGGTTGTCGAGGGCAAAACACTATATGTAGCAGCTGTGAATCAAATAAACGTGTTATAAATTATGTTGTTTCTTTACTCTTACACCGAATGTTGTCCAATCGTTCTTTTCATCTGCAGCCCCCCCCCCCCCCCCCCCCCGGGGGCTGACCACCACACATTGCCTTCAAACCTGTGGGAAACACTGAACGGTTCATACCGCTTTATTTCGGTGCGACTCATTTTCAATCCTGATAAATTAATTTGATCAATGCATCACTTATTGTAAAACATTGATGCTAACAAAGCATGCAAACAAACGGCCGCTTTTATCATGTTTGTTTTGTGATCGCACTAGCTCCAGTGACTTACTGATAACTTCTCTTCGTTGGTGAAATGATGGGGTTGTGTGATGTTGTTCCAGAGAGGCGAGTGAAGCGGCTCTTTAAAAACAATCAGTGAATCAGATACAGTCTACACTGTATGATGAATAAATCTCCTATACTCACATCACACATCCATCTGCACTGTTGTTTATGATGAGAGCTGAATTCAGTCAGCGCACGCTGAACAACAAAACTCATCTGAACACATCTGATTGGCCATTGCATTCAGAAAGCCAACAGAACAGTGTGTGATTGGTTAGAACGCGCAATACTAAAAACGTGGAAAAAATAAATATGATAGAACAAATAAGCCCTAATATTAATTAGATAATATTACTAGCCTGATCATAATAATAATAATTATTATTATAGTCTTGCTATCATCAGTAGGTTTGGGTATTGTTCACATTTGAATCAGTATCAGTACTCATCGGTACCTTTCAGTACTTTACTCTTAAAACATTAATTTCAGTGAAAAAATAAGCCCGAAACTATCAATTTCAACATTTTGAACAATAGGGCCCTACAATCTTTTTTTTCCCTCCAGAAATTCTTGTTTTATTTTTTCTCAATCAAATGATTTTTAATCAAATGAAAATGAAACCCTTTTATTTTTTTGGCAAACAAACAAGAGATTTACTGTTAATTTATAATATACATGGTAGAAAAATTGTGTGAACATTCCTTTAAAAAAAAGTTTTAATAATAATTGTATTTTTTCTACAATTAAGTGGTTAATGTGGTTGTATTAATTATTTTTTATCATTTAATTGTTTTATTTAAATTTGACAGTAAATTGAATATATAAAGACGTGCAGTATACTATACAAAAGTAATTAAGAGTAAGAGTAATATATTTCTGTTACATGTTAAACCACACTTTTATTTTGACAGGTTGCCGTGAAGTTTCTGTGTATACAGTATGATATGATGCTAGTTTTCTCAAATGAAACTGTAAAATTCTCATGAAGTGACTGACAGCCTGTAAGTTCATGTAGTGAGATGCAGAGGCCGAAAATCACCACGAGTTCATGTGTGCTTCAGTATTTGTGTAGAAAACAAAACAGTGTCTCCGCCATTCATCCCCACCGAGGCTAACGGAACATGCAGGATGCATATTTAAATCGTCTTTTTGCGTTTTAATATTCACATACACTAGTTCTTATGATTCCAATTAAGTGACAGACCTTTTATTCATCCAAAAATTGACAAATTCCATGGCATTCCGCGCTAGAGAGTAAATTCCGTTTTTATGAATGGAACGTTTTTATGGAAACCATATGATCCCAGAAATGTAAGCACACTTCAGAACATTTCGGTTTGCCCTGTGTTGCGTTTTAAAGAGTTGCAGGGGTGACATGTCACAGGGTCTCTCTCTCTCTCTCTCGTATGAGTCCAAATGCGTTCTCAAGTACCAAAATTTGGTACCGATTGATTTAATGTGAATCAGTACTCTGTAGTACCGACGCAATTCGGACGGTACCCTTAAAAGTACAGCGTTCGGTGCCCAAGCCTAATCGTCAGAGGCATTAGCCACAGGTGATATCTCCGACGTCTATCGTTGATACACAATACTATCGTTTATCGGCACAACCCTACTCTAATGATAGAAATATGATTTAGCAGACAAAACTAATAAGAAGCATAATGTACAGGGTCAGCTTTGATTTTTTTTTTTAAAGAGCATTTGTAAAGCACTCTTCATGAAACTGCTTCAAACATGTATTGCACAAATACAAACGCAGTTAATGCGCAATCATGTTTTAAAACAAATTAAAGTGGGGAAACGGAATTTCGGAAATGAGTTTCAAAATTTAAGGCCCTGCAAGGGTGATATTTATGCAAAAATAAAAAAATGTTTGACAATGCTTTAGATGAAGTATAATGCTGACAGTGTAGATATAATTTGTACTGCCAGTTAAAAATAAAAATTATATTTATTGCCTCTAATTTTCTGACTTTCAAATGAAACTGAATTAACAGTGGAGACTGTTCACGTGTGCTCTTCATCACTAGGCCTGCCTCACCTGGTCGATGATCTTCTGGAAGTGCACCTCCACAGTGCAGCTCTGGATGTCCGGATGGCTGTCAGAACTGTGGATCAGAACCGACAGCTTCTTCGAGCGAATCTTCTGTGCTCTGTATCCAAACACGAACAGCATGGAGTCGATCACGTTGGACTTGCCACTGCCGTTTGGACCGATGATGCAGGAAAAACGCTGATGACAAAGGTTTAAACAGAATGTCCTGAAAACAGTATCAACTCACTTCAGGGAACACTAGTGTCATAGTATCAGTGAAGCTAAGAGAGGTGATGCAGTACAACACTCAAAGACTGGAAACAACATCTCTCAAGAAGTATTTGAACACATGATCACTCTTAATGTCTGAATGACACTGCAATAAATCAAGCGACACTGATTGTAAAGGTAGATTAGGGGTGTGTGATATGACGATTTTTGATCATGGACGATAAAAATGTCTCCACGATCTGCTTTTGAAGAAATATCGTAGTATCGGGCTACAGCACACAGTCTATCAGCTGCAGTTCTGGCGCCGCTGCATGATACTGTACAACGCCACATACATTCATATCAGTGTTAACTCAGCGGTGGAGTTACTCTCACAGGACACTGCACTTATTTGCAATTACAAAAGTACATTATTTGCGCATGTTTTAAAGTTTCTGATTCTTGCTGGTTAAACGTTTCATTCACGCGCTGGTCTGATGTGCACTTTTTCTGAGCCCGTACACCCGAAGCGCGCAAACTAAAACACATGTCTAACAGCGCCTGATTACTCAACCAAGTTATCTTTTGAGCTAATACTGTCAAAACACAAGGATTGAGAGAAAAATGGATGCATGTCTGTTAGATGGGCGCAGGTCTTAAAGGGACAGGACACTAAACATGCTGCCCTGCTGTCATTAAAGGGATAGTTCACCCTAAAATTTAATTTCTGTCATTATTTACTCACTCACATGTTTCCCAAACCTGTATGAATTTCTTTCTTGTGCTGAACACAAAAGATGATATTTTAAAGAACGTGGGTATCCAAACATTGAATTTAATAGCAGGAAAAAAATACTATGCAAGTCACTGAGGACCAGCAACTGTTTGGTTTTCCACATTCTTCACAATAGCATTTATATTCTGCAGAAGAATGAAACCCATTCAGGTTTAAAACAGCTTTTGAGTGATTAAATGATGGTATAAATATAAAACTACGGCAGACAGATGACAATTTTTATTCTTTAATGTAAAAACAACAAAACACAAAGAGAAGAAATAACTCTCAACTCTTGACTGAAAGAAATAGTACAGTTGCTTTAATAGGAATCCGTCTATATAGTGTTATATTGTTATATTTGTTCATTCGGTTTCTTGAATGCTCCTGCTAAATATGCCTATTGTACCTGAAAATTAAACGCTATTATTATTTATTTATAAATATTATTTATTTATTTACGTATTATTTTTATATTATGTGCATTTGTAATGTGTAATTGGTGTATCTTAGAATCGTGATATACCTTAAAAAAAAAAAATAATTGTGATATGATATTTTTGCCATATTGCCCACCCCTAAGGTAGATCTCACAATTTTCAAACAAAGAATGTATGTTGTATTGAAACGCAACAGAGACCCCCAAAGTTGAAGAACCAGTTTGCTCTAAATTGATAAGTGAATTGAAAATCATTATTCCATATTTTAAAAATCAACAGTACTCAAGAGGGCACAATTAACAAATCAAACGGCACTGTTTTATTGTCTACTGCAAACACCAAACCTGGCAATTAACGGAGTGAATTGTGTTCAGTGTGAGCAGACACCAGCAGGAGGAGGACAAATTAAAGTGTGAACGTACCATTCAATTCTACTGCATGCTCAATGAGTCTGTAAGGTTCAACTTTGAAACTCATAAACTGATGTTTGAGACAGGGTTATTGCTGATAACTAAAACCATAAACACTTCCATTACTTAACAAATAGATAATTTACAATTATTTCAGCTAGTTGCTAAGGCAACATTTCAAATGGGTTTACTAAAACTAAAATATTAACAAAAACTAATAGTATGTAAATGATGCTAATAGTATAGTAATAGCATACTACTGACACTAATAGCACTGTATTGAGTTTCATTTGAAGTACTTCCATCATGGAATATGATACTACTGACTCCACTCAAAACAAAACACAGCTGATTCAAAAAGACATGCCCTGCGTCCCAATGTGCATACTATCCGCTGCCTGCCCTAAATAGTATGGAAAATTACTAATATCACACAGAATTTAGGATGGATAGTGTGCACATTGGGACGCAGGAAATGAATCAGGAAACTGAACTCTGAAGCAGAAAGGGCTGGAGATACCTTATGGAAGGGGCCCAGAACCTGCTCTCCGGCGTAGGACTTGAAGTTTCTGTTGAGGATGTGTGTGATCATGAGGCGCGGGGCCCCGGGCTCGGAGCTCATGGCGGGAGGCGGCGGAGGAGGGATGCTGGCCAGGATCTCCTCAAGACTACGGCTATCCAGCTCCTCAGCAGACTCGCCCGGAGACGCATCTACAGAAACAACCAGTCAAAGCACTCTCACACACTTCATCCGATCAAACACGCTGAAGAACTGCGTGTGCATCTGACTAAATCATGCAAACATGACTGCTCGGCTTGTTTCAGGCCAGAGCGAGCAGTTAGTTTTCTAACATAGTTGTGTTTTTGTTAAAACTATGAGAATGTGTGAACATCACTTAGAGGTTTTAAATTATAAACAATTCACCATATTACTCTCTTTACAGCAGAGGAGTATGCACAGCAGTCACAATCACATTACAGCTGTAAAATATCCAGATGGTATTGCATTCATCATAGCATGGGATGAAGAAATAAAGGTAACTGACTTTTTCTCTAGCATTTTGGATTGTCTCACCCCAAGATATAAACTTGGGAGTTAGGACTCATCTCTTACAAATCTGAGTTTTCTCAGAATTAAAAATTTTCTAAAATTTTGTTTTTTGCTTCTGCTAGAGAATTTTCATCTCACTCTTTTTACCCACAATTGCAACTTTAAGCATTGTGAGAAAAAAAGTTAGCAAATTTTATTTTTTATCCTGTGGTGGAAACAAGTATATTGAAATGTACTTCTTATGCATATTTATGTGATGGAGCACAAAAGCAGTCATGAGTAGCACAGGTATATCTGTAGCAATAGACAACAATACATTGTATGGATCAAAATTATACATTTCTCTTTTATGACAAAAATCATTAGGATATTAAGATCATGTTCCATGAAGATATTTTGTAAATTTCCTACCGTAAATATATCTAAACTTCATTTCTGATTAGTAATATGCATTGCTAAGAACTTCATTTGAACAACTTTAAAGGAGATTTTCTCAATATTTAGATTTTTTTGCTCCCTCAGATTCCAGATTTTCTAATAGTTGTATCTCAGACAAATATTGTCCTATCATAACAAACCATACATCAATGGAAAGATTATTTATTCAGCTTTCAGATGATGTATAAATCTCAATTTCAAAACATTATGACTGGTTTTGTGCTCCAGGGTCACATATGAAGAAATCTTCAGCGGCATGTAAAAGTTTGTAAAATATCATATTTTTGTGATGGGTCAGTCAGATGTGAACGCTGTTGGTCATTCCTGTTGTTTAGTCGAGTGAATATTAAGTTCCATTAGCAGCAGGCTAACGGACTTCACTAAACAAAAGAGCCGTGTCGGGATGAGAGGAAACATGAGCGCGTTTGCAGAGTAAAGAAGTCTCTCCCGGGACAGTCTGCGGTCTCACCGTGCTCCGCGGCGGCGCTCGGGGGTCTGCGGGCAGCGCTCTGCTCCTCATCGGACTCCGCCGCTCTCTTCGCGGCCGTCGAGCTCTTGGTTTTCACAGGCATGATCCACGGCAGCTGAAAACACATTAGCCCGGGTTAGTCTGCACTGATGAGGGACACAGCCTGTGTCTGTGTTGTTCACGAACACAACAAAAAAATATTACAACTAATCATTGCACACGTGATGAAAACTTTGTCGCGTCTCATCATAACACAGTTAAGTCTGTCTCTCTCTGTGTCTGTGTGTGTATATCATAATACAGTGAAGTCTCTCTCTGTGTGTGTGTGTGAGAGAGTGTGTGTGTGTACATCATAACACAGTGAAGTCTCTCTCTCTGTGTGTGTGTGTGTGTGTACATCATAACACAGTGAAGTCTCTCTCTCTGTGTCTGTGTGTGTATATCATAATACAGTGAAGTCTCTCTCTGTGTGTGTGTGTGAGAGAGTGTGTGTGTGTGTACATCATAACACAGTGAAGTCTCTCTCTCTGTGTGTGTGTGTGTGTGTGTGTGTGAGTGAGTGTGTGTACATCATAACACAGTGAAGTCTCTCTCTCTGTGTGTGTGTGTGTGTGAGTGTGAGTACATCATAACACAGTGAAGTCTCTCTCTGTGTGTGTGTGTGTGTGTGTGTGTGAGTGAGTGTGTGTACATCATAACACAGTGAAGTCTCTCTCTCTGTGTGTGTGTGTGTGTGTGAGAGTGAGTGTGTGTACATCATAACACAGTGAAGTCTCTCTCTCTGTGTGTGTGTGTGTGTGAGTGTGAGTACATCATAACACAGTGAAGTCTCTCTCTGTGTGTGTGTGTGTGTGTGTGTGTGTGTGTGTGTGAGTGAGTGTGTGTACATCATAACACAGTGAAGTCTCTCTCTCTGTGTGTGTGTGTGTGTGTGAGAGTGAGTGTGTGTACATCATAACACAGTGAAGTCTCTCTCTCTGTGTCTGTGTGTGTATATCATAATACAGTGAAGTCTCTCTCTGTGTGTGTGTGTGAGAGAGTGTGTGTGTGTACATCATAACACAGTGAAGTCTCTCTCTCTGTGTGTGTGTGTGTGTGAGTGAGTGTGTGTACATCATAACACAGTGAAGTCTCTCTCTGTGTGTGTGTGAGAGTGAGTGTGTGTACATCATAACAGTGAAGTCTCTCTCTCTCTCTCTGTGTGCGTGTGTGTGAGAGAGTGAGTGTGTGTACATCATAACAGTGAAGTCTCTCTCTCTCTCTCTGTGTGCGTGTGTGTGAGAGAGTGAGTGTGTGTACATCATAACACAGTGAAGTCTCTCTCTCTCTCTCTGTGTGCGTGTGTGTGAGAGAGTGAGTGTGTGTACATCATAACAGTGAAGTCTCTCTCTCTCTCTCTGTGTGCGTGTGTGTGAGAGAGTGAGTGTGTGTACATCATAACAGTGAAGTATCTCTCTCTCTCTCTGTGTGCGTGTGTGTGAGAGTGTGAGTGTGTGTGTGTGTACATCATAACACAGTGAAGTCTCTCTCTCTCTCTCTCTGTGTGCGTGTGTGTGAGAGAGTGAGTGTGTGTACATCATAACACAGTGAAGTCTCTCTGTCTCTCTGTGTGTGTGTGAGAGAGAGAGAGAGTGTGTACATCATAACACAGTGAAGTCTCTCTCTCTCTGTGTGTGTGTGTGAGTGAGTGTGTGTACATCATAACACAGTGAAGTCTCTCTCTGTCTCTCTGTGTGTGTGTGAGAGTGAGTGTGTACATCATAACACAGTGAAGTCTCTCTCTCTCTCTGTGTGTGTGTGTGAGAGTGAGTGTGTACATCATAACACAGTGAAGTCTCTCTCTCTCTCTGTGTGTGTGTGAGAGAGTTAGTGTGTGTACATCATAACACAGTGAAGTCTCTCTCTCTCTCTCTCTCTGTGTGTGTGTGTGTGTGTGAGTGTGTGTGTGTGTGTGTGAGAGTGAGTGTGTACATCATAACACAGTGAAGTCTCTCTCTCTCTCTGTGTGTGTGTGAGAGAGTTAGTGTGTGTACATCATAACAGTGAAGTCTCTCTCTCTCTCTCTCTGTGTGTGTGTGTGAGAGTGAGTGTGTACATCATAACACAGTGAAGTCTCTCTCTCTCTCTGTGTGTGTGTGAGAGAGTTAGTGTGTGTACATCATAACAGTGAAGTCTCTCTCTCTCTCTCTCTCTGTGTGTGTGTGTGTGTGTGAGTGTGTGTACATCATAACACAGTGAAGTCTCTCTCTCTCTCTCTCTCTCTGTGTGTGTGTGTGAGAGTGAGTGTGTACATCATAACACAGTGAAGTCTCTCTCTCTCTCTGTGTGTGTGTGAGAGAGTTAGTGTGTGTACATCATAACACAGTGAAGTCTCTCTCTCTCTCTCTCTCTGTGTGTGTGTGTGTGTGTGAGTGTGTGTGTGTGTGTGTGAGAGTGAGTGTGTACATCATAACACAGTGAAGTCTCTCTCTCTCTCTGTGTGTGTGTGAGAGAGTTAGTGTGTGTACATCATAACAGTGAAGTCTCTCTCTCTCTCTCTCTCTCTCTCTGTGTGTGTGTGTGAGAGTGAGTGTGTACATCATAACACAGTGAAGTCTCTCTCTCTCTCTGTGTGTGTGTGAGAGAGTTAGTGTGTGTACATCATAACAGTGAAGTCTCTCTCTCTCTCTCTCTCTGTGTGTGTGTGTGTGTGTGAGTGTGTGTACATCATAACACAGTGAAGTCTCTCTCTCTCTCTCTCTCTGTGTGTGTGTACTGACTGCAGGGTTTCGTCGCTCACAAAGGAAAACACACACAGCTGACACGACTAAGTTAACTACAACACGACAAACCGAGCACACGACGAATTATGAGAGGTTATGCTATTACACATACATTTCTAACATGTAAATTATTGAAGCCAAATACTTCCATTTCCCCAAGCTGTTTAGCTGTAGCATTTAGTATTCATAGGCTTAATCATGAAGCATACAGTGGCCCCACTTTTAACTCTCTCTTTATATATTACCTTTATTGTAGATGGATGCATGGGGGAAGACAAGAGTAAGAAGTGCAACCAACACTAGGGAAGGCCGTTTTTGTCAGAGCCTTTGTTATTCTTAATTTTGACATTCATTTTCATTTTTACACCAGACATATATATCGGTATCGACATCGGCCCTGAAAAACACATATCGGTCTCTCTCTCTCTGTGTGTGTGTACTGACTGCAGGGTTTCGTCGCTCACAAAGGAAAACACACACAGCTGACACGACTAAGTTAACTACAACACGACAAACCGAGCACACGACGCGACTTTTAGACACATGTTGTAGAGCTGATGAGGAGCTGAAAACACTTCTCCGGTTCGTGCTGACAGCTTTCAGCGGCTGAAGTTTCATCACTGCAGCAACTCCTGGTTAAGAACGGTGTAGTGGAAGTGATTTCTAACATTAACACATAACAACGCCAATATATTCAGCTTTATATATAAGAGACGTGCCAGCGATGTGTTTACAAACGGCCCTCGGACACTTAATAAATAACAAACCGATTCCTTTTAAATGAAATAACACATAACTGACGTTAACGAAGAAGCTTTGCTTCAGGATAATAACTACCAAAACGAGTGAATCTGCCGTCATTTCAATAAAATCGGCTTAATCTAGTTCATATTATGGAGATATATGGTGGTTTCTGAACGCCTGATGCGACTGTTAATGATGTAATTAGTTCATTAAGGTTAATAAACGGGTGTGTGCGCTCTGAGGAACTGACACCTCACAAACAGCCCACGTACATGTGATCGTTTACCTGTGTTTCGGCTGATGTCCCTCGCTGTCGTCGATATTACTCTGTATTCTTCGCGTTAAAGAGTGAAATGAAGGTAAATCCGCGCGCTGTACTTCCCCTACAGAACAAACGCTCGTAAATGGCGCGCAAACTCAGAGCACGAACCCGAGTCCGTTGCAGCCGCGCAGTGCTTCATGGGAACGCGTCACGTGACAGGGCGGGTTTATTTATTTATTTTGTGACAAAAGGCACACTGAACATGTTCAAAATTCAATTCAAAAGCACTGTATCTAAAAAAACCCAGCATGAATTAAGTAGCTAAAGAAAAACAAGTCAACCCGTTAACAAAGTAAAAACCGTTAATACACAAACAAATAGACAGCTTTTTCAAGTCAATGAGTACTTTAGTAAATCTGTAAGAAATACATCAACATTTGAATACATTCCAAAACATTAAGAATAAAAACAGAGATTAGATAGATTAAAAAATACACAAAATAATTTTCATAGAAAGAGCTGAGACTCGAGGGACATCTCGCGAGAAGTAAGGCTGTAGTTTTGAATGAACTACTTCTCGCGAGATGTGGGGCGCAGTTGTCTAATCAGTTCACTTTCTAGTGTACTGCAAAGAAAGCAAACAGTTAAGATAAGAAATAAGAAGGAGACTAAACGACTAGTGTTTACTCAGAAGTGTTCGTCATCCAGATTATTTCATGCTTTCGAAGCGATTTCGTCAGAACTAGCTGGCTAGCAGGGCAGTAGCTAACGCGTTTCCGTGGCAACGGCGTGTTCAGTCAGGTAAACATGCTCGTGTCTTCATGCTAGATGATTTCAGACCGCATTTCTCCTTAAAACAGGGACATATCACACTACAAGCACCAGAGCGACGCTGAAGCATGCGGCTGAAAACATCTCTGCTGAAGGAACCCAAACATATCCTTTACATTTCACGCATTCATACTCTTAACAGAATATACATTCTCTCTCTGTGTGTGTGTGTGTGTGTGTGTGTGTGTCTGTCTGTCTGTCTGTCTGTGTGTGTGTGTGTGTGTGTGTGTGTGTGTGTGTGTGTGTGTGTGTGTGTGTGTGTGTCTGTCTGTCTGTCTGTCTGTGTGTGTGTGTGTGTGTGTGTGTGTCTGTGTCTGTGTGTCTGTCTGTGTCTGTGTGTGTGTCTCTGTGTCTGTCTGTGTGTGTGTGTGTGTGTGTGTGTGTCTGTGTGTGTGTGTGTGTGTGTGTGTCTGTGTGTGTGTGTGTGTGTGTGTGTCTGTGTGTGTGTGTGTGTGTGTGCATATACGAGCTTGCATACACTTGTAATGAATCATGCTAGTATTGAGATGTCACTGATTACACCTCTTATTTTTCTGTAAGGATAAATGCGTCGTTTTTTTTTCATAAATGTATAAATGTATTATTAAAACAGCCAAGGGAAACATGCTACCAAATCTTAGCACTTCTATGTGCTCATGACTCATTTCCAGAAGACCCTTAAATTCATAAAAGAACCAAAATTCATAAACATGTTGTTGTGACCATAACATACGTGTTACAATCATCATCATTATCATCATTACAGAAGAATTAGAGTAGAAATCAGAGGAAACCCAAGACTGCCATGAAAAACAAGTGCACTTCTATAAAGTACTTAAATGCTCTATTTTCACACGCTAATTTTGTACTTAGTATACTAAAAATGATTCATTAGCACATCTTAAGATAAACTTAAGATCATCTAAGTGTACTCAACTGTGCTATTATGGGACACCATGAATATGAACTAAAATGTGCTTTTAACATAGTATCTTCGTATTTAAAAAATGTATTTAGTCATCACTTGAGTGTACTAGTGTATGAAAGATGGGTCAAGTGTGCTACAAGAGACAACTAAGTACATAATTAATGCGTGAAAATAGAGCACTTTAAGTTCATTATGGAAGTGTTCTTTTTTCACCCGGGTATATAAAATAATGTTTGAACTTTTGACCACAGCTGCATGTATAATTATCTTCTTATCTACTGGACTGATGCACAGATCTCATCTCATCCATGTTACAAATGAGAACAAGCACGATACTATCAGAAATGATGTTATTTTAGTCCCCTGGAATTAATGCATCAAGCATCCTAGTCTGGATCTGGAATAATATGAAGTACTAAAAAGACTCTCCAGTCCAGAGTACTGATAATAACATTTACAGAACATTGTTGGATTCACTCTATATGTCCATTATTCTAATGCTCGTACCATCAGAAGGCAAGCACCGGGACAAACTACTTCATCATAACTGTGTCTTTAATGGAGCGTTCTCTGTCACATAGTTACACGCATCCAGCCGTCTTCCTCCACACCTCCTTTCAATTAGTTTCGTACCGTACTGTGGAGAAATGAAGAGGCACGTTGATCTGCAAGTGTCTTTCATGCAGAGAACTCAGATGTTTGCATAAGAAGGCATTTAAGGCTTAATGACCAAATAGAAAAATGCACTGTGTTGTTGCAGATGAAATATAAAGCAGATAACATTCAATATTGTTATCTTAAATGTTTCAGCTTGTTTCAGAATGCTCACAGAACATACAAATGTAACATTCTCATGTCTGCAGAATGATCAAATTAAATATTCCATGAACACTGCATAACAAAGGAGACACATTTAAAACACTGGAGGAACATTCAGAAACAGTGTTGCCAACTTTTTACCAACTTTTCAGAGTACCCTAGCAACGTTTTTCTTCCAAAAGCACCTAGCAACAAATTTAGCCATTTAAAAAATTTATTTGGCAACTTTTAGCAGCTTTTCTTAAGTGAGTCAAACGATAAAAAGGCACACATTTACCATCTAAATGACACTAAAAGAGGAAACCACAGATGCCTAGCACTACACACATCACGGGAATTAACTTAGCTGCTGTTTTCAATTGTTTAATTTAATAATAATAATAATAATAACTGAGTAATTGTTCATTTATGAAACACTTATAGTAGCTTGTACCTGCGATTGTTAATACACTGTGAGAAAAATATCTAGAAAAATGGAAAAGGTACTACTAATTTTCCAGAACATTATCCGTTATCCATTATCTGCTGTAACCTGAAAACACAAAATACAATGCATAAATAATAATGCAGGTAAAAAAACCTGTGGAAAAATAAATACGGAAAATCCCTCCATATTAACAGAGAAGATTGTGCCCTATTTTTACAGACTTTTCTTCGAGTGTAGCTCACTAACTGACTACTAATACACTGCTTAAAACTGTAACTGTTCAGAATATATAGTTTTACTTGTTTACTAGCTAATAAAAGAAAAACATTTAAATTGTGATCGTTCAAAAATGTGTACGTTTCCAATTATTCAATCTATTTAAAAATAGTTATTTATATTTTAAAATTATATTATGCATTTATATTATTTTACGAACAAATCTAAATTACCACGTAGAAAATATATTGCTGAGATTCGATGTAGTGACACAGTATTGCATCATGATTATGACGTAAAAATCAGCCTTCCAGCACTGTTGAGAGATGAGGTGTTTGTTTGTTGGCCCTTGACCCCTGAGCACACAGAGAGCTGGTGAGCTGCGTGGGATGGACCAGCACTGATGAGCTGTACTCCTGCAGCGATGACCATCACATTCTCCGCTGGAACCTGCTCACCAACGACACCAGCGTCCTCGTCAAGCTCCAGGACCAGATCTACCCCATCGACCTGCACTGGCTCCCCAAGAGCGTGAGCGGGAAGAAGCAGGCCGGGGCCGAGCTCTTCGCCCTCACCAGCACTGACGGTAAAGGCCATAACAGAAGTCTTGATGATGTTTCTCTGTGCTCGGATACACACTGGCACTCAAACGAGTCTGTTTTCATGTTTTTAAAGAAGTCTCTTCTGCTCATCAAGCCTGCATTTATTTGATCCAAAATACAGAAAAAGCAGTAATATTGTGAAATATTTTTACTATTCAATATTTCTATTTGAATATATTTTAAAATGTGATTTATTCCTGTGATCTCAAAGCTGACTTTTTATGGTCATTACTCCAGTCACACGATCCTTCAGAAATAATTCTAATGATTTTAATGCTGCTCAAAAAACATTTCTTATTATTATTGTGTTGAAAACAGCGGAGTAGAATTTTTCCAGGTTTCTTTGATGAATGGAAAGTTCAGAAGAACAGCATTTATCTGAAATAGAAATCTTTTGTGACATTATAAATGTCTTTATCATCACTTTTGACCAATTTAAAGCATCCTTGATAAATAAAAGTATTATTTTCTAATATATATGTATTCTGACTCCAAGCTTTTGATTGGTATAGAGTATATAATGTTACAAAAGCTTTTTTATTTGAGATAAATGCTGATCTTTGGATCTTTCTATTCATCAAAGAATCCTGAAAAAAATATACTCAACTGTTTTAAATATTGATAATAATACAAAAAATAATAAAGCCAATCAGTATATTATTATGATTTCTGAAGATCATGTGACACTGAAGACTGCAGTAATGATGCTGAAAATACAGCTGCAGATCACAGAAATACATTACAGTTTAAAAATATATTCAAAACAGTTATTTTAAATAGTAAAAATATTTCACAATATTCCTGTTTTTGCTGTATTTTGGATCAAATAAATGCAGGCTTTGTGAGCAGAAGAGACTTCTTTAAAAACATGAACAATTCTACTGCTTATAAACTTCTGACTGCTGTAGTTTTTGAGCACATGGGTTTAGCGCTCCGCCACGGTTCTGCTGACAGATGTTAGACAAAGCCAGAGGTGTTGACAGCTACTGTACAGAAACTGTATTTCTGAGCGCCTGGTCACATGGTAACACATCTCATTTGCACAGTATTTCATGCTTGTGTACTTGTAAGCTGATTTTGTGGGCTTGACTGTGCTCACATCCACTAAATATAGCAGAGCGCAGGGCAGCAGCATGATGATTTGCCGTTTTAGGGACCGCAAATGACACAGAACACTCAGGATTCTTTTAATACGCACCGCCACAAAATATCACTGTCTGTCTGCAACACACACACACTCACAATCGCACACACACGCTCACACTCATGCTCACACACACACTCATGCTCACGCACACACATACACACACACACACACATGCTCACACACACTCATGCTCGCACACTCTCACACTCACGCTCACACACACACACATGCTCACACACACTCATGCTCACACACACACACACACTCACGCTCACACACTCACGCTCACACACACACACACTCATGCTCACACACGCACACACACATGCTCACACACACACACGCACACACACATGCTCACACACACACGCACACACATGCACACACACTCATGCTCACACACACACGCACACACACATGCTCACACGCACACATGCTCACACACGTTTTAGGACCATTGCGTTACAAAAATATTTTCATGGCAGTTAGACTAATATTTCTCTCAAATTCTCATTACTGCCAAGCGTCCAGATGTTTAACTTTTTCATTAATTTGTAATACTCAGTATTTGCAGTGATGAATCTATTTAGACTGTGTCGTCATTGATGCTTTACTATGTAACTGGAACGTTTTAATAATCATTCTAATACTTTAAGAATAAATAAGCTCATAGTGATGACGACACAGAGGAATAAAATCATTAGAATCTCTTTCAGAATGACCAGGTGTTGAATGATGAAACCACTGACAGCCAATCAGAACCTGCCCTGTCTTTAAGGAGCAGCAGAGGCATAAAGCAGCATGTGCTTTAATAAACAGTAACTTAACGACTGTTAGTATGGATTCTGATGTAGATTTCATTATAGTCCCTAAAGAACCTTTCAGTGATCAGCTCTTGAAAGAACCATTTTGTCCTACTGTGAAGAACAGTTGATTAATCTAAAGAAGCTTTTTCCACTGTGTGTAACGGTAGGATTGAGTGGTTGTGAAAGTGTCTTTGTGGCAGCATCAGTGCAGTACAGAAGCTTGATTTGTCAGAGTGTGTGTGGACTGATGTGTGCTGTTGTGTTGTGCAGGTAAACTCCACCTGGTGTCTAAATCTGGACGTGTAGAGAAGAGCGTGGAGGCCCATAGAGGAGCCGTGCTCGCCGGACGCTGGAATCATGACGGGACGGCTCTTATCACAGGTCCACTGCTATATACACCCTCAAAAGACTGCAGCTGAACAGCTCTATACAACACATAGCTGTCACGTCAATAAATCAGTGATACAGCCACAGCCACAGAAATGAACAAACATAGTTTTGCCTACAAATTAGAAATCTTTCTTGAAATAGGTTAGCCTGTCTCATGTTATAACCACAAGCGTCTGTTGTGTTTTGAGCTCTGAAGCGCAGGCTACTTTGAGGATCTGTTTGTGCAGGATGGTAAAACTGCAAACACAAAACTTCTGTATGGCTATTTGTTTACAATACCCACTGTTTGATAGCAGCTTTACAGGAAGTTGTTTGTAACAGGAAGTCATACAGTAGTGTCTGTGATGTCTCTATAGTCCCTGTTTGATCAAAAGCTCAATTGATAGTCATGCCATACTGCGTTTAGAGAGCAAGACAAGGACTTCTGGAGAAGGAACCCAGACTCTGGCTTACAGCGTGAACACTGTCAGTGCTATTTAACCGTGTTATTATTCAGTTGAACTGTAAGATTAGTTAATGTGTTTCTGGGAGGTTTTTCCTTGCTTATTTTTCCACTTCATTCAGAAATACTTCACATTATGAAAGTAATATTTAAGCACACGGATCAGAGTGTTTACGAGGTTATGTGTTGTTTGTGTGTGTGTCAGCTGGTGAAGACGGACAGCTGAAGATCTGGTCTAAGAGTGGGATGCTGAGGTCTACTCTGGCCCAACAAGGTACACACACACACACACACACACACACACACAATGAAATACAGTGCTTATTTAAATACTGAATTTAAAGGGGCAATGAAATGGAGAATCAAAATGTTCTTGATATTGACACTGCAGTTACTTTGCAAGATGCAAGTTCCAGAACTCAAAGCTTACTCCCCAGTTTAAAATATGAATTATTGTTTGCTGCCCTACTGAAACGCCTGGATTTGACATGCGTGAGGTGACTGCCACAGCCTTCAAGCATCTGCTGCAATGGGAGATCATACAGGAACGTCTGAGAATCAGTTTGACACACTGCTAGCTGTTAGTGTCACACTTTACAAACAGACCCAGTTTTTAAGCCAGACAACCTGCCAAAACATTTTAGTCATCCACATGTGCTTCCAATCCTGTATGCCTTTCCTTCTTCTGCAGAACACGAAAGAAAGAAAAAAAACGTACTATGTTACTATTAGAGATGTAACTGATGAAAACTTAGTATCATGATTATAGTGACCTAAATTATCAGTATTATCACGTATTGTTCAAATGTGCTGGAAATGTTCAAAAAGTACTGACACATTAATCACTTCACCAAGATGTGTATTTAAAATCAACAAACAATAAATACAATTATTAAAAAAAAAAAACACTAAAACAATAACATTACCAATGATGTCTGTATTTTAAATGACAACATGACTGACAACAGTTTATCTAATAACATGTAATATGTTCAAATAAACCTTTGAAAATGTTTCATAAAATGATAAACGTCTTCAGCCTTTAAATAAAGAAAAGAGTTAAGTCAAAATGATAACTGATTTATAAATGATTATATGTATTTGATCTGCTCCATAAATAATTCTAGATAGTTTATCTGAATAGTTTAAATGTGTTGAATCCACATAAGCTTGTTTTTCATCAACCGGTCATAAATTACAGCAGGGTATGTAAATCCGGTCTGTGTTTAGTCCAGACAGAAACTGCACACAGACTGAATGTGAACAGAGTCTCTGTAAATCCAGTCTCTGACAGCAGGTGGCGCTGATGGAGCAGCAGAATTACAGATGTTTCTCGTAAAGAACACTACTTTATTAGGTATCACATGGAGCGAAGGTGAAAACAAACTGCCTTCGAATCTTTTCTGAAGACAGTCAGAACCTTCAGAGGTGCATTAATATAATTAATTAATTCATATAATCATTTGTATAATTCCCTCAGCACTCGTTTAAAACCTTGCAGCTTTCCGTCATGTTTTCACTCTAAACTACACTACTCTGTGTGCTCTGCTGTTACTGAAAACTCTGCTTTATGCTGGATAGTATTTATTTATCCTGAGTTGTTCAAATCGCCGGTAATCAAATACGTTTTTAATGATAATTAAAATATGAAATGGTAATACTAACCGTGGGGAATTTTATCATGATTTATTGTCAAACCGGTAATCGTTCCATTCCTAGTTACTATGCAGTAAACATTGTTTTGGACCCCAATGACCAAGTAGTTGAAACCTCCTTTAGTGAAATCTTTAGTGTCTCAGTTTGATTGGCTGTGAAAATCCAGTGTCAGATGTGAGAGACACACGGCATTCTGTCTGTTAGCAGCACATGTCATTTCCAGCACACACACATGTGCAGACTGTGACCGTGTGTGCCAGAGACAGACATAAACAGAAGAGACAGCAGAGGAAAGTCATTACAGCCTCCGGTCAGCATGGTCACACACCTGCAGCAGGTCAGAGGTCACACCCCTCGGCTCTCTCTTCACATGCACACACCAGAATAATGCTCAGCGCAAGAAAGCTGCTTAAGATGTGAAAGTGCACCGTGTTAGTGGAGTACTCTTAAACTCCCCCTGAAATCAAAATGGATGTTTTTCAGGTGTTAATGTGAATACGTTAGTCACTAAGTTATCTAGAAGTGTGTGTGCTCCAAAACCGAGAAAATAGAAGATATAAGCATCAAAAATGTACAGTTTCTCTCTTAAAGTAGTTTTTGATGACGTCATTCTGCATTTCAGGTTCTCCTCTGATTTTCTGTTCAATCAAATGCTCTCTAGAATCTGAAGCATTCCACCCCGTAAACTCTAAATACACACTGAAGCTGCTGCTGAAATCGGTGATTTGTTGACAGAATTAGTGTTTTCTGTATAGTGAGTGGTGCATAGTGCACACTATAGAGGATAGGGAGCGATTCAGACCGTTTAAACATGCTGTCTGTTGAGGTGAATGACCCTCCAAAGCAGTCAAAACACACACATCCCATCAGAATTCTGACCAGGGGTGTCAGACTCTATCAGGCGTGTTTAATTAGGGTTGGAGCTAAACTCAGCAGGGCTGCAGCAGCCCTCTAGGGATTGAGTTCGACACCCTGGGTTAGACCCTAAACCTAAACATCAATGATGAGGAGAGGAGATGACACAGCTTCCATATTACAAGCTTTTCAAACTCACTGATATAAAATTCTGCTTCGCCCCTGCTGTGACATGAATGAAACGCTATTGGCTATCAATATGTCCCGCCCCCTGACTTCCTGTTTCAGTGGGAATGACATCAACACACTGAATAATACCGTGCTTTTGAAGGCATTTCAGTGGGATTTTAGCCCATTTACACGCAGTGATATCAGTAAGCAGCTCGATTCAGCTTGGTGGTGGAGGAGGAGAGATCCCCTCATATGATTGTAAAGTGCTTTGGGTGTACAGCTATACACAATAAAACACTATATAAATGCCTCATTCATTCATTCATTCATTCACACCTTTCCATTACTATAAGACAGCGGCTATGTACACTAAGTGCAAATAGATATAGATTCTATTTACACTATGTTAAAATAGCAGGATTTTCTGCTATTTATACCGCTTAATGCAAATAGTGGGAATTATCTGTGCCTCAGTATTGTAGTACATTATAAAACAGTACGCAATAATAATGTATTGAGTGTAAAGTATCATTTTAATTCAAATTATTAAACAAATGCTACATTATTGGTAAAATAAACCCTACCCGATACTCTATTTTCAACTTTTTGATTATTTCCTTCATTTTTATTGAAATAAATGCCTTTCTGATGTGATATGAGATTTGAAAAGGGAGAACTTAGTGGACTTGCACTTGTGTAAATAGAAACTCCATTGCTTTAACTATGACACACACACGTACACACGTTTTGTGGCGTGTATCTGGCACACCGGTCATGTGTGTCTCTGGGTGTGTGTGCAGGGACTCCTGTGTACTCCGTGGCGTGGGCTCCGGACTCCGGACGGGTTCTGTACACATCGGGTCGACAGCTGGTGGTCAAGCCGCTGCAGCCCAGCGCCAAAGTCCTGCAGGTACAGCATTACACACATGATCACGACTGACACATCACTGACTCTGTTTACAATCTACCACTTCCACACCTGTAGTTAAGAGTTTCATTCATAAACTGACAATTACTCATCAACATTTACTAGACTTTTTAACTGCATTTACTGTTAACGAGGATAGTGTTTTTTACTATTGAATAGCTACTAGAGTTTATTGGGGACGAGTTTCTTTCTGTTTGGTCAGTAAACAAAAACTTATTGGTAATCATGATGTTCTTTTCAAATATCTGACAAATGTATATTTACTCCAAATAAACCAAATTAACATTACTTTTTTAAATGATATGAGTGGATGGCTTTCTGTGGAAAATACAAATACAGATAGAAACAAACCCACATATTTATAGTTCCTGTTTATTATGAACACTATGTTTTACCCTGCTTTACTATTTTCAGCCACATGTTTGGATTCATCTGATCATTTTGACATGTTTTGACTGATGCAATTTATTAAATAATGTGTTACATTAATGTCAAATTCTACAAAATGTAATTTATGATTATTAAAAATTAAACGAACATTATAAAATGCTTTGTATAGATCATCACACAAAAACATGTGCATTGTTTTAATTGGCAGGTTAGTTTATATGGTTAGAAAAATAATCAATAGAGAACAAGCTTTTATTAGGTTGTCACACAAAGACATCAAAACATGCACCATTCTGGAAATGATAGTTTTTGGTTGTTAATTAAAACTTAAAATGAACTATTATAGAATGTTTTGTGTCTTGTATGTTGTTTTTAAACATAAGCTTAAAAAAATAATGACCTCCTGCAACATTCTGGGAACGTTATTTTATGGTGGAATAAATATAAAACCTAGAATGTTATTATTTGGTTTCTAGAAATAACCAAAAGCTAGTGTTAGGGGGTTTGCTGGTGATGTAGTCCTGTCTCATGACTCATGTGAGGAGTAACTCATAATACTGATGAGTTTGATGGGATGGCTGGGAATATGCCGCTGTTGCTTTGTTATAGTTGTTATATCACAAAGACCCCTCCCCCACATGACCTTTGACCTCCTGAGCTCGAGCTGAGCGCAGACCCGGGGGCAATGTCACAGACGGGTCACATATACTCAGCAGAAACACACAGCAGCGTGCGTTCACATCTCTGGGGAGAGAGGAGTGTGTGTGTGTGTGTGTGTGTGTGTCAGTGTTCCTAGAGACAGCAGAGCACAGATTAGCACAAGTACACGTGTGTTCAGGCTGTGCTGTCATATGTAGCTAATACAGTATTTACTGTACTACAGTGAGCATTACACTCATCAGAAACGGCATTGTGTGTGTATGATGCAACCCACTGAAACGACTTGGATATCACAGTGCTTTAATCAAACTCTCCAGGGCCCTCATTTATCAAGAGTGCATAGAAAAGGTTCTAGATTCTGTCCTACGAATCAAATTTAGAATGCAAGTAAAAAAAAAATCGCTATTTATCAAATGTGTTCACACATAAATACAAGTTGGTAGATCCCACACTTTGCGTGAAACTGTTCAAACTGTGCTTACACACTTGTTGATAAATGAGGGCCCAGGAGCTTCTTTCAGAAACAGCACTGATGCAGTTACTGCAGGTCTTCAGTGTTAAACACACACACAGACTCACTGCCAGAGCCAGATGATGCTGAATGTCTGAATCCAGACTCACGTCAGATATATTCACAGATGTCTATAGGCTGCTGCTGTGCATGTACTGATCTGAGCTGCGTTTCCCAAAAGCATCTTAAGCCTAAGCTGTTCGCAGCTCCATTGGTTTCAATGGGTCTACGATGTACTTAAGCTTATGGTGCTTTTGGGAAACGCAGCTCTGGTCAAACTCAGTTACAGTAGTGCAGCACACATGATGTGAGGAGTCGCTCCTGTCAGGAGCCTCACAGAGCACCACACCAAGCTCACAGATCCATTCCCAGCCAGTGCAGGAGCTGAACAATATGCCAACATGATCTGTGTCTGCAGTGGAAAGCTCATGACGGAGTTATTCTGAAGGTGGACTGGAGTGCTGTCAATGATCTCATACTGTCAGGAGGAGAAGACTGCAAATATAAGGTAAAGATCAATGTAAATACAGGGTTTCTGCAGATCTTAAAACATCATAATCCGCTAAGTTAAAATGCTTCCATAACGTACGCACACAAACACGGTTAAAACACTAAGCACTATAACCACATCACATTCAAAAAGCAGTCTGGAGTGAAATGACTTGCACAGAAATTAACGTATTTAGGTAGATTTTGAGGCATTACCTTGAAAACTAGAAGTAATCCGCTGCATCCTCAGCAGCTCAGATGTTGGGAGAAAATGAAGACTCCTTTGTTCAGTCTTACATGCAAACTAGGGCTGTCAGTCGATTAAAATTTCAATCTAATTAATTACATGATGTGTCGATTAATTAATCTAATTAATCGCAAATTACATTTGGCTGTGATAATACCCCCTTTTTTCTATAAAAGTAAACGGCTCACCTTATGAATGGGCCTTTGAATCATTGATTCACTCGATTCGTTCAAAACGTGGATTCATTCAGAAACTAAACACCGCTCTTTATAGGTAATATTTTTGTTGGCAAAACTGAGCATAAATAGACAATATTGTGTTTAAAATATAACACAATATTAACTTCTTATTTACTGAACTGTTGTATAAAATTTGCATTTGGGACAGACTGTGTGATATTGTTCTCGCTGCTGCTGTGATATCATCATATGAAACAAATATGAGACAAAAACTCATAAAGGAGCATTTTTGCCCCAATATCTTGAATTTTAGTGCATAACTGCATTTATGGAGTTGTTGCCCTGCGTCATATTTGTCAGCAGTCCACTGTATGAAATGTAAGATGACGTACAGGTCTGGGGGCGGGACCAGTGCGTTAACTGTGTTAAAATATTTCAATCACGTTGTTTTTTCATAACTTATTAATTAAGTTAACACGTTAAACTGACCGCCCTAATCCAAACACAGAACACAGGGATTGCTTACAAGACATTGTTGATGTTACAGCTGCTGGAGTGCAGAGAAATTGCAGGGCTGTCAATCAGCTGCTGTGGGCGGGGCTTAAGCAATGTGATGTCATATTGCTCTGAGAATCAAAACAGCAGGCCTAGTGAGACTGATTTAGTTTATTAGGGATTAAAAATGTTTTTTTTATTATTGTTTGGTGGTTGCGTTGACACACTGCAACACACAATTATATCCAAACACCATGTAAAAGTGGATTTTGCATAGTAGGTGCCCTTTAAATCATACATTTACTTGAGATGCAAAATGAAGATATGAAGTCTTGTTTTCTGAGAAATTAAACAAAACTCGTGTCAACATTGGACGAGACCTCATTGGATTTGAAACCAAACCATAGATGGAGAAAACAGTTACCTGTTTAAAAAACCTTATTTATGGATGTTCATCTTCGTATTTTTTACGTCTTTTAAGGACCGAGTTTTGTCATTGCTAGTGACATTCACCTGTAATCATGGGTAATCACGCCTCTAACCGTCATATTCATCAGCACAGTCTTCTTTAACATGATCTGACCAAGATCTATTTAGCAGCTGATGTTTATTGACAGGCTCCTCTTGAGTTGAGTGTCTGAGAGTGTTTCTGTGTGCTGCAGGTGTGGGACAGCTACGGCCGGCTGCTCTTCTCCAGCTCTGCTCATGATTACCCCATCACCGCAGTGGCCTGGGCTCCGGACGGACAGCTCTTCGCTATGGGCTCCTTCCACACGCTCAGACTGTGTGATAAGACCGGGGTAAGACACACACATCTGCTGGAGTTCAGCATCACTGAGAGGCTCTTCTGTTTCACTTCATCTCAAACATGTTTTAAATGAGAGTATCAAGTCAGAAGGAGATGGAAATTCATACAAACTGCATCTTTATTGATCGTATTGTGAAGGACTCATCCATGCACAACCACAGATGATGTGTATTTTTTAATTTGAGCCCATAATCTTTACTCAAAATCTCATTACTTGATCTTCTGGTAAAATGACAGACATTTCTCTGGTGACATGTGCCACATTTCTCCATTCATTTAGCTCTTCTGCCCTTTATTCAGTCGACTGCATGCTCATATTCAGATTGAACCAAGTCCCTATCTTACTTAAAACTGTCTGTTTTACATCTTTTTCAAAAATCTGTTTCTGATACATAAGAAAACACCTGTCGCTGCTTCTGTTATACCTTAAACTTCATTAACTTTCATTTTCTGCATGAGGATCATAAGCTTACTGGCACTTTCCACAAAAAGTCTAAAAGCTGTTATTATGTTAATCATTTTAGTCATTTCAACCTCATTATGTAATATTTATAAGGATTTGTGCCTGTAATGTTTCATAAAATTAAAAGTAATTGTACCTTTGTCATGGTAAGTGCTGTAATCCATGGCTGAACTATTTTAGCTCTGTCCTTTGGGCCAGACGGCCTGTGTGTGTGTGTGTGTGTGTGTGAGTGTGTGTGTGTGTGTGAGTGTGTGTGTGTGTGTGTGTGTGTGTGTGTGTGTGTGTGTGAGAGTGTGTGTGTGTGTGTGTGTGTGAGTGTGTGTGTGTGTGTGTGTGTGTGTGAGAGTGTGTGAGTGTGTGTGTGTGTGAGTGTGTGTGTGTGTGAGTGTGTGTGTGTGTGTGTGTGTGTGTGAGAGAGTGTGTGTGTGAGTGTGTGTGTGTGTGTGTATGTGTGTGTGTGTGTGTGTGTGAGTGTGTATGTGTGTGTATGTGTGTGTGTGTGTGAGAGCAGACGGGTGAAGGGTTAATGCTGCGAGGGCTTTCATGCTGTGTCAGCAGTTCACTGCATTAACCCCGTCAGTAAAAACACGCAAGCACCAGAGCACTTAAGCAAACACAGGTTTGCCGTTTCCCAGCTCATTTCAGATACACATCATCACAGATGCAGTGCAGATGTGTTTGCACATGCAGTGTCTTAACTCTTTATGAATAACCATTGTGTGCCACATGTGCTAGACAAATACGCTTGCCTTCAGTGTTTTCGTATTTTTATGCTAGTGCAATTGTTCGATTGTCAGATGGACTAAGATCAGCCGTTTACCTTTTATTCATTAGGCAGATTCTCAAAAGATGCTCAGGTCCTGCCGTGTGACGGTGTGTGATGTTGTGTGTGAGCATGTTGTGGGACAGCAGTGTATTTATTAGTGTGTGCAGCTCAGGGCTTGACATTAAGCATTCTAATGTGGTTGTCCTCCAGACAATTAGTATAATAAGACATTTGGGCTGTTACCAAACTAATGAAATCAGTATCAATAAAATGCATCTTTGCACTGCAGAGTAAACACAGAAGCTGCATCTGAAGAGGAATAGATATATTTACCCTCTGTTAATGCAGCTCTGAGGACATGGAATGCTTTAACCTGCAGTTACACATGAATAAATAATGGTTTGATTCATAAAACGATGAATACTGATATTTGAAATTATTTAAAAAATTTAAAAATACTGTAAATGTGAAATTAAAACCGCCAGTAGGTGGCATCGAGTAACTGTTAAGAAGTGAATCATTGCGACTGAACCGAATCATTTAAACGAGTGATTGATTCATTCAGGAACGAATCACCATCATGTTGCTCAGAGATGCAGAACAGTGCTGTGGCTGTGTTTGGAATTATTTGTGTTGTTGAAATAGCGCAAAACACTAAATATGGTGTCTAAAACATAAGTCTCTTAATGTTAACTTCTTGTTTATTGAACTGTTCACATTTGTAATTATGATGGTTTTTAGAGCAAAAAAAAAAAAAAAGCCGCTCGATCTTCGTGTGAAACTATATGAAATTATATAAATATATACATTTTCTTCTCCCATATCCTGAATTTTCTGATCATTCTTCATGCATGGTAATACTGAACCATGCAGTGAAACGCACCTGGACTTCTGTAAGTAATGTATGCGTGCACTCTGGGTGTCTTGATTCTTGCAGTACACTCGATAAAACAACAATTACGAAATTATCTCAAGCGATATATATCGCACACCCCTATAACAAAGGCTAGATCATAAATAAAGGCAGTTATTATTGTTTTTGGTATTGACTTTTTCAAGTTACTTGTCCGACTGGGTAAGTATATTTCTCTGTCACTTCTCCCGGACAAGCGTTAATGTCGAGCCCTACAGCTGCTGTCCAGCGTCTGGACTCTGTCGCTCACTCTAACCAGTGTGACTCATTCCCTGCAGATGCATGATGCTGCCTGAATGTGTGAGATGAGATTGCCTTCCTCCCCAGTGAAGACAGAACTAACTTTGTCCATTTATTTCACTTTGATCACCATGCTTTGCTTTGCGTTGTGTTGAGCTTGAAAATTTGTGAGTGTGAACATTTAGGGAGAAATATGTGGCCTGTAGCATGAAGCTGTCTGAACAAACTCTGGGTTTCACATTAGGTTTAGACTTTACAAACCCAACCAAATCCAGCCCAGCTTAGATCAGGCTCAGCAGGCTCTGTAAATGTATTTCAGCTGAAGGCTCGGATCAGAACTAACTATGATCTGTGTTTCGACTAGGGCTGTCAGTCGATTAAAATATTTAATCGCGATTAATCGCATGATTGTCATGAGTTAACTCGTGATTAATCGCAACTTAATCACACATTTTTATTTGTTCTAAATGTACCTTAAATGAATACTTTTCAAGTTTTTAATACTCTAATCTACATGGGCATGGACAAATATGGATGTTTATGCAAATGTATGTTTATTATTAGTGAAATCAGAGTCAACATAGAGCATGAAGACTAGATATGTTTCAAAGGTCATAGATGTTTTTCAAAGAACTTGTTCATCTCTATTAGACACATGAAAAAAGAACATAGAAATACCAGGTTCCCATTACTTCTCTGTCTTTGCACTGAGCAATTTACTGACAAACCTGTTTACATTGTTGCAGGACAGGGCAGCTCACTTCTTCTGAATGCAAAATGTTCATTTATTATTTATTATTAGATTTGTTTGCCTCTTTGTGCCCATGCATACACTGTATTTTGAAGCAGCTACATTCTCAATAAAACTGTTTTCATTGATATATTTTTCTGTTTCTGTTGTCAGACAACAGAATGAATATGAAATAGTGACTGAAACGCAACCCATTAAGACTAGGCTACATAACAGCTCTCCCTTCCAAGATGTTAATCTGCACAAGAATCCTGTTTTATTTATAAATTTATAATCGAGCTGTCGTCTGATGAAATCAAATACACATAAGACAATAGCTGTGCTGTGATTTCGGCTATAATTGAATGGAAAATTAGAGAAGCAACATAATATGTGTTTTAACTGAAAGCGCTTCTCCTCTCCGCCGCTCAAAAGAGATGTGTGCGCTGGGAAAACTAAAGGGGTCTGAAAAGCCACAAAATCTTTACAAAAGTTTACAACACTGTGCATCTACATTTCTCCAACTACTGGCTAGGCCACGGGTCAAACAGAAAATGTGCACTGCATTAATTGTGTGTTAATAAAATTAGTGCCGTTAAAATTTATTTACGTTAATGCGTTAACACATTAATTTTGACAGCCCTAGTTTCAACATTTAAACTTCTAATAGATTTACCTGTTTTTAGACAATAAAACATGCCTAATAGTGCTCATGTGCGCTTTTTCTGCACTCTGATATATATTTTATTATTACATGTCAAATTAAGTCAGTAAATTCAGTCTGATTGGATTGTTTTCCCCTGTTGGTAGACTAACAGATGTAGTATATATTACTGAAGGCTATATCAATCTTTAGCAGAAAACACTAATTCAGTTAGGATGTGTTTAACTGGGTCTATTGATCGTTTTCAGTCACGTGACCGGCTCGAAGACTTGGAGGGCAAAACATCCATAGAACTGCTGCACAAGCATGTCAATCTGTTTCCCAGCCGCAAATATTTAGATCACCTCTCAAAAGAATAAAACAAAGGTATTT